>NC_063446.1:25023890-25623890 GCF_020379485.1 Brassica napus
CGTCACCATGATCACAACGTAAAGTATCCAATTTTAGGGTTCGGATTTTTCTGTCTCCACGGCGAGAGACTTAGTCAGGAAACCCTACAGAAGCAAGCTTCCTTCTTTCAAGATATACTCTACTAAAACAAACTCTCTGAGATATCATAGCCACCTCAAGACTTCATCGCATAGAGTCTTCTCCCCGTTGAAGAGCGTCTTCATCGAGACGTTCACCGCATCGATCCAGCTCCTCATCTTCATCTCAACAACCTCGCTTGGCATCTTCTTCACCTTGGAGGAGCTTACTTTCTCGACTCCAAGGCGGTGTATCCCTTCGTCGACTATATATTTTCGAAAGCATTTATAAGTACTCGCACACTCTTTCGCGTAGCCTGCAGCGATCATGCACTCAGCGATTGACTTCAGCTCCTTCATAGAGTTCTTGGAGACCTCTTCAACCTCAACGATGGTGTCTCCAGCAAGACGAACGTCCTCGCCGAAGGTAGAGACGGTTTCAGGATCCAAACGGGCACGGTTCATCGATAGAATCTGGTAGAACTCGCTCTGGAGACGTTTCATAGCGATCTGCATGAGCTTCTGAGCTCTGAGGAGGTTCTCGGAGTTTGGATCTTCTTTAATTAAAGTATCCATTGACTTTTGCAAATCCTTGACGCCGTTTATGAACTTCTTGGCTTCTCTCTTGCTCTCGCAGAACAAAGAATAGAATTTCGTTGTGGAAACGTACTCTGTGTTCCATTTCTCGATGATCTCGGCGGCGTTGTCGATGGTATGGTCGATCTCTGAGGAGTCGAAGTCTTTCTTAGGTATTGGAGGAGAAGGTTTCTTTTTGGGATAAGTGATTTTAGAGAAGAAGCTGAAACCGGTCTTGGTTCTCATCTTTGATCAAATGTTGTTGTTGTCTTTGCACGAATCTTGAAGGAAGGGGGAAGAAAATAGTTTTTTTACATTAAATAATGAAACGCTTTGCTTGTTTGTGGATTCAAGAACCCCTTTTTGAAGAACCTACCACTGAATCCAAATTCAGGGAGGGTTCGTTAGAAGAGAAAAGTTCTAGACTTCTTTTCTTTTTTTTTTTTTTTTTTTTTTGTTCAAAAGACTTCTTTTCTTTTTATTTAGTTGTTACGCAACGATAAATTAATTGTTCAGGTCCGTTAATCGTTGTGGTCAAAGACGACAGAGAAAATTGAGGAAGACCTTTGATTCATCCTTGCCCTTCACGTGTCATCACATTAAGAACACATTTTATTTTTGTTGTAAATATAGAAAGATGTAAGGAAAAAGAACGACCGCATAGCGCAGTGGATTAGCGCGTTTGACTTCGGATCAAAAGGTCGTGGGTTCGACTGCCACTGTGGTCGCATTTTTTTGTCTGGTTTTGTTTTTGTTATACATTTGTTTTTATCATGTCTTATGAGTAGCAGTCTGAACATATACTTGCGAAGCATAATTAGGGCCGTGACAACTTGATTACTCTATCATACTAAGCTTTATTCGACCGTGAAAGCAATTTAATAACTCCTTCAAACTATGCGTTCACTCACTCTATAGTGTAAACAACCCCGTAGACACACATATATTTAGACAATGAACATTGTAGTTTGAGCTGGTTAACTTCAATTTCACGTATTATAACAGCATCAATAACAAGTTAAAATATGAGTGAGCAAAAGAGAAACATGCAAATATAAAATGCAAAGTATCAATAGGAACCAAAATCCATGTTGGTGAAACTGTTTGAGAAAAAAGCACAAAGCCAATAACAAAACAAGTTTGCATCAAAAACACAAAGCTGAAACAGATTTTCTAGTAGCTAAGACTTAAACTTTGATAGCGTACTTCCTTATTGGGAAATACATCTCCTTCTTCTTCTCGCGCTCTGTCTTCAAAGAGAGCTGCAAGGGAAATCAAAAAAGCCAAGAAAACATGTAAGAACACGGCAACCATCGATTGAGTTTATATGTCATCGCCAAAAGGCTATAAGTATAGAGAGACCTGGTGTTTGGTGAGGCGTCTGCGGATAGCACGAGTCTTCTTGGAACGGAGATCAAGAGGGATGAACTTCTTGTTCTTGTACGCTTCTCTGAGTGCAGACTTCTGCTTCTGTGAAGTCACCGTCAACACCTGAGCTATTGATTTCCTGACAACCTTGCTGTTATTCATTACAAAAACACATAACAGTTTCAGATTCAGACACATATACAATCAAGAAACGAACAACCTCATTTTCGAATCCTAACCTCCAAATCGACAAGTGTTATTATGAAGCTACAATCAAGAAACGTACATTTTGGAGAGCTTGTTGGGAGCACCACCGGTGACTTTAGCGACACGGAGGAGAGCGAGCTCAGCCTTCAGATCCTGAAGCTGATTCTGCAGATCGCTCTTCGACTTGTCCCTCAGTTCGTGAACCTTGATCCTCGCTACATACACGAAAAAAACTAATCAGACGAATACGAACCGATTAAAAAAAAAAGATGATTCATCGACATACCCATCGTGTTGATCTTCACTCGTGTTCCGCCGCTGGCTGCTGCTACTCTTCTTTGGCTCAGTGTATCAGAAACCCTAAAAATGGGATTTATATACGAAACAAAGAGAGAGAGAGAGAGAGAAAACAAAAAAAAAAAACACCTAGTCTCCTTAATGGGCCTAATAAAGCCCATTTCATATGGGTCTTAACAAACACGAGCCTACCTATATAACCTTATTCATTATGATGTTTAAACCGGTGTATCGGTTTGCTAAAACCGGTTTAAGTTGGTTTTTATTTGTCGGCCTACCTAACCTGGTTTAAAGTTGTTGTGAGCTTCTTTTCAATTGAATAGTGAGCAAGTCATTTGATTAGTGGTTAGTAGATAGTGGGACTCACATGACACATTGTATGAAATAAACATTCTCCCTGACTGATGATGTGTTCTTGAAATGGAGATTCCCAGGTTCAGCTCTCTGCTACGTTGCAGAAAATGGGCTAAGAGCGATTGGCTTGCTGCTTCCATAGGATTCGTCTTGACCGTCTTCATCCTCTCTTTCTTCTACGATCCCACTGTTCCCTCCATTACATCCCCAACTAATCTGGTCAAACTCAAGTTATCCTGTACAGCTAAAGAGAGAGGAGCATGTACTATACTGTCTCCTTCTTTTCTATTTCTCGTTTCCAAAGTTTAAATTTTAAAAAATTGAAAGAAAGCTATGTTATTTTGCAGTTTGCCTGGATGGAAGCTTGCCTGGGTTCCATTTTGACAAGGGTTCAGGTTCAGGGTCCAAAAGCTGGCTTGTTCATCTTCAGGTATTCTTATTTTTGGTTGATTTAATGTTTTGAGTTTTTACTTTATTTGAGTGAAAAAAATGTAAAAAAAAGGGAGGAGGCTGGTGCAACACAATAGCGTCATGTTCTGCTCGAGCAATGACTAGTTTTGGTTCTTCCAACTACTTTGAAGATGAAGTGGAGTTTCCAGGTGTTTTAAGCAATGACCCATCTCAAAATCCTGGTAGGTGAAACCTATACTTAGCTTTCTTCTATTCTCTGCTTGTGTATGTTCAGTTTTGAATGTATATTGGTCTTTGTTCTTGTAGACTTCTTTAACTGGAACAGAGTTGTAATACGGTACTGTGATGGTGCTTCTTTCTCTGGACACCCTGAAGCTGAATTCAAGGTAATTAAGACTAACCATTTGTGTCAGGTTCTTCAAAAGATGCATAGTCTCCCATGTTTCTATCTTCTCAGAACGGAACAGGGCTTTTCTTCCGTGGCCAGCTCATCTGGGAGGCTATTATGGATGAGCTGTTGTCGATGGGCATGTCAGATGCCAAACAGGTAAACATCCTCATGACCTTCTTATATAATCGCTCGCCTACTTAGGTAATTAGTTTGCATCAGCTAGAGATTAATATTTGAGGAAATGTAGGGCATACTTACTGGATGTTCTGCTGGTGGCTTGGCAACTCTTATACATTGTGACTACTTTCGTGATCATCTCCCTAAAGATGCAGATGTCAAATGTGTTTCTGACGGAGGATTCTTTCTTAACGCGTATGTTTTCCCCTCATAAACTGCCTTTACTCATAAAATTTATTACAAGAGACTTGTGAGTTTCAGTGCTTTCAGGTCGGGTCCTTGGCAAAGCCGAATGAAACATTCGCTTATGGCCTTTATAAATGTTGAGGAAAACTGCATAGATATAGGCTCTCAAATTTATTAAAAAAAAAAAAATGTTGGGTCTAAGCTTTGTTTAAAGAAGTAAGACATGCAAGGCTATTAGTCCACAGGGGTAGAAAGTTACTGTGAGTGTGGAATCAGCTTAACAATGTCCCTTAGTTTCAGTAAAAGCTATTTTTCCATATTTTCAGGCTTGATGTCCTTGGAAACCCTACGATGAGATCTTTCTATCATGATGTTGTTACCTTGCAGGTTTCCAAATTTCACTTTCTGTTAATACTTGAAACCATACTTTTCGATACATTTTCTTGAATTCTGAACAAGAACTTGTCATGGCTTCTTTCTTTGCATGGTTTTTGGACTGGTTTGTTATGGTTGAATCTAACCAGGGCGTAGATAAGAGCTTGGATCAGAATTGTGTAGCCAAAATGGAGCCATCCACGGTAGGTTTTTGAGACTTGTTCATCATATCTCGTACTCTGTGACTGTTAATATCTTTCTTGACTCATCATGATTGGTTTTGAGACTTGTTCAGTGTATGTTTCCTCAAGAATTCGTTAATAACATACGAACACCAGTGTTTCTTGTCAACTCAGCTTATGATTCTTGGCAGGTTACAACTTTTCGCATGTTTCTATTTGATTCTACTCCAGTTCATGTTTACTAATACCAAGCACATATGCAGATTCAAAATGTCTTGGTACCAGCTTCTGCTGATTCAGATAAAAGTTGGGCAAAGTGCAGACTCAGTATTAAAGAATGTGATGCTGCACAGATGAATGTGCTACAGGGTAGATTACTTCTTAGTCAAGCTTAATGACTGTTAAGCCAATATACTATTGTTGGAAAGCTTCTCCTAATACTTCTTTCTAAAATGGTTAGTTGCATAAGTCTCTATTTGATCTGCAGGTTTTCGCAGCTCTCTGATGGATGCCATAGGGAAATTTCATCAGAACAAAGCTGGTGGGATGTTCATAGATTCATGCTTCATTCATTGCCAGACAGTTACGCCTGGGACATGGCACTCCCCAACCTCAACAAGAATCGAAAACAAGGTAAAGACTCTTGACACACAATCTGTTGCTTATGGAGCCTTTCTTCTTACAGTTAAACTGATCAGGTTTGTCTCTATTCTGTTTTGTTTTTGGAACAGACAATTGCCGAGTCTGTAGGTGACTGGTACTTCAACCGAAAACCGGTTAAGCTAATTGATTGTCCTTACCCTTGCAATCCCTCCTGTCACAACTGAAGTTCAGCTGAACTTTCCTTGTAGCTGCATTGACCAATCCCTCTGCTTCTCGACTTCTCCCGAACTTTCTTCATCTGATCAGGAGCAGCCGTGTCCTAGAATTCACAATCAGGTTGAGTCTCAAAAGGGTTTTCATGTTCTTGAAGTATGAAGATATCTAGAGGAACTCACCTGCTTTGTATAATAAAGTAGTTGATTGATCATAGAGAAAGATTTTATTACAAAAGCAACTCCATTAACAGTATATTGGCATATCTCCACGTTGGGATCTTCTGAGATTGCAATCATAGGCCAAAATCAAAGAAAAATTAGTTTAAAAAACGGTTGCAAGTGTGTTTATTTTAGTCAACTTAACAAAAGATTTGAATACGTTTAAGCAAATAGTATCAAAGGAGAACATAGAGGTTAATGGAAGTATCCATGTTAGTGGGGAAAGAAAGCTGAATCCGAACCATTATGATGAGCCTTGTGGGATCTGAGATTTTAGGGACCATGAACATTTATTAAGAATTTTCATATAAAAATTTATAATTTAATATCTATGTATAACTTCTAAAAATTTTGGGGGCCAATGCCAAAATTGTATTGGAATGTGCCCAGATGTGGTCGTGTGGAAACGTTGGAGTAGAACTCACTCTTAAAGGTCAGGTTGTGAAGGAAAAAAAGGTTAAGAAAACAAATGCGTCGTTTAGAGTTAGAAACCATTAATGTTCTTTCTCTCTTCATTTTGAGTGTGGGATCTTATCTTTTTGACGTCTTCATGGAGAAAAAAGAAGGCTGGATGAACCATACAAATGAGGTATATCCTCTACACGTCTAAAGAAGAATGCTGCTTTAAGGAACTACTAGAGGGGGTAAGATCAAGAACCCTTTCTAAAGAAAAATCAGGGTATTTTTTTTTTTTTTTTGATAAACCTATCGGCTGATCCGGTCGGTCTCGGAAGAAACACACTTAGTGCTACAGAGTGTACTAGTCCGAAAGCGTACCACACTGCCTGACCCGAGTTTGGAATACTTTCCGACTAATGCCAATGGATAGACCGATCATCTGTCACAGCCCACAATATAAACCACTTGGGCCGAAGCCCAAGCCCAAACTGGCCAAGTGGTGATAATTTAGTTTCCAGGGGGAATCGAACCCAGGACTGATGTGGGTCCACCATACCAAGCCCCAAGATATTACCATTAAGCTAGCACCACTTCACTACAAGAAAACAGCTTGTTTCCTACGGATGATTTTCGTCGGAAATCCGTCGGAATAAGCCACTTTTGACGAATTTCCGACGAAAAAGGCCGTCGGTTCTAATTCTTCAGAAAAAAAATTTCGTCAGAATTTCGTCGGATTTTCTGACGAATTTCCAACGAAATTCCGACGGACAAATTTTCGACGCAATTCCGACGGATAAATTTCCGACGAAATTATAACGGATATATGTCCGACGAAATTATGACGGATATATGTCCGACAAAATTCCAACGGATAAATTTCTGACGAAATTCCGACGAATAAAATTCCGACGAAATTCCGACAAATGATATCCGTCGGAAATTTTGTAAACTATTAAAAAAAATAAAAAACAATTATTTTAAATATAATATTTTACTGAATTACTTAATAAAATTTTTTTAAAATGATTTATAATAAATATTTTTAATTCTTTATATATAAATAAAATAAAATTTAAAATTAGGAAACCGGTTTTGTAATATAATTATTTTTAAAATCGTTTATAATAAATTTTATTATAAATTTTTAAAAATAAAATGTTTTATAAATTGAAAATATTTATAGATTAGGAGAAAATGTTTTGAGAATTTTTTTTAAAAAAAATTGTAATTGTTGAACCCATTTCCTAAAAATTGAAATTTTTTTTAATTAAATCTAAAAAACACAAAAACCTTTTATAGATTGAAAAGTTCTAAAAAAAGTGAAATTTTTTTTGATAAATTTTTGAAACCAGAAAATTTTTTATAAATTATAACAAACTTAAAAACTTTTTATAAGAACTTAATTATTTTTTATAAAAAGTTTTAAAAGTTTTATAAAATCATAAAAACGTTTTAAAACAACAACAATAATAAAAACTTGAAAATTATATATATATCTATTTACATAACACTTTCAAAAATTATAAAAACTCCAAAAAGGTTTTAAAATTTTGAAAAACATTTTATAAGATAATAAAAACTTTTTAAATTTCACAAAACAACAAATTAAATAAACAAACCACAAAATCACAATCAAAACCTATCTAAACCACAACCTAACAACAAAATCTAACATATAATTCATAAAATTCTTCATCCTAACATAAATCCAACATTTAAAACCTAAAATTCACTATTTCACAATCAAAAAGTAACATAAGTCAAATGAGAAAAGGAAAGAGATGACTTACATAATTTGTGAGGTAGATTTGAGGAGTTTAAGACTTAGAATCGCCGGATTAGAGAGAGAAAATCTGAGAGAATTTGTGTGTGTTTAGAGAGAGAGAAGAGAAATGGGGAAGAAGAAGGGGCTTACGCTTTTATATTAAAAACTTCTGATGGAAAGTGTTCGTCGGAAATCCGTCGGAATTTTTTATTTTGGTTCTTTGCAAAAAATTAGGCGGGCTTTTTCCCGGAAAAATTTCATTTTCCGACGATTTTCCGACGAATATACCATTTTCGTCGGAAATTCGTCGGAATATATCATTTTCGTCAGCAATTCGTCAGAAATATATTCGTCGGAAATTCGTCATAAATTCGTCAGAAATTTTCTACGCATTTCCGATGTATTACGTATTGGGGGTTCAGAACATAGAAAAAATAGAACGATAATAGCCATTGATAATAAATTGATGACTTTTAGGGGTTTAAAATCTTCATAATGTTTAAAAACATTTAAAAAAAAACACAAATTAAAGATTATAAGATGGATCACCGGAAAGTATATGCTTAAGTGTATAAGTGTTAACGACAAAAATTATGTATCCGTCGACGCATCAATCGCAAGAGTATATATATATATATATATATATCTAGCTTAAATAATTGAGGTATTATTAACCCACATCATATTTATCACTTAATATATCCGGTTTAACATTTATTTTGAATATTTCATATCTAAAACTCAAGTTCGTCGGAAATTCGTCGGAAATATGTGACGAAAATCCTACGAATGTTATGCAATCCGTCGAAAATTCGTCGGAAATTTTCTAAGAATAGATTCGTCAAAAATTTGTCGGAAAATTTTGACGAATTTCCTATGGAATTTTTTCATTTCGTCAGAAATTCGTCAGAAATTTCTGATGAATTTCCGACGAAAGCATAAACCCCAAATCTATACCCTAAATAGTTTAATCTTCCTCGGGGCTCGTCGGTATTTCGTCGATTATTTATGACGAATGAAATTTCATCGGAAATTCTTAGGATATTTCCGACGAATGGTAAATTTTCATATTTCTCGTAAATCCGTCAGAATTTCGTGAAAAATGTCCGACGAATATTTCTTCCGTCAGAAATTCCGTCAGAAATGACTATGTTTTCTTGTAGTGCTTGGTTATCAGGGTATTATTTTAGTAATGTGTTTCTTTCTTAAATCAAACACTAAACAAATACTTGTTTGAATATTTAAACTCGTTAAGAATCGAATAAAATTTTCAAAACTATGAATAATTCCTGATTTGTATGCATCCTTACGTTACCTTCTCCTAGTTGTAGTTTTACCACATGTATATTGGTGAAATACATTTTAAGAAATCACGATATATATATAGGAAAAAGTCAGAGATGAGATATGAGATTTTGATCTCCAAACTCTTTGCTTCCACGTTCTCAATCTCGACATCGTTGACAAATTTTTATAATGATCCACAAAATGTAATTACGTGCCTAAGCATAATCTATGGTTAAGTTGATATACTAATTGTCTAATTATATATTATAATATATTTTTTTATTTAAAAATAATGTTCCAACACTCTGTCCTGATGAATTCCTGATCATGGCAACTGATCGAGTTATTCTCATAGACTAGTAGTATTATTATCAATTTAGCATATCATTGAGGTCTGTGAAAAATTGAAATGGTATGTTGAAAATTTCAAAAGATTTTTTCTTTAATTAGGAAATTTTGCACAGTTCATGCAATGCATATTGAAACGTAAGCAGCCAGCTGCTCCTTAAGGAATATTTGGTATCTTTTTAGGATGTTAATTTTAAATCTGTTAAAATAATAATTATGTATTCTGCATTCATACTTAGTCATTCGATATACGATATAATGTAAATTCTGAATATCAGTTTGTTATACGCCCCTTATTATCAAAAGGCTGTAACATCTACTAGTATATATATGGTTGGGGGCAGATAATAAGATTCTACAAGAAATATATTAGTAGACATCTTTCTATACCGTAATTAGTTACAAGACTGCTGAATAAACATGTTTTCATATGTACTAAAACAAAGATGAGACAATAACTGAGCTAACCCGGCCCTAACCATTATAATCATTATCTCTCATCTTGGAAATTTTGTTTATAATGTTCTTAACAATCGAGTTTTATTTCACAAAGAAAAGCATTCTGGTACTAGTTTTTCTAATAGTTAAAACTTTTTCCACTTCAAATAATTATAATTATTTTTATTTAATCCAGTAGTCATTGTGTCATTGTGATACTGAATACATAGAAATTTTATTTGAGGTTAAAATTATACTGAAATTTTAAAATATATTTTTTATTTTACTGAAAAATGTCAAGGTGAGACTTTTTGTAAAACATAGGAAGTATTATTTTGTTTATGATTTTTATTTCTTGAATAACATCTTTGGTTAGGTCATCAGCACTTAGGTTTGTCTTTTATTTTGATAAATCATCAGCACATAGATTTGTCTTCCCTAGATAGAAGCTAAATCAAGTTTCCTACATTTCGTTTCTTTGTAGTGACTAGTCTAAACCACACTGATATGGGATTAAGAGCATGTTTATCCTTAAGAAATTTATTTGGGTTTTCTAGATTTTTTATTGTTTAAAAAAAAAAAAAAATTAAAACGCAAATCAATCGCAGACCGCCACGAGTCAGTGGGGTCCGCGAACAGTGTAAAAAACTCACTAAATCGGTTTTTAATAGTTTTTGTAACCGATCGTTAATAGTTTGTGGGGGACCACGCAATAAAAACCTCACTGAGGACCCCGGATAAACATGCTCTAACATCCGCATCATTTGACTTTTTGCAATTCCATTAGTTTAATAATTTCATATTTTTCTGTTATTTAAAAAAAAAAAATCAAACCACACGTACCCTTCTCTAAATGTCAGCTCCAAAAAAGTTTATTTAATTAAATAGTGGAAATTTTACCCAACAAAGTAATGTAAAATACAACAACAAACATTATGATTGTCGTTTACAGGTTTTACTAATTCCAATAAACATAATACCATCAGAATAAACCTCTTACAAAAGTCAACTCTTTTCATCCTCTTCACATTTTGCCTCCACAACATAAATACTCAAAAACGCTATTCATAATAATGTCTCCATAACTTTCAACCTCCAACATGCTTCGTCTTCACTAAACGGTGACGTTTTATACCCAGTTCACCTCATCCTTCTACAAATGGGGAATGGCGTTAGTGGCTGTTGCGCGGTAACCACCGCCGGAGATATTTCCAAGCGATACGACGTCGTACCGGTTCACGACAACCTAGGTCACTCTTTCTGTTATGTCGGGCCAGTTCTCAACGGATCAAGATCTTCTTTCCAACAAGAACCGTCCCTCCGACTAGACTCCATCCCCGGAGCCACCACCACAACCTTCTCAATCTCCGGCGCTTCCGTTAGCGCCAATACTTCAACGGCGCTCTCTGCCGGCTCCCCGTCAACAGACGCGTCCTTACTAGCCTCAGGGTTCGAAAGCTCTAACAGATTCGCTTCCTTGCCGCTCAAGCCCGTCCCGCGTAGTCCGAGTAAGAAGCCGGGTCACGAGTCGGGTGTGTTCGAGCGGCGGTTTTTATCTGGTCCGAACGAAAGCGGTTTGGTTTCAGGTCCGGTCGGGAAGAACAAGAAGAAGAAAGAGAAACCAAAGAAGATCAAATCATTTACGAAACCTAAACCGAACAAGAAGTTTCTCACATTCAAAACCATTGTCACCAATATCATCTCTTCTTGCTCTAAGAAGAGCGTGGTTGAGCCAATCTACGGTTCCTATTCATCTCACGAATCTTTAGATTCCTATGAGACCAACACAACTCTGAGAAGCCAAGAAAGCCGTCGAACAACCAAAGAACAAGAAGAAGAAGAAGAAGAAGAAGAAGAGAAGACTGAGTCTGTTTTGGAGGAGGAGCCTAAGATACAATGGGCGCAGGGGAAAGCAGGGGAAGATCGAGTACACGTCATCCTCTCTGAGGACAATGGTTGGCTTTTCGTGGGGATCTATGATGGATTCAGCGGTCCAGATCCACCGGATTATCTTCTCAACAATCTCTACACCGCCGTGCTTAAAGAACTCAAAGGCTTGCTATGGAACGACAAATTAGAAGTCGAGGATCTTGAATCATATATCGAAAACGGTGAGCCCCAGATCAAGAAACATAGTACAGTCGACCAAGTTTCTGTTTCGGGCCATGTAATGAAAGAAGACTATGTTGCTTGTGACTCAAGAAACATAGAAGTAATGAAAGAAAATTGTGTTGCTTGTGACTCAAGAAACATAGAAGTAGTGAAAGAAGACTCTGTTTCTTGTGACTCAAGAAACATAGCCGAGAATATGAAGAAGTTGCAATGGAGATGCGAGTGGGAGGATAACTCAATAAACAGCAAGTCCACGCACAAGGAATCTGATTTGGAGATGATTAACCACAAAGACGTTTTGAGAGCTCTTCAACAAGCGTTGAAGAAAACGGAAGAAGCATTTGATCTAAAGGTGGATGAGAATCCAGAGTTAGCATTGATGGGATCGTGTGTTCTTGTGACACTGATGAAGGGAGAGGACGTCTACGTGATGAGCGTCGGAGATAGCCGAGCGGTTTTGGCTAGAAGACCTGATCTAAGGCAGAGGAAGAAGATGCAAAACGAGCTTGAGAGAATCAAAGAAGAGAGTCCATTAGAGACATTCTTGGTCCGGGACAAAGGATTGAATCTTCTGGTTCCTGTTCAACTTAATATGGAACACAGCACAAACAATAAAGAGGTGAAACTTTTATGTCACGTTTCAAATTGTTTTCTCTTGATCAACAATAATATGTAAACTGATTATATATTTGTAACGTGACAGGAAGTGAGAAGAATCAAGATGGAACATCCTGATGATCCGTTGGCGATAGAGAAAGATAGAGTGAAAGGATATCTCAAGGTCACACGTGCTTTTGGCGCTGGGTTTCTTAAGCAAGTATGTTATAAGACCATTTTATATTAGACAATTTTCGAAATCTGTCTCTTTTGGATTCTCATATCAATTAAAATTAGGGTTTATTTGTTATGGACAATGTTCAAGAAATAGCTAAAGCATAAGTAGGCGTTTTACTAATTTTTAAAAAAGATTAAATCAATTGTTTCGATTATAATCGCGCGATTTGTCGCCTAAATGTTGTATAAACAGATTCTTAGAACAGTGGTTAGAACCAAGGACAAGATGCGGTGACATTTACTAGTAATTTATATGATATAACACATTAATCATTAGGAAACTTTTAGATTTTGGATCCTTTGTATATCTAACTAAAAGGAAAAATCTCTTTCCTCAGCCAAAATGGAACGAGGCGCTTCTAGAGATGTTCAGAATAAACTACGTTGGAACATCGCCATACATCACGTGCTCTCCGTCCCTACACCACCACAGACTCACGTCACGTGACAAATTCCTCATCCTCTCCTCAGATGGATTGTATGAATACTTTTCAAATGAGGAAGCCATCTTTGAGGTCGACTCTTTCATCTCGGCCTTCCCTGAAGGTGATCCTGCTCAGCATCTCATCCAAGAAGTCCTCCTTAGAGCTGCTAAAAAATATGGTACTAACATAGAACTAAACGCAAACGCAGTTTAAGAAGCTAAACGCAGATTTTTAATGAAACTCACGTACAACTTTGTTTGTTTTTCAGGTATGGACTTCCATGAGTTGCTGGAGATACCGCAAGGAGATCGCCGCAAGTATCATGATGATGTTTCTGTGATTGTAATTTCACTTGAAGGAAGAATTTGGAGATCTTCCATGTGAATATCATTAAAATCTTATTTAACAAACAAAAATATATATTTAAAAAAATTGTCAAGAGACAGACTCACTGAACTTAGATTTTTTCTTCTCCAGTGAGTTTTTGTTATATCTATTTGACTAGGTTAAGATCCGCGCACATTATATATATAAATTATTTTATGTATTAAATATTTTTACATATTATAAAATAATAAATATATATTAAATAATTAAAAGTCAGTAACTATTAAAAATATAATTAAATTGGTGCGAACATATAAATCAATTGTATTAATCCAAAAAAAAAAAAAATTATTTGATAGGATATGTTATTAAATTTAAATGATACTAACATAGATAATATATTTTAGTATATTTTTAATATTAATATCTATTAAATGATGATTTCTACTCATATAGTTTTTTGATCATTTATATCTTTTATAGAAAAAAATTTAAATTACTGATAACAAAATTTTCATTGTGGGATTAATAGTTTTAGTAATTTATAATTTAAAAAAAAATAAGTTGTCAATGATCGTTCAAAACTTTTATCAAAAAAAATTGTTCAAAGTAAATTTTGAAACTAAAATATTGTATTTTATATGGTTTATAGTTTAATTTAAAACGATATATATATTAATCTTATTAATTAATTAAATTAGACTTTTTACTTATATAATTTTTGTAATCATTTGTATTTTGTCATAACAAAAATTTTAAACCATGGATCATAAAATTTGAATGTGAGACTTTTAACAGTTTAGTGAAATTGATATATGATGCAAGAAGAGCATAACCATATATTTGGGATAATAAGTTAGACGGTATGTATCTTCTTGCATTGGTCGCTAAGCTCTACTGGTAAGCAATTAAGCAAATGCAACTTCTCTCTGTTTTTAATATGCCATATATTCGGCAACTTGTCATAACCATCTCCTAATCATGGTGTTATATAAATATAACCATGATATAAGTTAAACTGTATATGTCTTATAATCGGTTAATCGTACTAGTATCACGAACCATAAAGTATGAACTTGCACTACCATTCAGCGCCGAGTGAGAAATGGAGCTAATGGTTTGATAATTAGTTACATGCATGGTGGACTAGCTAGAGCACGCTCGTTGCAAATTTCTAATAGAATATCTTAAAATATAATAAAAGAAAAATATTTTAAATTAAATTTAAAATACTACTCAATACTTAATTATCATTCTTATTTTATTATTATATTTATTATTACATTTTTAAGTTTTTCAGTATGTATCTGTAATGGAGTGCTCTGATGCCTCACAACACGTGAATACCGATTATCTCAAAGTTATATGATAGTACATGATCAGTTCATGTTCTTTCCTTTTTTTTACTGAAAGTTTATGTTCTTTCTTTTCATTCGACTTGCATTTGCATCTCCTAAATCTCGAATATTTATTTGTTATTTTTTTTGTAAAATCATGCGTAGAATCAGAGTTACTGGCAACAATGTTAACCACTTATCATATTCAAAAATATTGTTACTCGGATAAGATTAGGGAATTGATTTTTTCCTTCGATTTCTCCCGGCCGCTTTTGGGCGTATCAGAACGAACAAACACTCCACAACTATCGACCCGACATTTATTGAAACGACGTACGAGATATGAGCGGAGAGAGAGATGGAGATCGAGACACGTTCATGGAGAATATTCTCTTTATTTAGCCTATATATAAACTTGGGAGCTTCATCGATCACAAGTTTCACTTGTGATAAAACATTTTATCGATCAGTTTTGTTAATACTCTTCTTTCGTTCTTTCTTTGAATATTCTCTGAGAAAATGTCTTGCTGCGGAGGAAACTGTGGTTGTGGATCTGCTTGCACGTGCGTCAGTGGTTGTTGTGGAGGGCAAGTCTATTGAGCCTCTCTAATATATTTTTTTGATTCATTATATGTGTTTCATTGGATCTTGAACGGTTGTTGTTTCGGTTGTTGCAGTTGCAAAAAGAACCCTGACTTGGGCTTTTCTGGCGAGACCACTACGACTGAGACTTTTGTCTTTGGTGTTGCACCGGCCATAAAGAACCAGTACGAGGCTTATGGCGAGAGTAACGTCGAGAACGATGGATGCAAGTGTGGATCTGACTGCAAGTGTGACCCTTGCACTTGTACATGAATAAAACTTTAAAATGGCAGAGATAGTCAGTGTCTTTTAATTAAGTAATAATATAACCCTAATGATGTTTTTAGGTTTCGCTTTTTTATGTTTAATAACGGCTGCATGCAGCCTTGTCTTTGTCATTTCTTTTAGCCGATATTAATGGTCTTAGTTTGTGTGTTTGGTCTGTCTCTGCCAATATGTGACCATCATGAGTCACTTTGTATTTCAGTGGAATGAAGTTTTTTTGAAAAAGAGTTTTTTAGTTTCTTGTTTGAGTCTCTTATATGATAATATAATTCAGAACAAGAGCCTTTTAATCTTTATTTTTCAACTTCATTGTCAAATATTTTTAACCACAACTTCTTGTCGTTACTAAATGATTAGAGTATGGTATGAAGAAAGTTGAAACATGATAATGATGTTAACGGGCCAGAACATCAACTTGGTAATTTAATCTCTCTCTAACCAGTTTCTTGGCACAATCTTGGTAATTAAGATCTCTCTTTACTCTATTGACAATTTTTATAAGCTGGCAAGCTTTTGTTGAATTTCAACTTGTAGATAAAATAGGCCATATCAAAGCACTAGAAAGATTCAGAATTAATAGTTCTTAGACTAAATCCAACACACAAAAAGCCAAATAAAAGTCTGTATACAACTTAATAGAGAGCTTGCAAAAGCTGCCTGAGTTTTCCAGTGATGCCTCCAAGGCCAAAAGAGGTGAAGAAGTTGATAGAGAACCTCATGTTCTTAGGATCGTCCGTTGGGAAAATTTATTAGCATATAGAAAGTAAATATTATTAGAACGTTAGAATCCCTGTAATGTCTCAGTAGTAACTATCGTATATTACCTTCCATCTTTGTATATCTCTGTACATATAAACAGAGCCTTCTACTTTAATAGAAAATTATTTCTCCACAGCTAATATGGTATCAGAGCCATATCGGTTCTAGACCTTTTTTTTCCCCCCCTTTCTCTATTCTTCTTTTTCTCTCGGCGCCTAAACCTTCTCTTTCACTCTTCTCTGTTACGAAATCAAAACAAACATCATGGCTTTGAGTCTACTGCTGAGCGAACCTCTGTGTTCAATACACAGGATCCTCAAGCCACTCTTTTATCTGTTAATATGTCTAGCGTGACAAAACTCACGCATCAGAACTATCGTATGTGGGGAAGACAAGTCCGTGCCTTGCTTGAAGGTCATGAACTGCAGCAGTTCATTGACGGATCTGATGACGATGTGCCTTCTCCAACGATTCAAGTCAATGGAGTCTCCACCCCCAATCCAATCTACGCCCCTTGGAGACGTCAAGACCGGTTGTTGTACAGCGCCATTATTGGTGCAATCTCCTTACCACTCCAAACCATCGTCTCAACCGCCAATACAACGAAACAAGTTTGGGATACACTTGCTGAAACGTTTGGGAATAATACTCGCGGACACATCCGTCAACTCAAAAATCAGATCAACAAATGCTCAAAAGGTACGAAAACGATTAGTGAGTACATGCGTGGAATCAAGTCCAAAGCCGATGAACTAGCGCTTCTTGGCAAACCAATGGATCCAGAAGATCTTACTGAAAATATCTTGGGAGGTCTCAGTGAAGAGTACAAGCCAGAAATTGATGCAGTCAATGGGCGTGACAAGCCCATCTCATTCAATGAACTTTTTGAAAGGCTACTCAATAGAGAAGCAATGATCGTATGCACAGAATCACCAGCTGCAGCTCCTATTGTGGCACATGCAGCTCCTATTGTGGCACATGCAGCAGACAGCCGTCCACGCTACAATTCCCGCACTCCAAATCATCAACAGAACCGGTACACGCAAGGAGCTTCACCACACAACAACAATCAGCACAACAACCATCAGAACAACAATTGCTTCTCCAAGACATACCTTGGTCGTTGTCAAGCTTGTGGCACACAAGGACACAGTGCAAAATACCGTCCTGAGTATCGTATAGTCAAAGGCAACGGCTCTAATTCACAGTGGCCATCTTCACACTCGACTTCTCAACCATGGCAGCAACAACACCAGCCGCATCACTCATCACTACAGGAAATGTGGGTATTAATAGCGTCGTAGCATAGCGTTTTTTGCTTCTCTGCTATTGTATATAAACACGGGCCTTTATAATAGCGTTTTTGAAATGTATAAGCTATCTTTGTAGTCGCGGGAAAATAAAATAATTCAGCCGCGTTAATTTGGTAAGTGGAGGCGCCTTACCATTGCAAATCAAAAACTAAATGCTATCGTATATGAAAAAATATATTAAAAATAACTTAAATATTAATCGAAACCGAGACTTCATTCTCTTCACTTCACTCTCTTCACATTCCTCAAAATCAAAACCGACTCATCGAAGTTCTTCAGAGTTCTCTCGAGTCGAAGCTTCAATTGGTATGAGTTTCGATTTGATTCTGAGTTTAGAATAGAGACTGGTTCTCTCGAGTCGAATCTCTTTGATTTTGGGTTTCTCTTTGATTCAAATCTCTTTTCACATGCATGTCCGCGTTAACACATGATTCGATTTTGATTGTGGGTTTCGATTATGATTGTGGGTTTCGATTAGGTTTTGAATATGATTGTGGGTTTCAGTTTGATTTTGAATATGATTGAAGGTTTCGATTTGATTTTGGGTTTAGATTTTTTGATCGAATGGCTTGATTTGATTTTCGATTTGTTTATCAGTTTCAGAAATGGCAAAGACAAGAGGACAAGTTGGTTCTCGTCGGAGTAAACGTAATCAAGGCTTGGAGGTAGTAGATCAAGAGGACAAGGCACCGCAACTAAAAGTGAAGAAAAGAACAGCAAAGAAAACGGCTTCCCCTAAAAAGAATTTAGTTTTAACGCCAACGAGAAGAAGTAGTAGAATCAAGAAAGTGGCTGCTGAAGATGATTACATAGAAGATGTAACACCTCCTAAGGATGATGAGGTAGAAGATGTTACACCTCCTAAGGATGATGAAGTAGAAGATGATCAGGCTGAGAAGTCAATGTCTGAAGAAGATAAAGACGATGAAGAGGATGTCAATGGGAAAGAGGATGAAGAAGATGGCGATGTCAATGGGAAAGAGAATGAAGAAGATGGAGATCTCAATGGGAAAGAGAATGAAGAAGAACCGGCCAATATGGAAGATGATGGAGTTCTTAATGAGAAAGGGAACGAAGAGGAAGCTTGCGAAGAAGAAGCTCGCGATATGGAAGAAGATGGCACTGCGCAAGATGATGAGATTCCTAGTACTGAAGGAGTTGAGCTAGCAGGGGAGGAAGTTTCAAAAAAAAAAAAAAGAGGACCTACAAAGTTGCGTAGAGTGGCTGAAAATCCCAATGATAAGATTATGGTCACATTCAATGACATTGGTGAGCATGTTGGACCTGGTTCAGTAACCCTATCGTCGTTTCTTGGTCCTCTTGTGAGGGAACATGTTCCGGTTACACTTGCCGATTGGAGAAAACTTGATGCAGCGACTAAAGCAACAATGTGGGAAGAAATTCAGGTTTGTATATATATTAGTATGTTTTGTTTAACCGCAAGATGAAATTATAAACATGTTTAACTTGATTATTGTGATGCAGGGGAGGTTTAACTTGCAAGAAGAGTGGCAGAAAGCTGTTATTTTCAAGCAGCTGGGAAATGTGTGGAGGGCTGGGAAGTCAAGGCTGGTGTCACAAGTACGTGTGGCGAAGACTGCAGCTGAGAGAATAGCTTTAAAACCGAGCAACATCCCATCCCTTCAACTGTGGAACACTTGGGTTAAGAGTAAGACTACCAAATCTTTCACAGTGAGTTATCTACAACTAAGTAAGTTTCATCCTTAAAGGTCATGTCTGATGGATATAATCAATGTCATATTTATATTGTAGGAAACGAGTAACAAGTACAGAGCGATGAGAAGAAATCAGATTCCTCACACCACCAGCCGCAAAGGAATGCTTCGTTTAGCTGATGATATGGTAAAAGAGTAGTCAAACATCTACATATTGTAGATCAGCTTGTTAGATTAAAATGGTAGTGAGATATGTTTGTTTTCATATAGAAAAAAAAGAGTAAAGACCCAAGTAAGGTGAGTAGATCCAAGGTTTGGATTGCGGGACACACTCATGCTGATGGCAGACCTGTGAAGCCCCAGTTTGCTGAGACTATTGTAAGCATTATGGAAGTTGTATATTGTGTATAGTTAATAGACTATGGCAATGAATGATTTTGTGTTTAAATGATTGTATCAGGAACAAATACAGTCACTTGACAGTCGGATGGACTCCACATCAGCTGCTGATAACATAAGGGAAGATGCTGTGAGCAAGGTTTTGGGAAAAGACAAACCTGGACGAGTAAGGGGCTTTGGTAGAGGGATTACAGCTAATAAGCTAGCATATCTGCAATTTAGAGACGCTAAGATTGCAGAAATGAAAAGTGAGATTGAAGAGTTAAAGGGGATGGTGCGAGAATTAGCTGAGAAGAAGGTAATCCTTTTCATTACCTTTGGTCAATTAGTTTTAAGACATTTACGATTTCCGTTGCCTTTTCTCAGAAAAGTAATGTTGATGCTGAAACATCTGAGAGTAGTGGTGGATTCAAAGAAGGAGTCAGAGTACAAATACTGGATTGGATTGAATCAGAGGATGTTGTTGTTGGTGAAGGAGAATTCTGCTCTGCTGAACCGAAGTACAAAATTGGTCGTATACCAATTGGTCCTAATGCAGTGGCTATCGTAGTTAAGTATGCACTAAGCGCATCAGCTTCACTCTGGAGGCCTACTACGGATGTGTTAACTCTTGATGAAGCTGTGGGATACAAGATATCTTGGCCAATGGATAAAGTGATTTTGGATAAGGATCCAAACTGTTCTGAAGATTTATCTATGGTAAATTTTCAAATCTTGTTTTCTTCTTACAACAATTGAGTCATCTCTAATCATTACTAAAATTTCTAATTTCAAATCTTGTTTTAGCAAAGCAAGGAAGGTGAATATCGAAGATGCAAGATATATGATTGGACCAATGATGGGACGAGGTCATTGCTGAAGGTCTCGTGTGCTCTTCAAAATCCAAAGACATGGTTAACAACATACCTCTGGGTCCCAATGCTGTTAGTGTCGAAGTAGTGAAGGTGTTCAATGATCAAGCATATTTGTGGAGGCCAACCGCTGATATGTTCTTGATTGGTGATGCACTTAGCGAGAAAATAGCATGGCCAGTCCTAAAGGTTGAAGTCATGCCTACACCTGCTACAGAAGTAACACCAACTAAATGTGCAGGGAAGAAAATAGCATCACCTTCGAAGCCAGCCAAGAAAAAAGCAGTGGTATGTAATTGACATGAAGTTAAATTTTTTTATTTGCCTGATGATTGATGTTGCGTCCTTGATTGATGTTGGAACTTGCTTCTGTCATCTTGTTTGAGTTGTAGAGTCCAGGCAGCACTAGTTCGACCAGAAGTCCGAAGCAGAAGTGCACTCTCTTGGATTGCAACAACTCTGGACGTAAGGTAGCTGAAGGAAGGGTAGCTTCAACGGATCCGAATGAGTTGTGCCACTTTGTACCCCTAGGTCCAAATGCAAGCAAGGTGTGGATTGATGTGGCTAAGATCGGTGATGCAAAAGTCTGGAGGCCAAATTCAGAGATTGAATACATATCTGATGCAATGGGTTCGGTTGTGGCATGGCCAAATGACAAAATCAAGTTTGTCTAAAATTGTCGTCTGAAACATTTTTCAAGTTGGTTCTCATCGGCTATGTATTTCTAGTGTGTGATCGAATGTTTAGGTACTTTTTTACTCGGTTGAAATCATGTATGATATTATGTAACAGTTAGCAGACAAAAAAACAAAAATTATGTGTTATATTATGATATAAGGTTATGTGTGAAAATGTTTAGCTTGTTAACCCCTATACCCTTAAGTGCATAATTTTACATTAAACCATAAGCTTTAAAAATTAAATCCACAGACGGGAAGACCAAAAATTAAAATCCTATACCCTAAAGTGAAATCCCTAAACCCTAAAGTACAAACCTATACCCTATACCCTAATTGTACTTGATTTCACAATTTTGTTCATTCTTAAAAGGATATTGTAATCTTAATTTCACAAAACTGATTAGTTATAAATTTTATAAACACTCATTTGTTCAAACCCTATACCCTAAGCCTTTGTACATACAAATAAGTAGTAGTGTTTATGAACATATGAGCTAGATTGATCAATCTTATAAAAGCTCACATAAAAAATTTATATTCATACAATTTTTTTTTTGTAAAATTGGAAAACTGAATATTTGATTTTTAAGATTTAATTTAATTTTTTTTTGCTTCAAAATCATATTTATATATTAATTTCCAGATTTCAAACGAAATTAATACCTTGAGCCAATAAGGAGTAACCTCCAAGATTGCAGACGTGGCAAACCATATGCCGATGGATGTGTCTTCCCAACTTCAATCTTAGCCATTCTTTTTATTTTTTGAGCCAATGAGGAGCAACTACTAAGATTGCACTCGGATTAATCATAGACCGTCCGATTTCTCTCCAAATCTTTGATCACAACCGTTCATTTTTTTCTGTCTCTGTTTGCACTCGGAAAATTTCAGAACACAACATCTCTCTTTCTGTCGAAACTCCTTTCTGTCTCGCGATCTAAAATCGAAAAAACCCTAAAGAAAGCACATGTATCTCTCGAGCTAAAATCAAACCAGCTGTTCCTGTATTCGCCGATTGAAAGTAAGCAAATGGATAAGTCGTGGATTTGGCTTCCAAGGTATAACCTAAAATCCCTCGATCTCATTTCTACTCGCCGATTGAAATAAAGCTAACTTCTTTTGTCTGATTCTTGTAGGAATAGCCACGAGTATTCAGAAGGAGCAACTAATTTTGTGAATTCGTCCGCAAAAAGATTGGGAAGTCTGTCTGAAATGCTATGCCCTTGTAGAGACTGCCGCAATCTGAGCCATCAGTCACTGGATAAAATTGTGGAGCATTTGGTGATTAGGGGTATGGATAAGAAGTATAAGAGTTCTCGTTGGAGTATTCATGGAGAAAAAAGAGATTCTGCAGAAGACAGTGTTCTTCAATATGAAACAGAGGCGTTTGATTTGTTTAAGACAATATTCTCCATGGACGAAGGTGGTCCAAACCCGACAACTGACAACGAAGACGATGAAGCACCAGAGGAAATTGAGTTTAAGAAAAAGCTCAGAGACGCTCAAACGCCATTATACTCGGATTGTCTCAAGCACACAAAGGTTTCAGCTATCATGGGACTTTACAGATTCAAGGTTAAAAGTGGTGTGTCGGAGAACTACTTTGATCAGCTGTTGGTTTTACTTGAGGATTTGCTACCTGAAGACAATGTTCTTCCCAAGAGTTTAGCTGCAATCAAAAAATTTCTGAAGATCTTTGGGTTCGGCTACGACAGTATTCATGCTTGCAAGAATGATTGCATATTGTATAGGAAGGAGTATGAGAACCTAGAAAGCTGTCCAAGATGCAAAGTTTCAAGATGGGAAATGGATAAGCACAGTAATGAGTTAAAGGTGGGGATTCCGGCAAAGGTCCTTAGATATTTTCCAATCAAGGACAGGTTTAGGAGGATGTTTAGATCACAAAGGATGGCTGAAGATCTGCGTTGGCACTATACCAATGCCACTGAAGATGGTACAATGCGGCACCCTGTTGATTCTATCTCTTGGGCACAAGTGAATGCTAAATGGCCAGACTTTGCTGCTGATCCACGGAATCTTCGACTTGGGATTTCTACAGATGGGATGAACCCTTTCTCCATGCAAAGCACCAATCACAGCACATGGCCAGTGTTGTTAGTGAACTATAACACGCCTCCAACCATGTGTATGAAGGCTGAGAATATAATGCTGACTTTGTTGATCCCTGGTCCTACTGCTCCTGGTAACAACATTGATGTTTACCTAGCACCACTGATAGACGATCTAAAGGATTTGTGGGCTGAGGGTATTGAAGTGTATGACTCATTTGCGAAGGAGAACTTTAATCTCAGAGCCTTGCTGCTTTGGAGTATCAGTGACTATCCAGCCTTAGGAACACTGTCTGGATGTAAAGTAAAGGGGAAACAAGCCTGCAATGTATGTGGAAAGGATACACCTGCAAGGTGGCTTAAGTTTAGCCGCAAGTTTGTCTACATGAGTAACAGAAGGAGACTACCGCCTGGCCATCGTTACAGATATAAAAAAGCTTGGTTTGACAACACTGTGGAGGAAGGGAATGCTAATAGGATACAAACAGGCGCTGAGATATATGAGACACTACAAGCTTTTACGAATGATTTTGGTAGACCTCTAGAGAAGGAAAAAAAAAGGAAAAGACTAGAGTTGGAAGATGATGAGAGGTTACAAGAAGAAGAGTGTGAAGAATCAAATGAACTATGGCGGTGGAAGAAGAGATCAATATTCTTTGATCTACCTTACTGGAAGGTAAACTATAGTAACTGACCTATATTATCTGATTACTGGAAGAAGAGATCAATATGTCTAACAGTTTCTTGTTTAATGTGTTAGGAGTTGCCTGTTCGTCACAATATTGATGTTATGCACGTAGAAAAGAATGTGTCCGATGCTATATTGTCTCTGTTGATGCAAAGTGCGAAGTCAAAAGATGGGTTGAAAGCAAGAAAAGACTTAGAAGATATTGGAATCAGAAAGCACTTGCACACAGAGGTGAGGGGAAAGAAAACATACTTACCTCCTGCTGCCTACTGGTTATCGAAGAGAGAGAAGACCATTTTCTGCCAAAGGTTAGCTAAGTTTAGAGGCCCTGATGGTTATTGTGGTAATATTGCGAATAGTGTTTCAGTTAACCCTCCAAATATTGGTAGTTTAAAGTCGCATGATCATCATGTCTTAGTACAGAACTTGTTACCAGCTGCATTAAGAGGGTTGTTACATAGGGGTCCTAGGATAGCCATAAATAGATTATGCAGTTACTTCAACAGGTTGTGTCAGCGCATCATTGACCCAGAGAAACTTATATCCATGGAGACAGAGTTTGTGGAGACAATGTGTCAGCTGGAGCGCTTCTTCCCTCCAGCCCTTTTTGATATCATGTTTCACCTTCCACTACATTTATCAAGAGAGGCACGGTTGGGAGGACCAGTTCACTTCCGATGGATGTATCCCTTCGAAAGGTTTGATCAACATCTCTCTTCAATATATCCACTTCCCACAATGATGTTTGACTAATATTCATATTTCCTGAGTTATAGGTACATGAAAACACTAAAGGCTTTTGTTAAGAATTATGCAAGGCCAGAAGCATGTATGGCTGAGGCGTATTTAGCTGGAGAATGTGTTGCATTTTGTTTAGAGTTCCTTAAAGAATCAGTACCAGTTCAAGAAGCAGTTAATCGTAATGAAGATGTTGAGGCTGATAGAATGGTGGTTGAAGGCCGACCTCTGCAGAAGGGTATAGAGGTTACCCTGTCAGATAAAGATAGAGACATTGCACATCGATATGTGCTAATGAACATGGCATCTTTGGATCCCTTTCTTGAGTAAGTAATTCTCTATGTTTCTTCTACTTGTTTTACTCATAATTTCATTTTCATATACTGTTGTTTAATTTAAAATCAGGATGCATTTGGAAGAGTTGCAAGCTAAGGATGCTCGATTGGCTAAAAATGAAACTTTGTTATGGAAAAACCATACTGAACACTTTACAGAATGGCTTAAAAATAAGGTTACAAACTCCAAATTCTTTTCTTGATTATTATTGTAAATACTGGTTAGCTTGTTTGGTGATGACTGGTTAGCTTGTTTGGTGATGACTAGTTAGCTTGTATCATGATGCCTGGTTTGTATCTTGAAGAACATGTCCATATTTTAGCGAATTGATGTCTGAGTAGCTTATAGCTTGATGAAACTGTCTGGATTTTTAGTATTTTTATGACTGGTTAGCTTGTAGATTGATGATTGGTTTCGTGGTACATATTATCATGTTTTGATTATAATTTAAGTACCTCGGCTTGATGATAATCCTCTGATTTCCTGCGGCAGATTCATTTAGACTCAAAAGATAGTCATTCTAAGGAGATAAGGTGGTTGGCATTTGGACCAAGAAATGTTGCTTTAGCACATAAAGGATTCATCATCAATGGCCAACGGTTTCATACTGATGCGGTCAAGCTGAAGACACAAAACAGTGGAGTAACTTATGAAGCCTTTAGCATGTGTAGATCAAGTGCAAGAGATATGAGACAGGTCGCGGATATGATTACATACTATGGAGTGATAAAGGAGATTTTGGTCATCGACTATCACATGTTCAAAGTGCCACTCTTTAGATGCAACTGGGCAAACACAGCGAATGGTGTGAAGGAAGAAGATGGCTTCACTCTTGTTAACCTTCATATGAACCAAGCAGCCTATTTGAAAGATCCATTCATTCTACCTTCTCAAGCGAAACAGGTTTTCTACTCTAGGGAGGATGATGCTTCAAATTGGTATGTTGTTATGAGAGCACCACCTAGAGGTTATCATGAGTTGGAAACAGAAGAGGATTTAGGTGGTGCTCCTTTACCTGTCCAAGAAGTTGATGATATGGGTGATGATATGGATGATGATAGTGTATATGTTAGGGATGATTGTGAAGGTTTATTAGTGGTAGATTGATGATATGTTGTATGCTTGTGTGATGGTTTGTATGAATGTGATAATGTTGTGTTATGGGATTTGAATAATTATATTGATTTTTGGAATTTTAATAATTTATATTGTTTTTATTTCATATTTTCGAATTAATTATTTAAAAATCAATTCAATAATTATTATTAATTAATTTTGGGATAATTATAAAACTAATTAATAACACGAAACATTTGCTATCTTTGCTACTAGGAAAAATCAAATTATTTGGTTCTAATAACATTTATTAAACGTTATTATAAATACTAACAATTGCGAACACAAAAGCGCTATTGTTATACACTTAGTAATAGCACAGAGGAAAATCGCTATTAAAAGGGTTGGACTTTTTATAACGGGTGATGTCAGAGCGTCCAAGGAAATGCTATTAAACCAAAATGATAGCGCTTTTCGTCCGCTATTACTAACCACATTTCCTGTAGTGCATGGCAGCCTCGCGCCAATCCAGCCTTGATGTCGGATTCTTCTACATGGCTTCTCGACTCTGGAGCTTCCCACCACATGACCTCTGACCTGACTAATCTCTCGATGCACACGCCTTATCATGGTGGTGATGATGTCCTCTTAGGCGATGGCTCTGCTTTGCAGATATCACACTCCGGTTCTGGCTCTCTTCCCTCTTATACTAAACCTTTTTTCATAAATAATATTCTGTGTGTTCCTTCTTTAGATAAAAATTTGATATCAGTTTTTCAATTGTGTAAAGCTAATGATGCTGCTGTTATCTTTACTCCCACTTATTTCCAGGTAGAGATTTACAAACGGGGGTCCTTCGGGTGCAAGGAACACCTAAACATGGCACCTATGAATGGCCGAAAACTCTCAGCTCAACTTCACCTTCTCTTGCTTTTGCTTCTCTAGTGAAAACCACTCTTACTGATTGGCATTCTCGCTTAGGTCATCCGGCTTTACCGGTTCTTCAAAAAGTTATTTCTAAGTTTCAGTTACCTATTGTTTCCAATGCTTTGTTAGCTAAACCTTGCTCTGCTTGCTCAATTAATAAAATGCACAAGTTGCCTTTTTCATCTTCAACGTTAAAATCGTCTCATCCTTTGGATATTGTTTTCTCTGATGTGTGGACTTCTTAGGTAGTTTCGATTGATGGTTTCAAATAGTATGTGCTTTTTGTATATCATTATACTAGATACACATGGCTTTATCCTTTAAAACATAAATCTCAGGTTTATGAAGTATTCACCAAGTTCAAAAGTTTGGTTGAAAATCAATTTCAACATAAGCTAAGAACACTATACTCTGATAATGGGGGTGAATACATAGGTCTTGCTGCATTCCTTTCCTCACATGGCATATCACATATGACAAGCCCACCACATACACCTGAGCATAATGGTATTTCTGAGCGGCGTCATAGACACATTGTAGAAACGGGTTTATCCCTCATGACGCATGCCTCGATGCCTAAAGGCTACTGGTCTTATGCTTTTGTAGCTGCTGTTTATCTAATAAACGGAATGCCTACTCAGAACTTAGAGTTTCTAACACCTTTTGAAAAATTGCATGGTCATTCACTAAATTTTCTTACGCTTCGTATCTTTGGTTGTTTATGTTTTCCATGGCTCGAACCTTATGCTTCTCATAAACTTGATGATAGATCAAAACCTTGTGTTTTCTTAGGATATTCATTGACTCAAAGTGCATATTTATGTTTAGATAGAGTCACAGGCCGAGTTTACACCTCTCGCCATGTTATTTTCCATGAATCAGTGTTTCCATTCAACACTCCATCTCCTGTGATTGCACAAGTAGATGCCTCTGATTTGCTGTCTCCTTCTAATGCTCCTGCTTCTGTTATTAGTCATGTCTCTAACTTGCAGGTACCTATACCGCCTGAAGTTGCAGCTCCCTCATCAACAATGGCTTCTACACCGCGCGTACCAAACATTACAGTCTCTCAGGAACCAGTTGATGAACACAGGAAAACAAACACGCAACCAGAACCAGTCACTGTTACGGTCAACCCTAACCATGGCGTCTCTCTTCATTTACAATAACCATGGCGTCTACCTCTACATGTTGGTTTATGTCGATGATATAATCATCACTGGGAGCAGTACTCCTCATATAAACCGGTTTATCGATTCTCTCTCTCAACGTTTCTCTATTAAAGATTTAGGTCATTTATCATATTTCCTTGGAATAGAAGTATTGCGATCTTCTCATGGTTTACATTTGTCTCAACATAGGTACATCACTGACTTACTCCAGCGAATGCAGATGTATAACGCCAAGTCTATCTCCACTCCGATGTGTCCACACACAACCCTTTCGCTTAGTTCTGGTCCTGCAATGGATGATCCAACACAGTACCACATGGCTGTAGGAAGCCTGCAATATTTGTCACTCACCAGACCTGACATCTCCTTTGCCGTTAATAAACTATCACAGTTTATGCACCAGCCAACAACAGAGCACTGGTCAGCCGTAAAAAGAGTTCTACGATATCTCTCCGGGACAAGAACACACGGCATCTCCTTCTCCAGCAAAAACAATCCGACTTTACATGCTTTCACCGACGCTGATTGGGCTGGAAACAGAGATGATTACACATCAACGGGAGCTTATATTGTCTACCTTGGCAGTCACCCTGTTGCTTGGTCTTCGAAAAAGCAAACTGGTGTAGCAAGATCTTCAACTGAAGCTGAATATAGATCCGTTGCAGCGACAGCCGCAGAAATATGCTGGATCACATCTCTCATGAAGGAACTCGGTCTCTCCATCTCACAAATCCCAGCCATTTATTGTGACAACATGGGAGCAACATACCTAGCGGCTAACCCGGTATTTCACTCTCGCATGAAACATCTAGCTCTGGACTATCACTTTGTTCGACATCAGGTGCAGAATGGTGTAGTGCGGGTCTCTCATGTGTCTACTCATGATCAACTAGCAGATGCTCTAACTAAACCACTCTCCAGACCACGTTTTGAAGGCCTATGCATCAAGATTGGACTCTCCTCCGTTGGTCCATCTTGAGGGGTGTATTAGCATATAGAAAGTAAATATTATTAGAACGTTAGAATCCCTTTAATGTCTCAGTAGTAACTATCGTATATTACCTTCCATCTTTGTATATCTCTGTACATATAAACAGAGCCTTCTACCTTAATAGAAAACTAGATTTTGACCCGCGCTTTCAAAGCGCGGGTTTATTTTCCTTTTTTTTCAATTGACAAATATTTAGCGTCATATTTCATATATTTGTGTTTTATTTTATAAAAGACTTAAACTTTTTATCTTTCTTTATCGTGTTTCATTTTAAATGACTATTTATGTTTTAAAAATTAAACTTTATTTTTTTAATGAATTAAGTTGGTATAACTCTGATGAATTAATTTTATTATGTGGTTAATATTTTTAATAAAAATAATTATATACTTTTAATAAAGATTTATACTTTTCAATGAAAAAATCAATTTTTTTTATGAATGCTTAAATTATATTAAGAAAAGAAAAAAAATTAATTAAGAATGGTTGAAAAAAAAAATTATTTGAACTTGGACTCAATGGCCCAAAGAAAAAAAAATGTGAGAATTAGATCTGATTTCTTAATCGGCTCAAATGGCCCAAGAGAGATCTGATGTGGATAGTGGGTTGGATCCGAAAATAATGGCCCAATATAGATGTGTTATTAATATTACTTGATTGTAATTAATGAAACATGCAATGTTAATAAAGAAAGGGCAGACTAAGGTAAAAAAGACAATATGATCCTGCTTTAATAGTATAGATTAGTTCTCCAAAGCTAATAAAATTTGCTCAAAGATCTCCTCCATGGCTGGATCCTGAAGCTTTTCATTCAAACCCCACACCCCCAATTGCTCAGAGAGTTCTTGAAAAAGAATCTTCACAAAGATACGTGAGGACGTAGAACATGGCTACAATCCTCAGCTTATTGGTCTCAAGGCGATGAAGTGTAACATATTGCTGCACAAACAGATTCTTGAAACATTCTATGTACGCTTTGCTTTTGAGACAGAACCTTTGTGCTAACTGACCATAGAAGGAACGGTAAGTTCTCTCCTCAGTGCAACATTCCAAGATCATAACGCATAGCTCCATCTCTTGACCTGGTTTGATTCTGATCTGGAGTAGTTTATGCACTACTTCCTCAAAGTTGAGACTTGACATGATTGTTTGGTAGATTGTCCTCCTAAGACTGACAAGATCAGTTTCTGTATGATCTTCTTCTTCTGTATCTTCTTCCCCAAGTATCTTCCTTTTGAGCTGCTCGTACTTCCTCTCGTTTTGGTGGAACTCAGGGTCGGGTTTGAAGACGTCTAAGGAAGTCTCGGGATCGATCTCATCAAAGAGAGAGATTATATGTGTTACTTGCTCGTCAAGTAAATCTAACTCAGGACGAATGGCTTTGTGACTCTCAAAGTTGCATCTAACCAAAGACTCAACCAAACACTTAGACGTGTAATCCAAGTCACCTTCTTGAAGAATCCCTCTAAAGATGTCGAAAACTGTCGGAGAAACCTCAAGAAGCGTGGCTCCACACACTGTAACAAACGCAACAGCAACCTCAACGGTGTCTCCACTAGGCTCACCAAGAAGCGTGTGGAGAAGCTCGAGTGCAACAGTCTCTCCAGCGACTCGCTGGTCCACGAGATGCGCAAGAAAACTAACCGCAGCTAACAACAGAGGCTTGTCGTTGCGAAAGTAACCCCATCTGAACTGCAAAAACAATCTTTTCAACAAGAGGTCACCAACAGAAGGAAACTTGGAGTTCACGACTGCGACCAAAGCAGCGAACACGTCGGTGAACTGAGGAGGAGAAGCTATCTGAGATTTGAGACATGATCTGCACAAAAGACCTCTTCCTCTTATGAGATTGACTTCAAAGAGTTCAAGAACAACATGGTTTAAATTGTTGGCGTTTACCTTGTTCACCAAGCTATTGATTCTTCTCTGTAGCTCGTCCCACGATTCACGTTCTATATCGATCGTCGTGTCCTTCTCTCTCTTGAAAGCAGGAGCATATCAGCATACAAGGCTTCCATCGAAAACACAAGAGAGAAAAGTTAGGTTTTGGTAATATTCTGAGTCGTTATTTAGCTCTCTATGCCTCTCTATATATATAGCATAGTTATCTCCTCTGTTTCCTTTTCTGTTATTTATTTGTTTTCTCTGTTTCCTTTTTAAATTATTTTTCGTATTTATATTAATAATTAATAATTATATACTTTAATGCATAAAATTAACTAATTTAATTTTGACTAAATATGATATTAAATTAGACAAATAAATCTAATAATTATTGTTTTATCTATTTCCTTTCTAACTGTTTTTCGCATTTATCCTGGACATTATTAATAATTATATATATATATTATAACCTTTTGATGGAACAAATTAACTAATTTAATTTTGACTAAATATGATAATAAATTAGTCAAATAAATCTAATATTGTTAATTGAACATCTTTTTGTAGTTTAGACTCTCGTTTGCATAAAACCTGAGGTATTTTTGCAGTTTTGTATGACTGAAAGTGAAACTGATCTCCATGACATTGTGTATTATTTTGGGTATTGACACTAACCTAATTCATGTAATGTCTAGGGGATTAATTGGATTAAATACAACCTTAAACGTTAACCCTATAAAATAAAATAAATACTAAAAAGCCAAATATAAAACATCAGCTTGTCAAGAGAATAATATATATTCTTTTTAGCTTGGGAGTTGAGAATCTCTTCCATCAAGCAACTTTATCTTTCTCAGGTGATTTGGTTTCATCATCACCCCTCTCTGCCTCTGGACTGATGAACTCGAGCTGTCTTGACTTGAGCACAGCTCTTCTTTTGGATCCTATCCGGTAAGGGGGAGATATATAGTAAGCATTTAATCCATCCTTCTGCTTCTCTTCTTCTTCTTCACAATCAGGGCTCACCTTTTCATCAACAACCTCTTTAGCAGCTTCTTCTTCATCTGTTTTATTATGACCCGGAGCAACAACAAACTTGCGTGGTCTTTTCCTGATAATAGAAGGCATGTTTGGGAATGTTCTAGCAGCTTCTCTCAAGAAAGATTCAAGACTCGTTGGACCTGAACCGTTACTGTAATCTTTTCTACAAGGTGGCAGTGGAGTGAAGAAGATAACAGGTGGTGTGCTTAGACTGCAACCATATTCATAACCATACATACGCTGCTTATCCGCTTCTGACGCCATGTAGTAGTACTCTCTCTGAGGCTTGTAGTAAAGAGGATAACCATTCTCTGGGTTAGGCAACTGAGGAGAACAAGCGTACTCACTAACACTGGTGACTGGTGAAGCAGCTACTACTTCTTGGGGCAGAACAGAAGAGTTTGTTTGGTCCTTTCCTTCTTCATCAGGTTTTTTAAACTGTGTAGTTGCACCATCGAGAACACCATTCTTTGCTGATGAAGTTGCTGCCATCACTGGCTTGGCAGGAGTGGGCTTGGTAGTAGCATACTTGGGTGTTGGTGGTAAGCTACCATTAGCTAATAAGAACTCTGACTTCTTCTTCAATGAACTGTTCCAATGGTTCTTTATCGAATTGTCGGTTCTGCATCAAGTTTATTAAGCAAACCCTTTTCATTAAACCAAGAAGCTAACTGATGCAGATAGATATTTGGAAATACCAATCAAATGTTACGCTATCTTTGTTCTTTGTTTTCGGTAGATCTATGGATATCTCAACCAATGTAAAAAAAATTTAGTTTATTTGTGGATTCTAATACTAAATTAACCTTGTATTCTCAAAATCAACGAACTACTAATTATATCCTTTAAAGCTTCCGCTACATCACCAACCCTTGTATAGAATCCTGACAGCATGCACCAAAGAAAAGTACATACCTGCCGGGTAAGACCTTAGCAATTTCAGCCCATTTGTTTCCATAGATTACATGAGCATTCAAGAGAGCTAACTCTTCTTCTGGGGTCCAAGCCTCCTTGTTGATACCAGGATTCAAATGGTTGTACCACCTGCATCACATATCACAAACACACACATTGAAGCTTCCAAAATGATTTGTTCATTATGAATTAAATAGCTACCTCTCTCTACATTGCTTCCCAATTCGACCTGGCAAAGACTGTGATATAAGAGACCATTTCTTAGGCCCGTATTTTTCAACAAGCTCAACGATTGTCTCATCCTCCTGCAAAAAAAAAAAACAATAACTTTCAAGCTCTTCTTACATTCACAAAAATGAAAAGAATCAGAAACATAACGGAACCTGTTGCGTCCAATGTCCCTTGTTAAGGTTTGGATCCAAAACTTTCTGCCACCGATGCATGCATTGAACTTCAGTCCTATCAGGGAGAAACTCAGCTGCAAAAAGAAATAAATCAATTCAAACAACAAGAACAGTTCATAAAGACTTACATAGAACAAGAAGCATGGAACTAACAGTCATTTACCTACTTTCTTCCAGGACTTGGCTTTAAACCTACAAACTCCTTGTCTCAATATCTCATCCTGCAATAAGTAAAGACAACTCTCATCTCAATTCAAGAACTATTGATCCACCACAAGTTTTAAGACAGATACTAAACCTCTTCCGTTGTCCAGCCGGCGCCTTTGGTTCGCCTCATAGGACCACTCGTCCTCCTGGCATAATTTAAATAATTACAAAAACTTTAAACAAGACAAAAGTGATCACACACAGACAATAGAAAGTAAGAATGTAATAAACAAAAAGAACCTATGCGTTGAAGATACTGTAGCAGTTGGAACAGCACCAGGTGACTTGAGGAAGCTACTACTACTGCCTTCAGACACAGAAGAGGGAGAAACAGCTGTTGATTGCTTACTCTCTATACACTCATCCTCCATTTTTTTTCTTTTTCCTGAAGATCCATTTTAATTCCATGAGAACAACATTCAGACAAAACACGCAAGCAGACAGAACCCAGATCTCAAAAAAGACAAGAACTGAGTAAAAAATCTAGGCTTTATAACAATTCTAATAACGTAAACTGTTTACCAAGAAGCCCTAATAGAATTTGCGTCAGTTTCAGACCTAAACAAACCGTGAAGTCACAACTTTCACCACATCTGATCACAGGTACAAAACCTTAAGCCCTAATTTGCCCGTTGAAGCAGAGAGAGAGAGACTTTGGATCCAAACAGAGCAAAAAGACAAAACAAAAATATTATAACGAATACTTCTTCTTCAGCTGACCTCACCGTTTACCTTATTAGGTAAACCTATTTTCTATCTCGGCCGGTTTATTCTTGTAGGTTAATCAAATTCACTATTTCTTCTGTTCCAAAATGTAAAATATTTAAAAGATTTTTTTTATGTTTAATATATAAAATGCTTTCATACTTTCTTGATAGTTTTCACTTTTATTAAACACGGTATAACCAATAATATTTTATAGTTTATTTTATAATTAAATAATTATAAAATTATTTTTAAAGATATTTTAAAACAAAAAAAAAATTCCTGAGTAATTTTACGTTTACATAAACCAGGAGTATTATTCAAAAGGTAAACAATGTTCTACAAAATGAAGTGTCCATAATGAAAACTTTGTTTCAGAAAACATCAATATAGTCCAAAATCATAACCATCCTCCTCCTCTTCTTCATTTTCCTCTTCGTAGAGATTCTCACCGTCTGGAAAATCTGTGTTTATGTCAAATGATTCTACATAGCCTTCTTGATCTTCTTCTTCATTTTCACCATCCTCTAGTTTATTGCTCTTCACTTCCTTCTTCTCTTCCTTCGTCTTTTCCATGACCGTCTCGGTTCTTGAAATCTTGGCTGGTTTCTCAGTTGGCTGAAACAAACACAATGAGCAGAAAGTTATACAAAGCTACAGACTCATATACACAACCAAAAAAGTGATGGTAATTAAGGAAACAGAGGAGAGACTAAAAAAAACTTACAGATGTATCAAAGAGTTCGTCCAAAAGATCGTAGTTGATTAACCCACTAAGCCTCTGCAAAACGTCAAGATTCAACTCAAGTCATGAGTGTTAACTTTAAGTTTATGGACATGATTATGAACCATTCAGTTCCGGGTCAGTGTAAAGGTATCAAAAGAAGAGACATTTTAACCTTTTTATCAAGCATTCTGCGAACAGCTTCCGTGGCTGTGGCTGGAGGAGGTGCATTCTTTTCTTCCTCAGCTCTTTTTTGTTGCTTTTCCTGTATGGAGTTTGATTGAGCAAACCATACGTCAGATACTTGATACAAAGTTAGGAACATAATTGCAACAAAAAAAAAGCTGAAATGGAGACACCTTTCTAGATTTTGCTACAGCAGCTCTAGAAGCCTCAACAAGCTTTCTTGCGTGCTCTGGCAAATTAGAGCTGCTCGCGTTTAAAGCGTCATTAGCCGCCTTCAGAGCAGCTTCCTTATCTGCTTGCTCCTACAAGAAAACAATTATAGTTTTGTAAGATTCTTGTGTATGTGACAACTGATAAAAGAATCCACAGAAGATAACATAGCCTCAGAAAACCACCTTAATATATTCTTTGTTCATTTCTTCCCATACCACCTTCTTATAGCGCCTTTCCTCCTCGTTGTTAATGTAGCAATCCACCTGAGTAACAGTCAAATATTACGACCAGACCAAGATCAATCTAACTAACACAAGAAAGCGAGATTATTGCCCACCTCAGTATCACTGACGTCAGAAAAGTTGCCTGATTCATCTGAAACTTCACTATCATCCTCATCTTTTTCCCCTTCACCTTTCTCTGTGACACAGCACAAAATAAAGATTCTCAAGAGCTCAAACGTTAGCAAACAAAGTTTAATCTGATTTAGATAGCAATTGCGCACTCACCTGAACATGCTTTTGCACTTTTGCTCACACTGGAGCAGACTGGTTCTCTCACGGACTGCCAAAAGAAAAATATTCAAGCATAAGATTCCACCAAAGCAGAATTGAACAAGCTTGGTAAGAAAACACTAAACTTACATTTAGTTGTTCATCATGGTTTAGGCTACTAATCCCTCCTTCGTTTTCTTCTCTAGCTGCTTTTTCTTTTTCCATTCTCTCTTTCTCTGCTCGTTGGAAGGCAGGAGGATCCGACCCACCAACAAGTCCTCCGGAAACACTTATGAACTGCAAAAAACATCAGACTGTTAACTCTCATAGCCATTTGCTAAGGTTCCACAATCATGAAAAGAGACAAAATAGGCATAAAACCGGAGACTTACATCACGGTAACATTCCTCACATAGTCCATAGTTAACAGGCTTACTATCCTGATGCATACAGTGCACCGTCTCTTTGCTAGATGTCTGGTTCGTGGCAAAAGATCTTTTATGCATTTCCCCTTCTCTCTCTGAGAGCTCCTCAACCTAGCCACCCATAAAAAAACGGTGTCAATATACATATAAGGTACAAACAAGAAAAGCCTAAAGATAACTAAGGAAAACATTATCTAAAACACCCCATAAAATCCTAAACACTCAAAGTCAATCGGTGTTTGTCAGATAATATGAACAGTTAGCCAACAATTTGACAAGTAAAACTCTTTAGTCTTAAGTCTTAACTCACACTTAAACTTCCAGCCTCAGTATCTCCAAACTCATTCAACCTTTTTGTTAGAGTTGCTTCACATATATGCACAATCCCTACCTGAAATATTAATAAAAAATACACCATATCAGCACTAAATTTGTTAAATAAAAGTGCTAAAACGTCTCTCCACTCATCTTTAAAACTACTTTTTTTTGTCTAAGATAATCATATCTTACAATATCTGTCTTAGAGCACTTGATACCATAGGCAAGCGCGGCTGTGTACAGTGCTGCTCCGCATATTCCACTAGGTTTCCGGCCAGTCTGCAAGGCATAATAGACAATAAATAACGCTAAGATGAAGGGTATGAAGCGATCAACAAACAGAAAAAGAAGTCAAACCTGTATCCAATCTCTCTTCATACTAGCTATAATGTCTCTAGCTGTTCTTATGACCTCTTTATCTTGTTTGCCTTTCAATAAGGCTGCAAGTGTGTGATGAAAAGAGTAAACTGGGTTAAGTACTAATCTATATAAATGTTTGTTTCTTGGCTGATGTTCAAAGCAACTAACGAAATAGAATAATAGTAACATTTAGTATCAACCAATACAGAAAAGAATTGAGACTTGAAAGAAAACATACTTACCGTTTGAGAACCGAGGAATATAGATTGAAGGATCAACAAGCTTTTCATAGTTCTTGTTTTCCGCAATGTACAGCAATTCACAGAGTTGCAAGTACACAGCACCTAACTCATAACTAGACAAGAATTTTATGAAACAAAAACATCAAAACCTGTATTACAATGGAAAGAAAGAGAAACAGCATGGAAATGAAGAAGATGAAGAAAAACGCATCTTACACGCTAACACGAAGGTAGCTTGAGAAATCAATAAGAAGAAACGGGATGTTCTTTTCCCTACAGATGAAGAGAGGTTTTGGTCAACATACAAAATGGTATTTTAAAGAAGAACCAGAACTAGGAGAGCAACAAGATGGGTTACTAAGAACCTAACCTGCAAGTCAAGTAGAGGCAGGAACACTGTACTAGTTCAGTTCTGCGGCCCTTAGTGAAATTTTGCTCAACTGCCATCTGTCAGAAGATAAATTGAGTTAAAAAGGGGCAAAAGTCCTAACAAATTAATTGCGAAAACCAGACATACTGTAAAGAATCGAGTAGCCATGTCAATCACATCATCTCTCTCATCACCAAGTCCCAAACCATCTCTCAAATTCATAAACTCATCTCTAGCTGCAAATAAGAACCAAGGTTTTGGTCAGAGTTAACTATCAGGATCTGAGTTGCATTAACGTCAAGTATCCAATAACGCAATGGTTAATGTTAAAATGACTACACCAACTAATCAATTATTGAACTAAAAAGTTAGAAACGCAATTAAAGAGAGGGGATTGCATCATTAAGCTGAATCCAATAGAGCAATTCAATCAAACATAAGCGAAAGCTGTAGAGTACATACCTAGTCTAATTCTCCTTTCACGTGAGCTTGAAACCCCACTTTGAACACTTCTCACTACGTTACCTGACGCTTGACTCTGCAGGTACAGAATCGAGTAAAGGTAAAGATCAAACTATAATAGAGAGAGTCATAGGAACATACTGAACTAATAACCGTAGAAAGCTCCTAACTTTTCTCACCCTAACTAACCCCTTCAGAACATCAAAGCACAGATTTTGAAATAATTCCAAGACTATCCGACAACCAATTGAGACAAGAGAACATTCGACACATTCTTACCTGCCCAGCAGCATTCTTAACGAAAGTGACTTCAGTAGAAAAGTTGAAATTTTCCAATATCCTCCCGCATTGATTACACGCCCTAGCAACATTACAACACACAAAGTTTCACACTTTGAAGCTAAGAAACACATAAGTGAATAATCACAAACACTTACAGTGCACCATCGTAGGGGCGTATCCCGGAGACGCTCTTCCCACAGTGGTTACACCACACCATGGCTCCTCCCCACCCCAAACTCAGATAAAGCTACTAACTTTGCTAATCAATTGGATCCAAAAGGCTTCAATCGATTTCAAAACTGCAGCGAAGATCAGATTGTTTTCTGGCGAAATCAATTTGGTGTTAGCGATCGTGCGAGAGAGTGGAGGGGATTAGGGTTTAACGGTGTGTGTAATTTTATATAACTTACCAGTTATAGCTGAGGCTGCGACGATGGCTGAAGAAGGAGAAGGTGAGAGAGATTGTGTTTGAGATATTTTTCTCCCAAAGGTGACTGCCCGGAATCGAACTCGGGTCCCCAAGAGTTAGGCAACAGTTCGTGGGCTATTTTGTTAGATAGGATAGGAGGGATAGGATACTTTATAAGCCCCTCAAGTACTGCCTTCTAATCTAATTGGCCCCAAATGTTTTAGGTTTTTCACTAAAACACCCCTTTACTTTTTGTTTCTGCTTTATTTTCACACCTACAATCGAATCTGTTTATTTTCTGGTTCACACAGGATAATGCTAAACCGGAATTGGGAAGAAAACCTGTGAAATAGAAATTGTCATTGCATAAACACCACACTGAAATCTATCAGTCTTTCGTCTGAAAGTTTCAAATGTTGCAAGACAAACAAAAGCATAAAGTTTAGCTTCCAGTTCTCGCGTATGGTGTTGGTCAAAGTAGTTTCACAGCTTCTCCTTTCTTCTCAGTGGTATTGCCATTTGCTGCAGAAGCTCTGAGAAGAGGATCGAAGAGCTTACTTGCCACATCAGGAGGCAACGCGTCTTCCCCTGGAAGAACAACAAGACCTTTCTTTCTCAAAGAAGACGGTTCACTGTAGCAAACACTCCACAGTAAGTTTGCGAGTTGTCTCTCTTCTTTAACCGTTCCTCTTTTGACATCAAGCTGATTCCTTCATTCCTCTCTTCTAGAAGCTGCCTCAGTCACCCACTTCCATCGTTTCTCTTCTCTTGCAAACCATTGGCTTCCATAACTAACTCCTGACTTCGAAGAATGCTCTAAAGAAAAATGTGAACGATGCTCAACAACATGAAGTGTCCCATAATAAAAACTTTGTTTCAGAAGACATCAATATAGTCCAAAATCATAACCATCCTCCTCTTCTTCTTCATCTTCCTCTTCATAGAGCTTTTCACCATCTGGCAAATCTGTGTTTATGTCATATGATTCAACATAGCCTTCTTCTTGAAATCTTGGCTGGTTTCTCAGTTGGCTGAAACACACACAATGAGCAGAAAGTTATACAAAGCTACAGACTCATATACACAACCAAAAAAGTGATGGTAATTAAGGAATCAGAGGAGGGACTAAAAAAAACTTACAGATGGATCAAAGAGGTCGTCCAAAACATCGTCGGGGATTAACCCTCTAAGCCTCTGCAAACGTCAAAGATTCAACTCAAGTCACGAGTGTTAACTTTAAGAAGAGGATATATATATATATATTTTATGGACATGATTATGTACTTTCAGTTCCAGGTTAGTTCTAAAGGGAAGAGACATTATAACCTTTCTATCAAGCATTCTACGAACAGATTCCGTGGTTGTGGCTGGGGGAGGTGCGTTCTTTTCTTCCTCAGCTCGTTTTTGTTGCTTTTCCTGTATGGAGTTATCAAAGAGAATCAGAATTTGATTGAGCAAACCATACGTCAGATACTTGATACAAAGTTCGGAACATAACTGCAACAACAAAGCTGAAATGGACTCACCTTTCTAGATTTTGCTACAGCAGCTTTAGAAGCCTCAACAAGCTTTCTTGCATGTTCTGGCAAATTAGAGCTGCTTGCTCCTAGAAGAAAACAATATCGTTTAGTAAGTGTTATGTATGTGACAACTGATAAAGAATCCACAGATGATATAGCCTCAGAAAACCACCTTAATATATTCTTTGTTCATTTCTTCCCATACCACCTTCTTATAGCGCCTTTCCTCCTCGTTGTTAATGTAGCAATCCACCTGAGTAACAGTCAAATATTACAACCAAGAGACAGAGAAACTTAAGGTTGAACTTTTGACCGCTTAGCATGTAATATAGCTAACAAAAAGAAAGTAAAATTATTGCCCACCTCAGTATCACTGACGTCAGAAAAGTTGCCTGATTCATCTGAAACTTCACTATCATCCCTCATCTTTTTCTCCTTCACCCTTCTCTGTGACACAGCACACAATAAAGATTCTCAAGAGCTCAAACGTCAGCAAACAAATTTTAATCTGACTTAGATAGCAAATGCGCACTCACTTAAACATGGTTTTGCTTTTTTGCTCACATTGGAGTAGAGTGGTTCTCTCATGGACTACCAAAAGTTCGTCAGGAAATGTATTCAAGCATTAGATTCCACAAAAGCAGAATTGAACAAGCAAGAAAACACTAGACTTACATTTAGTTGTTCATCATGGTTTAGGCTACTAATCCCTCCCTCGTTTTCTTCTCTAGCTGCTTTTTCTTTTTCCATTCTCTCTTTCTCTGCTCGCTGAAAAGTAGGAGGATCCGACCCACCAACAAGTCCTCCGGAAACACTTATGAACTGCAAAAAACATCAGACTGTTAACTCTCATAGCCATTTGCTAAGGTTTCGCAATTACGTAAAACAGAAAACATGAAAAGAGAAAAACCAGGCATAAAACCGGAGACTTACATCACGGTAACATTCCTCACATAGTCCATAGTTAACAGGCTTACGATCCTGATGCTTACAGTGCACCGTCTCTTTGTTAGACGTCTGGTTCGTCGCAAAAGGTCTTTTCTGCATTTCCTTTTCTCTCTTTTTGAGCTCCTTAACCTAGCCACTCATAGAAAAACGGTGTCAATAGACATATAGGGTACAAACAAGAAAAGCCTAAACGGTGTCAATACACATATACAGATAGCCTGAACTCACATTTAAACTTCCAGCCTCAGTATCTACAAACTCATTCAACCTTTTGGTTAGAGTTGCTTCACATATATGCACAATCCCTACCTGAAATATTAACAAAATTACACCATAGCAGCACTAAATTTGTTAAATAGAAGTGATAAAACATCTCTCCTCTCATCTTTAAAAATACATTTTTTCTAAGATAATCATATCTTACAATATCTGTCTTAGAGCACTTGATACCATGGGCAAGCGCAGCTGTGTAAAGTGCTGCTCCACATATTCCACTAGGTTTTCTGCCAGTCTGCAAGCCAATATATGGTCAGTTTAAACACAAGACATGATAAACAATAAATAACGGTAAGATAAAGGTTCAAACCTGTATCCAATCTCTCTTCATACTAGCTATAATGTTTCTAGCTGTTTTCAGGACCTTTTAATTATATGTGCCATTCAATAAGACTGCAAGTGTGTGATGAAACAAGTAAACTGGGTTAAGTACTACTCTATATAAATGTTTGTTTCTTGGCTGTTGTTCAAAGCAACTAGAGAACTAGAATAGTAATAACATTTAGCATCAACCAAATACAGAAAAGAATGAGAGTAGTTACCGTTTGCGAACCGGGGAATATAGATTGAAGGATCAACAAGCTTTTCGTAGTTCTTGTTTTCCGCAATGTACAGCATTTCACAGAGTTGCAAGTACACAGCACCTAACTCATAACTATGAAACAAAAACATCAAAACCTGTATTACAATGGAAATAAAGAGGAATAAAGATGAAAAAAAACGCATCTTACACGCTAACTCGAAGGTAGCTTGAGAAATCAATAAGAAGAAACAGGTGGTTCTTTTGCCTACAGGTAAAGAAAGTTTTTGGTCAACATACAACATGGTATATTAAAGAAGAACCAGAACTTGGAGAACTTAACCTACAAGTCAAGTAGAGGCAGGAACACTGTACTAGTTCAGTTCTGCGGCCCTTAGTGAAATTTTGGTCAAGTGCCACCTTCAGAAGATAAATTGAGTTAAGAAGGGGTAACATAAAAGTTCTCTAACAAATTAATATTCTCAAAACATATGTAAACCAGACATACTTTAAAGAATGTAGCAGCCATGTCAACCAGATCATCTCTCTCATCACCCATCCCCAACGCATCTTTCAAATTCATTAACTCATCTCTAGCTGCAAGTAAGAACCACAGCACAAACTATCAGGATCAGAATTGCATTAACGTCAAGTATCTAATCATGCAATGGCTAACGAGTACACACCACCTAATCAATAACTAAACCAAAAGTTTCAAATGAAATTTAAGAAAAAAACGGAACTGCATCAGTACGTTGAATCTAGATGTGCACTTAGGTCAGCACTTAGATGAATCAGTTGCAGTACTCACGCTAACAGTGAACAGAAAATCATAATAGCATACCTAGTCTAAGTCTCCTTTCACGTGAGCTTGAAACCCCACTCTGAACACTTCTCACTACGTTACCTGACGCTTGACTCTGCAGGTTACACAATAAGTAAAAGGCAAAAGATCAAACTAACAAAGTCATATCAACATACTCACTGAACTAAAACACACACAAAAAGTTCCCTACTTTCTCTATACAAAGCACTACAGAACATTGTAAGTGAATCAAAAATCGCAAGCTGCGTCTGACTCTTACCTGCCCAGCAGCATTCTTAACGAAAGTAACTTGAGTTGAAAAGTTGAAATTTTCCAATATCCTCCCACATAAATCACACGCCCTGCAGATAAAAATCACATTTTTGAGACTACAAACACAAAAGGTGAATAATCACAAACACTTACAGTGCACCATCGTAGGGACGTACACCCGGAACGTTCTTCGCACAATGGTTACACCACACCATGGCTCCTCCCCCCAAACACAGAAAGCTACTAACTTTAATAATCAATTGGATCCAAAACTCTTCAATCGATTCAAAACTGCAGCGAAGATCAGATTGTAACTAGCATAGGCGATCGTGCGAGAGACTGGAGAGGATTTAGGGTTTAACGGTTCCGTGCGTAATTTTATTATCCGATGGCTTTGTAGAAGGAGAAGCTGAGAGATGTGTTGAGATATTTCCTCTGATTGGTGACTACTCGGTATCGAACTCGGGTCCCTAGGAGTTAGGCAAAAGTTCGTGGAATATTTTGTTAGATAGGGTTGACTTTAATCTAATTGCCCCCAAACTTTTAGTTTTTCACTAAACCACCCTTACTTTTCGTTTTTGATAATTTCCCCTCCTACAACTTATATCATTAGTTACAAAAGCAATTATTTTCAATCCGAGCTCTCGTGTTAAAATTTAAAACAGCTAAAATATTTATTACTAGGTGTTTTATCCGCACATGCGAGCATAATTATCTTTTGAATACTTGTTAGTGTTATAAACCAAATGATGATCGATCATGGATCAGCCCGTACTGCAGGCCCAATCTGGGACATGATAAAGACAATCAGAGACTATGTGTTTATCTAGTATATATTCCATGTATATCTGTAACATAGTGTTTATCCTTATCCTTATCTTGTTAGGATTAACATGACCTTATGACGGTCTAATACCTTGTATATATATGGACCTTCTGGTCGACAGTAAGAATAACACAAGTTCCCTTCTTCATTCACAACACGTTATCAGCACGACGTTGCTCTCATAAACCCTAACCCTAAAAAACAAAAACAATAATTCCGAGCAATCCATCAGCTAACCAGGAAGATCTCTAACTGATAGACCGATCAACCCATCAAAAGTTTTCAGATGTCGAGTTTCATACCCTCAGATTACAAAGCCCTTGATCTCTCTGGAGATAATTATCTTGATTGGGCTATAAACACTTCAGCCGTCTTGAAGTCTAGAGGACTTGGGAAGTGCATCAAGTATGGCAATGACACCCTTGCGTGTGAAAGACACAGAGCCATAATGATTATGCGACACCATCTCTGTGAGGACCTAAGAGACGAGTTTGGATATGTTAATGATCCTCATAATCTCTGGTCATTTTTGAATTCTAGATGCTGTGAGCCATTGTTGCACGAATCCAAGAAAAAATGGGAAGCTCTAAGGTTCCAGGATTATGAATCCGTGGACAATTATCACTCTGATCTTATGAGAATCACCTATAGTCTTGACTATGTGGTGAATTGGTAACAAACGAGGATTTGTTAAACAAAACTCGTGACAAATTCCATTCAGAGGAAGTGTTGTTATCACATCAGGCCAAAGGTTTCACCACCTATTATGACATGTTCTCATATTTATTAGACATTGAGCAAAAGAAGCAGAAAAGATGGATAACATCAGACGGTTTAATGACATCATGGAGATATATTATGAAGTACTAGACAGTGAGATGAAAATCCCTGAAGCTAATAAAGCCACATTTGATAAGAAAAGATCTGAGGAGGATTCCGAGTGGACACTCATGGACTATGAGGTCGGATTATACATTGAATAATTTTCCGACATTCTGATTTTATGTTTTCATATCTGATTTGATTTATTTGTTATTCATTTATGTTATTGAAATAATAAAAACGATTTTGTTTTTATATATTATCTTGCTTAGTCTTGTTTGATGATTCTTGATTAAATAACAAATAAAACCTTATTAAAAGGATAATCAGTCCACTGATAGTTGATTTCATGCATGGTTTAACTTTACCTTGATTGTATAGGTTTAACTTTACCTTCCTGCAATCACATAAAATCAATTGTTGGGTGTAGACTAATGAGTCAGTTCACTGATAGATTGATTTCTCGCATAGATTTAACTTCATCTTGAATGTATAGGTTCAACTTTACCTTCCTACAATCACTTGAAATCAATTAATTGGTACTGACAATGGCAAAAGACACGACATTATTCAGACCCATTGAGTTATAAAGATTCTACATTGAACCAGTGAGCAAAGAAAATACGATTTCTTTCAGATTTTTGAAAAATCGCCTAAAAGCATTATGAATGCCTATACCCATATTTTCTACTGATTTATCATATGCTAAGGATCAGTATGAAAGAGGCATAAAGCCATCGTAACCAGTATGGTTCACCACGAAATAAACACTTATGGCATGACCAGATTAGCCATCTTGATCCAAAACATGATGAAAAATTAATTAAGGCACAAAAGTGATCCCATAAAATCTCACAATGTGTTATAAGTACACAAAAGAAAAAATCACTAAAATAATTAAGGCTCCACTGTCATAAGCACTACGAAATTATGAGTATGTTCATGAGGGGAGAGAGGACTAAAACCCACAGTCCATAATCATATCATAAATTCGGATTCCATGGTTTACAACCATAATATACACGGCTGGAAAGCTTTAAAGCTCTCACTAATGGTACATCACCCACGTCCAGCCTAAAGCTTAAGGACATTATGTATATAAATATTGATTTACATCAGGCCATACATGTAAGCATAGACATTCCCACCTCTGAATGATTAAGGGTCATAAACCAGACATATACACAAACCATATTAAGAAAATACGAATATTCCACCACATATATGTGTGCCATTTAAGATGGAACCTCAGATGAGGATTGGGAATATATATTAGATAAATAAGACTTCCTCCACGAAACTATAATGTATTTTGTGCCAAACATGGATGATTTAATCAAGTGGCCAAGAACACAGATTACAAAAGATAGTAATCTGATTATCCAACTTTGAAAGGAGAAAGTTATCAGGCTGATAAAGAGTAAAGAGTAAAAGAGAAATATAATGGTATCAACCATAGTTGTCTTGGCAAGATCCTCAGACCAAAGATTATGATCTAGACGTTCTAAAAGAATATGATCAAAAGATATAAAAGCTAGCAGAAATATATGCCAGACACACTGACCCGAAAAGAAAAAATGACTATGTCATACCAGCTTAAGCACCACGAATTTGATGTCTAAGAGACACAATCAAGTTGCTACAATGTCTATTAGATATAGACAAATAAGTTCCAAATAATAAGGAACCTCGGAAAGTAATGAAAGGTGCTCAGAATCGTACAAATCCGAGTTCATAAGAGAAACCAGTTCATAAGAGAAACCAGTTCAGACAGAGAAATAAGATTGCGCAACCACAAATCTAAGGTACCAGACCATGTAGTTTGGGACGCCAAACTGCAAGGTATAAAGGTCTTGGATAATAAGATCTCAAAATCTAATTAGATCATGTCTGGAACAGTATGAAACTAAAGATAAAGAGTGTTAACACCAAAGATGTATTTACATACATAAGAGCTCATAAAAGATTGTAGTACTTGGGATTTGAAGGATATAACCTGAGGATCATGAACCCACGTAGAGTACTCATAAAACCTATATAGGGACGTGGGGTGTTCAAAGAATTCAAAGTAATTATAAGACAGATGGACGTAGTAACCATGTACATACAGAAAAGCCATCTAAGAAAGAAACCAGTGAATGGATCTTGTGAGATAAGAAATTCCGTGAGATTAAAGGACATGACCACATGGTATAGTGTGTCCATGTTCCTTCTAAATAACGTTCAAGTATAGCTTGATTACACAAGGATACTCACAAGGACCAATGAACAATTTATAAAGAGATATGCTCCTATATGGTGGATGCTACTACAGAAAATCAAGTTTGATTTTGTCTGGATATTTACTAAAGAAATAATGGTGTAGTAAGCAGCAAATGGATCACTGGATAAAAGTATCAACGTACCATAGAAATATGAGAAGGAAATTCTCATAGAACAAGCTTTGTTCCTAAGTTGTTTATGGATTGTAATACACAACAGCTGTAAGTAATATGAAAGACTAAGTATTTACTTAGTGCAGTCAGTCCATACAGAAAATATTATAATTCCTTGTGATCATAATAAAAACCAACTGAGAGAAAATGTTTAATGGTTCAAAGGTTCAATGATACAAGTTATCGATTGATTAAACAGGCTATGTTTTACATATGGAAAGGCTGTAGAAAAATCATAGTCGTGTGTGTGTGTATGATTAAGTCAGCACGCCTAAGTGAGAACCATAAACCAGGATAGTGACCAGAAGGATGTCTGGTCGTGGCTTAATGATTATAAGCATTGCTAAAGCAAGAAAATATCTATAACCATGTACAAAGGACATGAGTGTATGACTGCGAATTCATTGTGTGATGAGTTTCATTGCAGCAAATAATTATTGATGGTATGACCTTAGACACTCATGATTATGAACGAATATAGACAAGGTCTATAGCTCAACATGGATCGACAAAAGAAAATAAAGAATGATTGGTTACAATGGATAAAGCCATTGGCACATATGAAGAGATATAAGTCCGAATGAACGAAATATATGAAGTAAAGTTGTTCGTATGTGTTCTGGGTCTATGACTCAATATATATTGAATGTCCACGTTTTGGGAAAGCCATATAACCAAAGAGAATCCGTGGGACATGAAAAAGGACCTGCAAGTAAAGTTTTATTGCAGATTATAAAGTCCATCCGAGCACCGTTTGAAGCACCATCAGTTCAACCAAGACATGGAGTGATCAGCAGCAAAGATGAACATCCTGACCACATCTTAATGGAGTTCCAAAAGACATACCAACGTCCAAGACTTACAAGTTCATTCAAGGAGAATCCAGCTGATCATCTTCACCAAGTCATAGGCAACTTCAACGTTCAAGAAGACTCGGATACCAGATGGGAATGCGTCTACTACAGTGATGCATTCATCTGGGGGAGTTCATGTGTTGTACTCTTTTTCCTGTCTTTGGTTTCCCATTTTGCCACATTGGTTTTGGGGTTTTTCAGGAGGGATTTTAATGAGGCAACATTAAGCATGCAACGAACCTGTACCAGATGTGTCGATCAAGGGGGAGTGTTATAAACCAAATGATGATCGACCATGGACCAGCCCGTACTGCAGGCCCAATCCGGGACATGATAAAGACAACCAGAGACTATGTGTTTATCTAGTATATATCCATGTTTATCTGTAACATAGTGTTTATCCTTATCCTTATCTTGTTAGGATAAACATGACCTTATGACAGTCTAATACCTTGTATATATATGGACCTTCTGGTCGACAGTAAGAATAACACAAGTTCCCCTCTTCATTCACAACAGTTAGTACATTTTATATTATAAATTTAAAAACCAGCATGATAAATTATTTTATGTTTTTAGTCATTTTCTAACCTCCATGAAAAACTTTGTCTTTTTCAACGCCGATAAAAATCTATAAAACTATAAGAATATAACCATATATCAAACATTCTATGTAATAAAGTAAAAAAAAAAAAAAAGTGAACCTTCGTCTCTTTTAATTCTTATTTACCTCTTCAAACCAGCAACATACAGAAAACTATAAAAAAAACTTCAAAACACATAAAATCAAAATCGACTACTTTCAGATATGGTATGGATTTTTATCATAAGATCTTCGATCTATTGATTGATAGCGTAGCCTAGTTACAAAATTTTTGTCAATGAATGATGTGGATTCCATCTAATCCATCTTCGGCCTATTTCTTTTGTCGGATTAGGTAGGCTTCGCTCATAGTTTCTTAATCAGATCTAATTGTGATTTGTTTTTATATGGTTTTGTACCTAGGCATTCGACGGTTTCTTTCGACTCATCCATCTCCAAAAGTTTTTGATAGAATCAATGGTTTATATCTTAAAAACTGTGAAAAACAATACATTTGCATTCTTGGACTCAAACAAATCGATCAACACATACAACACATAATGACTCATAATCTGATACTTGATTTGCATACCCGGATTGTATATGTTAATTGTGTATCACTAAATATTAAAAACTAAAATCACCATCATGTCATCAAAATAAAATAACATAAAATTAAATATTGAATAAAATTTATATTGTGTCACGAATAGACAATTCTAATTTAGTTTAAGATTTTCCTTTTGCCATGAGATCTATACTAACATAGTAACATAGATATACGCTAACATAGAGTCGGCATCATAGATAGTTTCTCTATATTATAGCACTTACATAGTATTATAATATATAGATTACGATAAATACCATTTGTATATTATTAAGCAATAATAAAAGATCACCTACGTTTCCCTTACGTTATTATTTTCCATGCATGTATTTGGTTGATGGTTTGTACTCATTTTAGTTAGAATTGTATCCTACTCGTTAAAGTTACAAAGTTAAGCAGAATAATTATATCTATAATTATAAAATTTGAAAAAATAATATTTTAAAATTAAAAATTAATGAATCAGTTAAAATTACTACACACATTATAAAATAAATTAATGAGTAAGTTAAGATTAATTAAAATATGTCAAATAAACAAAATAACCTAAAATTATGGAAAACATGACACATAAGCAAAATCACTTCTTAGATAATAATATATATAGATCTTTGATGAATAATTAATTTTTTTCTATATTTAACCATAAATCAAAAACATATTTTACTGATTTAATAATTATCATTATCTAAAAATAGGTTATATCATGTAATTGTGTTATCTAAATAATTATTTTACATGATAAAGTCTTATAAAAAGAAAGATAAATTCATATTGTATATACTTTTATTTCATTGTATCAATTATCTAACAAAAATCTATTAATATATAATTACACTTAACATTCATTTATTGTGTTATTTGAAATCTAAATATTATATACTATATACATATTTAAAAGTACTAGAAATTATATGCTTGAACAAGCTACAAAATAGTTAAAAAAGTATTATATTCTTATAACAGTATAAATACATTTTATACACTTATAGGCACAGAAGATACACACTAGTAGTTAAATAAAAATAAAATTTTATAACTAAATTCATTATATTTTGGTAAGTTTAAAGTTATTTACAATAAAACTAAATTATTGATAAAGATTCGCACGTAAATAATGTGCATAGGAATATCATTAAAGTCTTGTGGATGGCACGCAAAATCACCTAATAATATTATTTACCATGATTCCAATAAAATACAAATTTTCATGGTTTATATGGACCTTCTAATATAAATTCAAAATTTTCTGGCTTTCCGTGAATATTGTTAGTCACATCTAAAAAAGCTTAAGACCAATGAACTCGAATATCATGTTGATATATATCATGCCATAAAAGATAATCAATTTCTTCTTTTTTTTTAGATGTGACTAACAATATTCACGGAAAGCCGATCTAATCATCGGTTCCAGCTAGCGTCTACACATTAAAGCCTATATCTCATCTCCTCTTGTAACTCTCTTAGATGTGTGGTCCCTTTGATAGCTCCTTTCTACATCTGATTATGCTTGTATTACTTCCTTTTCAATCTGTTGACTCAGAGCATATACCTCAATGACTATCTCTCCCCTGCCCTAAAATTTTCTGTGTAGAAGCTGCCCGACTTGAAGCATAATAACTGATCTCGTCATCAGAAATAAACACCCAAAAGAAATAGAATTTCTTCAAAATTGTCCTCTTCTCTGTGATGCTTTTGATCTGGGGAAATCTTCTCCTACTTGACATGTATAGAAGCACACAATCAAAGCTTTCAATAAGAAGTCCTTCTCTTATTAATCAAACTCACAACTCACAAATCACAATATCAAAAGTCACACATATGCATCTCAATATGCCTCAATATATATATGACTATCTAACTCCTAATCTTAATAGGATTAACACAAATTCATATTTTCCTAATCCTAATAGATATCCATAACTAGATAGGATTAGGTAGCTTCTTCTTCAAGCTACTTTCAAGCTGGATCCAACATTCTCCCGCCTAAGCTTGAACTCACTCTCGCACACGTCATGAACGCCAACTAGAGTCCTCATCTCGACAAACTTTGTTCTACCAAGCGACTTGGTAAGTATGTCAGCTCGTTGCTCAGTTCCTGGAACATGTTCAACTTCTACTTGATCATTTTCAACGCATTCTCTTATGAAGTGGAATCTCCTGTGTATATGTTTGCTTCGCCCATGAAACACCGGATTTTTTGTCAACGCAATTGCAGATTTATTATCCACTTTTATTGTCACCCGTTTGCAGTCTTCACCCATAACTTCACTAAACAATTCTTGAAGCCAAATTGCTTGTTTTGCAGCTTCCGTAGCAGCCATAAACTCAGCTTCACACGATGATAACGCGACAATCTCTTGTTTCTGTGAGCACCAGGTTATAGGGCTCTCACCAAGATAGAACACATGACCAGTGGTGCTCTTTCCATCATCAGCGTCGAGGTTATGCGAGGCATCACTATAGCCTATTAGTTTTACGTTCTTGCTGGCTTCAAAACGAAGCCCTAGAGAACAAGTTCCACGCAAGTACCTCAAAACTTGTTTCAGAGCTGCAGCATGAGACTCCTTGGGCTCTGCCATGTACCTGCTGAGAACTCCCACTGAATAAGAAAGATCGGGACGTGTATGCAACAAATATCTCAAGCATCCAATGTTCCTTCTGTATTTCTTTTCATCGACATTCTTCTCCTTAGAGGACTTGGACAAACTCACATTTATATCCATCGGTATGTGAGTCAAGTTACACGAACTCATACTGGTTTCCTCAAGTATTTTCATTGCATACTTCTCTTGACTCAAAACTATGTATCCTTCACATTGCTTCACCTCTATTCCCAAATAGTATGTCAATCTTCCAAGGTCACTCATCTCAAAGTTCTTTGACATCTCCTTTTTAAATTCTAATATCATCGCAAGTGATGACCCTGTTACTAATAAATCATCAACATAGACCACAATGATCAATAATCCTCGCTTTTCTTCCTTCCTGTATAGAGAGGGCTCCTTTGAACACTTAAGAAAATTCAAACCGCGCAGGATAGTATTGAGTTTTGCATTCCATGCCCTTGGTGCTTGTTTTAGGCCATAAAGTGCCTTCTTTAACTTATAAACCATCTTCTCCCTTCCTGCAATAACAAATCCTTCGGGTTGTGTAACAAACACTTCTTCTTTTAAATCTCCATGAAGAAAGGCTGTTTTCACATCAAGATGATGAACCTCCCAATTCCTTGCAGCTGCAAGTGCAATGATCAAACGTATGGTTTCAATTCGTGCTACTGGCGCAAAGACTTCGTCATAGTCTATACCATGCTTCTGAACATACCCTTTAGCCACCAACCGTGCCTTGTATTTGATGACACTTCCATCAGCGTTACGTTTTATCTTGAAAACCCACTTAAGGCCTATAGGTTTTACTCCAGACGGCACTTCAACCAGGTCCCATGTGTGGTTTGCTTCAATAGAAGCTATTTCATCTTTGCACGCATCGATCCAGACTTCCAATTCCTTAGCTTCTGCAAAATCCCATGGCTCTTCATTGATCATCATTAGTAACTGCTCACACTCTGTTTCCGCAAGTAGTATATAGTCATTAAGATAGGTTGGTGTTGTAGTTGATCTCGTTGATCTTCGCAACTGTGGCTGCACGTCTTCACCATCTTCTTCTTCATTACTTTTATCAGAATAAGCTTCTCCGGTAGCTGGGATCTCGTTCGTAGCTTCACCAGCTTCACTCGGCTCATCGTTCGATCCCTTTATCATCACAGAGAACTCCTCTGTTTCATCGTTTACCGTCTTATCCCAGTTCCATTCTTTCTCTTCCAAGAAACAAACGTCACGACTGACCACTATACGCTTGCTTGTGGTATCAAGAAGCCGGTAAGCCTTGGTTCCAGGTTCAGTTCCGAGGTGTACTAGTGCTCTCGACCTGTCATCAAGTTTCTTTCTTCCTATCGTATCAGTCCTCGCATAGCAGACGCATCCGAATACTCTAAGATGGCTGAGGTTTGGCTTCCGTGATTTAAGCACTTCGTATGGTGTTTTTCCGTCCAAAGACCTCGTTGCTACCCTGTTGATCAGGTAGGTAGCATGTCTTACAGCTTCTCCCCATAGATAGTTTGGTAGATTCATGTGTTTCAAGATACTTCTTGTCATCTCCAAGAGAGTTCGGTTTCGCCTTTCAACCACTCCATTCTGTTGAGGTGAATAGGGTGCCGTTAAATGTCTGTTGATGCCATGTTTATCACAGTAATGTTGAAACTCATGTGATGTGAACTCTCCCCCTCTATCCGTTCTGAAAGTTTTGATTTCTGTCTGAGTTTCTTGCGTAACAATCTTCCTGAAATTTTTGAATTTCTCAAATGATTCACTTTTCTCCTTTAGCAGCACTGTCCACATATAGCGTGAGTAGTCGTCGATAAGAACAAACACATAACGCTTCTTGGCCGGTGTAGACGGTGTGATCGGTCCGCATAGATCACCATGGACGAGTTCTAGAGGTTTTGAAGCTCGATATGTCGTTGATTTTGGGAATGAAGATCGAGCTTGTTTCCCGCGTAGGCACGTCGTACAGGTCTCTTTGTCGATGCTCAGCTTGGGAATACCTAGGACCAGTTCCTTGTTGATCATTAGCTTCATCGACTCTATGTTGACATGTCCGAGACGTGCGTGCCACGTAGACGAGACACTGGTTATTACTTGCAGACAACGGACCTGTTCAGCGTGTAAGGTCACTTTGTAGAGACGGTTGCTTGATCTTGTAGTCTTCAACATCAACTCTCCTGATCGATCAAACAACGAGAGAGTATTGTCTCGCATACAAACTTCACAGCCAGCCTCAGTCGCTTGTCCTAAACTAACGATATTACTCTTTAAGTTTGGTATGTAATATACGTTGTGAAGGATTTTCTTCTCTCCACCTCGGAATGTAAAACGTATGGAGCCTCTTCCTACTATATTGATCCGCGAGTCATCTCCAAATCTTACTTGGCCAGTAATGCTTTCATCAAGGTCTTGAAAGAATAGTCGGTTCCCACTCATGTGATTGCTTGCGCCATTGTCGAGATACCACGTGTTCTCCAGGTTAGTCTCAAAACTCTTTGGATTTACTTTCCTTTCATTTAGATATACTACTTCATTCATCATCAATTCATCAGCCTCATGTGTATCATCTTCCTTCTTCTCAATGGCTTCTTGGAGTTTCAACTCCTTGTCTGGACATTCTGATGCGTAATGACCAAGTTTATCGCACTTGAAACATGTAATATGAGAGATGTCTCTGTTCTGTCCCTGTCCTTGTTTGTACGCCTCTCTCTGTCTCTCAAAGTTACTGGAACGACCGCGACCTCGTCCTCTCCATGATGACCGTCCACCACGTCCTCTACCACGATTGTTTCCATAATTGTTGTTGTAACCTTCATAGTTTGATCCTGAGTTAGCCGCATACATTAATTTTTCTTGATCATCAAGTTTTTCTTCTTCCTCCGCGCATACTCTTTCTTCATAGGCCTTTAACCTGCCTACTATGTCTTCGAAACTTGTAGTGTTCAGGTCAAGGACTTGCTCGAGGGAAGCAACAATCTGGATATATTTATTCCTTGGCAAACTTTTAAGAAATTTCTTTACAAGTTTTGGTTCTTCTAGGATCTCTCCCAATGATGCTGATTTTGATGATATCTCAGATAATTTTCCAGCAAACATATCGATAGTGTCATCATCTTTCATCTTAATTCTATCAAATTCAGCCATTAGAGTTTGTAGTCTAGCTTCTCTTACTCTTTCAGCCCCAACATGTCTTGATTTTATTGCATCCCATACTCCTTTTGCTGTATCAATCTCCCCAACTTGTAAAATTAGAGCTTCTGGTATGGATTGGAACAGAAACGCGATTGCCATATTATTTTTCTTCTCATCTTTAGCTCCAGGATCTATTGTTTCCCAGACCTCACTAACCTTAAGAGCTATCTTCATTCTCATGGCCCATACAGTGTAATTTGAAGAAGTTAGCATAGGAAATTTAATGGAGGCAGGGCCGTTCTCTTTGTTGATCACTCCGGGTACGTCTTCTTTGCTTTCTGCCATGGTTGCTGTCGTAGTATCACAGTCGGATGATTTAATCGGATGGTTTTATATAAGGCTCTGATACCAAAATATAGAAGCACACAATCAAAGCTTTCAATAAGAAGTCCTTCTCTTATTAATCAAACTCACAACTCACAAATCACAATATCAAAAGTCACACATATGCATCTCAATATGCCTCAATATATATATGACTATCTAACTCCTAATCTTAATAGGATTAACACAAATTCATATTTTCCTAATCCTAATAGATATCCATAACTAGATAGGATTAGGTAGCTTCTTCTTCAAGCTACTTTCAAGCTGGATCCAACAACATGCAGCTGCTCCAGAATCTTGTACAACCGTAGTATATTCTTGCTTGTTGATATGCTCAAATTTACTTTAAAAGCAACTCTGCAATTTCAGAGGTCGGTTGCAGTACTTAGAGTCGAATCCACATAGATGGAAACAATAAACTAATGGTTGAGGCTTTGACCAAGCATAAAGAATTGACAACTCAGAAGGCGGGGATTACCGCTTGCTGGGAACTTATATGTGAATGGCAGGACAAGTGAGTTGAATACTAGAAGCTTGAGGAAAAGTTTCACCATTATAAGTTGGTTATGGTGGCCGATGATGATTCAGGAGGGTTTCTTCCATGATGATTGTTGATGGAGCGTCGGCTTCTGGTAATGGCTTCTCATACTGATCACTTGTCCCTATTTGTCAGCATAGTTTTTTTTTTGGATTATGTCTGGTCCATGCAAAAATTTATTCTCTATTGTTCTCCTATTTTTTTTATGCTTTTTACGTATTCCTGCCGTATTTCTGCCCCCCTCCCTAAGTGTGCTTCCGGCCTATCTGCTTAGTTCTCTTATTTGGAAATCTTTCAAAGCAGGAGGCCTTCTATTCATAATCAGAAGTCGAGTAGAGTCTAGATGTCTTCTCCTTCCTTTTGTACGAAAAATTATACCTTGGGTAAATATCCTGATCTTGCGAAACGATGGTTCTAGTAGATGGGCGATGATTTACCACTTGTATCTTTATCATGGTTTAGTTATTTATACCTATATTATTAAAAGAGAAGTAACCATTTGAAAATGTTCTTACTTCATTAATTAAATTTCTTTTTTTTTCTTGTCTTTTTCAGTTACATTTATGAAATATCATAAAACGAATAAAACTGCATAATTTATTACTTGTCTTTTCAGTTACATTAATGAAATATGCTTAAATGAATTTAAACTTTCTATTTTATTGTTTGTCTTTTTCAGTTACCATAATAAAATATCCTTAAATAAATTTGGACATAATGTCATTTAATCAACCAAAAAAACTCATGAGTTATCCTTACGTGCATAATTTTAATAATGGAGATTTTTAAAAACGTGCATCATTAAAATGTTACCTAAAACATGCAGCACTAATATATAACATGCATCAATAAAACTAGAATTTGACTCACACAATTGTACGGATATTATTTTCAGTTGATTAAATTTAAAAATAATTATTTATTCAAAAAATATTTAAGAACGGCTATGTTTTTAAAAATTATATTGTATTATTTGCTCATAACTCATTTGTCATTTGATAAATTGTTAGAAAGAAAATTTTAGCATAATATAACTCAGTTGTCATTTGCTAAATTTATGGTTTTTATTTATATTTTTTATTATTTAATTATAATATTTTTATTTTATATTTGAAAGATAAATGAATTTTCTTTCAAACAATATTTTTGTAAATGTATTTTTTAAAAAATAATCAATTAAAATTGTTATTATCATTGAATATCATTATTTTTGACATAATTTGAGTTTTCGTTTACATCAAAACTTATCATATTTCAGGATAATTTTAATTTAAAATGTAATTTTCATATTTTTCAAAAAAATTCTAAAAATATTTTTTAAATATTTTGTTATAATTGTTAACAAAATATTGAGTTGTATTTCAAATAAAAAGGTAAAGATATTAAAAATATTCTAATTAAAATATGTAAAATTTAATATAGTTTTAAGGAAATGGTCAAAATAAAAAAAAAAATTACACATAAAATAATCATAATTTTTTGTTAACTGGGTGAATCATTATTTATATGATATCGCATACGAAAGAAAAATTTCTGTTTTTTAAATTATCTAATTAACTCTATACTCATTTTTTTATATTTTTTATATGATATCACACATTCGTAAAAAAATAGATAGTTTAAGATGCAAAAAAAAAATATTTACTTAATGAATATAATATGAACGAATATTACAAATACATCATTTAATAAAATAAATAATTAAAAACTGAAAATTCATATCCGCGCTGGCGCGCGGATCAGGGTCTAGTTTATCATTTTATCGCTGAGTTATCTCTAGTTCTAATCATCTAAATTTATTGAAAGTAAATTTTAATATAAGTATTTGGTGTGAAAAAAAAGTTTTCATATATATATATATACACATTAAAACAAATGAGAAAAAAAAAAAATATGAAAACCTTTTTAAAAAATCTTCCACTGTTAAAAATTCATTATTTATTACCAATTTGTTAAACATCTAATTGTACACCTACCACTGCAGAAAGTTTTCAAATTTTGTGAATCATAAAGAAAAAGCCGAAACTAAAAGAAAATAATTGTTATTTTAAAAATATATAGAAATATTTTTAAAAAATATATATTTTAAAAAAAAATTTATGTAAAAAAATAATTTGTACTTAAATATTACAAATCCCCTAGACTATATTTGCGAAGTGATTTATACACATGTCATCACTACAATTATTCTCGCTAAAAAAATGACATGGCATTAAAATAGATGACATGATTTTAGAAAATAGTGACATGACATCATATTAATTGTGAGATGTAAAATTTTCTTATAAAAATTTAATTTTTTTTGCAGAATATGGTAATAAAAATAGCTCATATATCATTATTAATATCAATTTTCCATATAAATATTTATTTATGATAAACTATTAAATATATTAATAATTCATATATCACAATTGAAATAATAATATATATGTATATATGTGTCTCACATTAATAAAAATAAACTAAATAAATCAATACTAATCCAAAAAAATTTGATACTTAAATATTTAAACATTATTTAAATTTATCCGTTCATCTTCATCATTTAAATTAACAAAAAGATTTTTCAGTTTAACTAAAACAAACAAAGTCTCAAATTTATTAGAATTTATATTTATATGTAAATATATATCTATATATATATATTTAAATTTAGATGGGAAGATATATATATATATATATACATTTAAAATAAATAATCAGTAAACACAATAATATAATCAAAACTATTTTTATAAAATCTAATTTTATCTTTATTAAAAATTAAATCAAATCAAATTTAAATAATTATACCAAATAAAAAAAAATAAGATTACAAAAATACGTTTATGATTTTTTATAACTATTGAAGTTAAAATCTAAATTAATAATGTTGAAATATAAATCAAAATTTTTTTTTGAAATAAAAAATGTTATGTTTAAAATTACTATTTCTGCGCATGGCGCAGGAAAAATCCCGGTAGAAATATATAAGATGAAAATATCTATAATAATATTAATAGGGATAGATAGAGATGTCCTCAGCAGATTAACACAATTCAGATTGGTTTAGTTCGGTTCAGAAATGGTTTGTTGTTGCATTTCCGTCGGTTGGTTTTATTTTACTCGTATAAGTTGACTAACCACGTGTTGTTTTCATGTCCCAGAAACAAAACGCACAAAACAGGACGCTGTTGGCTAACAACAAAAAAATGGCACACAGTAACCCAGATTCCTCGTCTGCATCCTTCTGATTGACAAAAACAAGACCTGAAAAACTCGATTGAAAATTCGAAACTCAAAAGTGGATCAGAAAATAAGCGATCATCCAGGTACAAAAGTAATCAGGAGGGATCAATATCGTCACAATCAACCATCCGAAATCCCTCAGTTCTGAGATAGCTTTATAACTCATAATGAGTCAATTTAAAATGTTACATTTTGCAACCTTTTTTAAATGTCTCTTAATTAATGTTCCTAGACTAAAATGTTTGACCATATACGTTAGTTAAGAAAACAGGTAACATTAGCATAATATTTACGGAACTAAATGTAAATGATCGTCGACTCTGCGTTACAATACACTAGTACTTCTGTATATATAACTCATTCAACATTACAAGCAATATCATGTTAGCTCAAACACTCTCTTATACCACAAAAATGGATATTCCAAAACCATACCTATTCCTCTTCATATTGATTATCTTTGTAACTACAGATCTATCACATGCCCAAATAGAGCTACGAATCATCAACGATCTTGGTAGTATAGTACATCTTCATTGTAAATCAAAGGACATTGATCTTGGTAACCAGAGATTGCAACCCGGTAGGTCGTGGTCATTTCATTTTCAACGTAATCTCTTCGGAAGGTCATTATTTTTCTGTTCCTTTGATTTGCCTAATGGAAGGCGTTGGTTCGACATATATAAAGAGCCCAGAGATAATCTCTTCGGTTATTGGTGGCTGCAGTATTCGTGGAAGATAAAACCACATGGTCCTTGTAGGAGTAATACCAATTTCATGTTTGAAGATTGTTATAATTGGAACAAGAATTAGTTCTTAAAAAGACATAGTCAAGATGAAAGTAATGCATATGTCTTTTCTATATCTCACAAGCCTCTAATATAATATAAAATAAAACATACCAATATGCAATTATAACAATCATACATATTGTTATATTATACTGATTGTTATATGGACCTTCTAATAAAAATTCAACATTTTCTGGCTTTCCGTGAATATTGTTAGTCATATCTAAAAAAGCTTAAGACCAACGAACTCGAATATCTTTTTTTTTTTAACGCTGATTTATTATGATATTACAATTATGAAAAAGATTACATAGACGATCCGACAACCGACAATACTACCTGTCTTATAAGGATTTACGCCTAACTGCATCACCTGAACTGTCCTACGAAGATCACGCCTGACCGAGTCTACTTGCACCATGTTGAAGATCACTTGTAAGCTTTTCCTCTGTAGCCTGCATAATTGTTTAATAAATCGCTTTCTCCGGGAATTAAAACATGTACCTGCTGGTGTAGAAGCATTAATAAACCCTTAGTCAAACCATTGGACCAAGGGGCTTCCACATAACTCGAATATTATATTGATATTTATCGTGCCTTAAAAGATAATCAATTTCTTCTCTTTTTAAATTTATTGTATTTAAATATCTCTCCCCATAGTAAAAGAGTTATTGAATTTTAATTCATGGGTTTTAGATCACATTTTGGGTTCTTACAACGATAGTGATATTGGAGAACATTATCAAGACCGAATTGATTATGAATGTCTACATGATTCCATGAGCAAGTTGTACCAAATCTATAAATTTAGCCAAAAAACACAAAAATATATTAAAAAAAATCATTTTTAGATCAAAGATAGTTTTACCAGGATATCAATGGTCAATATGTATAATTTTGTTTTTATAACATTTTTATAGTGTAGTAATAATCATTGCAAATTTTGGAGACATGTGGCTGTGTCTATGTAAAAAATTTTTTTTTAACAAATTTAGAGTTTAAACTTTTTTTAAGCCTATTTGTATATAATTTTTTTCAAAAAATTTGAAAGCTTATGACAAATATTTTATTTAGCATGGCCTAGGACCAGCCATGGTAATAATCTATTTATGTTGTTAACTAAATTTAAAATTAGACAAAAACTATTTTCACAGTCAATAGTTAAATACTAGCCAACAGTTGTAAAATAAATATGTGTTTCATTGTATCTTTTTTTTTTGTCATCAACAATACAGACTCATATTGACTCTGTGAACCAAACCGGGTGATTTGCATCCATGTGAACGACGAAAGACGGCTGTTTTCTAGCACTGCGTGCTAGACTATCCGCCTTTGAATTCTGCGTCCGTGGTACATAGATGATTTCTGATCGGGTGAAACTCTCTTTCAGGGTCTTGATATCTTCCAAATATGTTGCAAAAGCTGGCCATTCTTCTGGTTCCGAAACCATCTTCACCAATTGAGAACAATCTGTTGCAAACGTAATCTGAAATTGACGTAAGTTCCTCATGCATTTCATTGCCCATAAAAGTGCTTCCATCTCCGCATGAAGAGGCGAAAGACTAGCCCTTACATTCCTCACCCCCAGTAATCCATCGATACCTTCCAAAGTACTAAGCCAACCTTGTCCTGAAAACCTAGCACCCTCCTTCCACGAGCCATCCGTAAAACACCATCTTCCTGAGATCGACGACAATACCGTGTCTATTCTTGGTGTTGGCGTCCTCTGGTCATTTACTACTTGTGCCTCAGCCCATAATGTTGATTCTGTTTTCGCCAATTTAATCGTATCCATAGGATCTATATCCAAGTTGCTGAAAACTTTATTATTCCTACCTTTCCAGATATACCATAGAATCCATGCAAACTGGTGATCCTCCATCTGCGGAAAAACTCTCCAGAATAGATGATCCATATTTGTGAATAGGGAACTTGTTGGAAAATAGACTGGGTTTGATGGTATCTTCGAAAGAGCCCAAACCTGGAGAGCTGGAGGACATTCAAAAAATACATGATTTATCGATTCCTCAGGAGCTCCACATCGGGTACAACAAATATCCCCTTGAATCCCCCTTGCCTGTAAATTCTTACGAACTGTTATGCATCCTGTCACTAATTTCCATAGAAAATGTTTTATCTTTGGTGGGCACCGTATTTTCCAGCAGTAAGCCTTCAAAACATCAACTGTGGGACCAATCAGCAATGGTGGTCTTCCTTTGTCTAGATAAATCCGTTCTACCTGATATCCTGATTTGACCGTATATTTTCCATTTTTTGTAAAGTGCCATCCATCTCTATCCACCATCTGATTCCTACTTAGTGGAATACTTTCTATAAGTTTCGCATTCTGAGGATCCACCAAAGCCCGAATTACCTCTAAATTCCAAGTACGCGAGGTAGAGTCAATGAGGGACTCTACTGTAAGATGAGGGTATAGATTGTGTTGATTTTTATTAGCTGGTCTCGGGCGAGTGGTTGGGAGCCAAGGGTCATTCCATACTGATATAGAAGATCCTGATCCCACGCTTTTGATTAGTCATTTGCTAACCAGAGATCTAGCAGAAACAATACTCCGCCAGCCATATGACGGAGAATATGAGCGAATCGGTTCTAAAGGTGAAGCATTCCTATAATACCGACCTTTGAAGACTCGAGAAAATAAAGTATTTGGCTTCTCTATCAGACGCCATAACTGTTTACCAAGCATCGCTGTGTTGAAATCAGTGATATCTTTAAAACCTAAGCCACCTTCCTCCTTCTCTACACATACCTTGTCCATGATTTCTAGTGCATCCCTCTTGTGTTTCATTGTATCAATTATCTAAAAAGGCTATTAATATATAATTGAATTTAACACATGTTTATTGTGTTATTTGAAATCCGAATATCTATACTATTATTTATGAAGTGATTTTGCTGATTTGTCATGATTTTAGATAATTTTGTTTATTTGTCATATTTTTATTAGTTTTTAGATTAAATCATCAATTTATTAATTTAGATAATATAAATATTTCGAACTTTCTAATTAATTTATTAATTTAAACAATATAAATATTTCGAAATTTCTAATTCGAATTATGATTATAATTATTTTAACTTTCACAAGATTCTTATTAGTTTTAGCTTAAATCATTAATTTATTATTTTGAATAATATAACTATTTCAAACTTTCTAATTGAAATATTTCGAAATTTCTAATTATAATTATGATTATAATTATTTTAAATTTCACAAGATTCTTATTAGTTTTATCTTAAATCATTAATTTATTATTTTAAATAATATAATTATTTCAAACTTTGTAATTGAAATTACAATAATAATTATTTTAAAAAAGTTAGGACCAATTCTTATTTTCATATGATGTAAAATGTTTTAAACTCTATAGTTTAATTTTTCTCATTCATTCCAAGTTGTCTCAATTATAGTTTTTGACATCTATATTTATGTACTTTTGATATTTGTTTTTTTTAGTTGGAGTTCTATATTTTTCTTCTTTCTTTGAGTTTGAAAGACAATGAGCAAATCGGTTTTGTTACATGAAATTTAGGATTATGAATTATGTATTTTGAATTACTTCGGTAGTTATTTCACGTGTATGTTTTATTACTGTTTAATCTATAAGAAAAATATACTTTGATATTAATTTTACAGAGTTACCTATGTAATCATGTTATGAACATGTGTTTAATGGTTTTTCTAAACGGCTAAAGTAGATATATTTTTAATGAATTATTAGATTTATCATTATATAATTAACCATGAATTAACTTTAATAATAATACTATCATTATCTATTTTTTCTTTTATTAAAAGTAAACTTATGAAATATTAAGATAAGTCAATGTATATATTGATCAAGTAAACCAATGAAATATTGTCATTATCTCAATTCGTTTTTTTTTTAAGTTTTCTTCTAAGTTATCATCGAACTTTAGTTTTTATTTATTTTGTTCTCACTTGAATTTTGTTTATTTAGTGTTTTTTGGTAATTTAATACATGTTTATGGTTCAAAAATACAAAGTAGATTAAGAGAGACCAAAAGTTAGTATTCTTACATTACTTTATTGTGTGGAATATTTGATATATAATTATGCTCTTATTGTCTCAAATTTTATAGTTTTCCTTTGTGTTAAGGAGACGTAGACAGAAATAAAAATCAAAGAAAAGTAAAATGATTAAGAATATAAAAAATAAGTTATCATGATGTTTGAATCATAATAAATATATTTATAACTATTAGTAAAACGATTATGTCCGCGAATACCCAGTTGTATATTATGTACGCATCTAAAAAGTACTAGCAATTTATATGCGTTGAACAACATACTAAATATTTAAAAAGTATTATATTCTTATACAGTACAAGTGCATTTATAAATAAATAAGATATGGTAGTTAAATTAAACGATAAAATTTTATAAGGAAATACATTATCTTTTCGAAAATTAAAATTATATAATATAGATTGCACATAACTTAATAAAATATTGCATTACATGTAACCCACATAGTAAAAATTATTTACTAACATTCCAATGATATCTAAATCTCCATGTTTCATTACGACGCGTTTTAAAATAAATTCCATCTTTTTCGGCCAGCCATGAACGTAATATGCCACATCTTCGAAAAGCTGCTTGCCGATATACACGAACATCAAGGTTATATTTATCATACCTTAAAAGACAATTTATTTCTTGTCTTTCAAAATTTATTGGAGATCTCTCCTTCTTCTTATTGAAATAAGAGTCCTTAAATTTTAACTGCTGGTTTCCTACATCACATTTTGGGTTCTTGCAACGGCAATGAAAATGGAGAATAATATCAGGACCGAGTTGATTATGAATTTCTACACTATTCGGTGAGCAAGCTGTACCAAATCTGTAATAGGTAGCCAAAATTAGCACAAAACATATTAGAAGATTCATTTTTATATCAAAGGTAGTCTGATCAGGGTATTAATGTTCAATATGCATTATTTGTTTTCACAACATTTATATAATGTAGTAATAATCTATTTATGATGTTAGCTAAATTTAAAATTAGACAAGAACTATTTTAACCATTAGTCAAAAGAAACTTATGGCTAAAATATAACAACCAATAAAAAACAAAACAAATGAATTAATATTTGTGAGTAATAACCCGCCATTAAATGAAAAAATAGAAACATGTAAGATGAGCAAAAAAAATTAAGAATTTATTATTTTAAATATTTAAATATTTGAAGAGATATTTGTATAGAAAATAGTCAATAAACAAAAAATTTGCAGGATAGAAAAATGATATGGGGTCCAGCAATAATAGGTGTAAAAATACGTTAATAACCCTATTTCTCTCTCTCTCGATATTGTTATAGTTAGCCGATAATATATACTAATTAATTATATAATTTGTGAAATAATATTAGGTGTTAGGAAGATAGAATCATACATACAAGACTTTTATAGGCGTGCAATAAATTGAAGAAGCCACACTAAGCTTATCATGGCTTTATTATTGGATGTAAAAATATGCATATACAAACTTAGAAAACATTGTTATATGTTACTAGATGTGTTAACATGCTAAAAATATCACAAAACAGGAAAATAGAGCGACAATATTATTCAAAGATACATAAACAGATAAATGATTATATGCTATTAAAATTGTTAGCAATCTAACATTTGATTTTTAGGCTATTAAATATGTTAACAGTCTAACAGTAAATCATAGCTATGTTAATAGCATTTGCTCGTAAAGAATCACCAAGACTAAGCACTACTTTCGCGTCCTGCCACAGCTCCTATCTACTGTCCGAAGAAGCTCACATACACTGCTCCTCTGATTCCCGTATACATATAATTTGTGGTGGTGCTTTTGTGGAGGTTTGCGACTGTTCAGTTCATTTGTGGTTCCAAAAAATGATATCCAGCAGCCATCATCATCACGTACTCATCAAACAAAATCAATAGCATCAATTAGTGACATGATCTACTCATCAAACACAACAATAGCATCAATTAAAGCTTAGCTTGTTGCTCAAAGATCATGACGAATCTTACTAAATAATAAATATGCACAAATAAACTCAAAGACTGCATTTTCCATAAAAAAGTCATAAGAATATATAGAGGAAAAATATGAGCTGGTATGGATATTGAACTCACAATCAATTGAATCATAATGAGCATAAATACAAAACTTTTTTAATGTAAATATGAAATTTTAACTCTCTAAAGTAAGCCTTTTGAATCTAACAAGAATCAGAGAATAAAACCCAGAAAAAAGAAAATCTTTACAAACACTTACAATCGTATAGGAGACAATCGAATACGGTGAGAGTCCGGCGAGTATGAGATTGTTTTGGAGCAATGATTCCGATCGATTTTAATAGATGATTGCGATTGATGGAAGCTGGTATCATCGCTAAGGTATCGTGGGAGAACTCAGAAAGAGTGAGAGAGATGTAAGATTCTATGTGGACATTGGTTCTAACGGATAAATCAAAGAGATTGAGAGAGAGGATAAACGAAACTGTGGAGAAAACAAAGACTCTGGGAGAGATGAGAAAGATAATTCTGAAACCCCGTGTTATAGATTGTAATGATGACCGAAGTCTCTCTCACTTCATGTATAAATGAAATATAGACTTTCCAAAATGTATTAGATATTAGGCTACGATGTAGGAGAATAGGGGCAGTATGAACATTAAAAAAACACGTCATACGGAAAGACGAAAATCCATTCATGCAAATATACGAGTTATGTTTGTATACCCAGTGCAATTTCTCATATTTGAATCACTTAAACGGTGAATTTAAAGAATTCACAAGACATTATTAAAACTAGGAAAACATAATTAATATTGAAAGAGAAATTTTTTTTTTTGGGAACAAATTGTGTGTTTATATCAGATTTATTCAAATACTGTTAATCAAAATGAATAAATTATAGTAACAAAGAATGTTGGTGTTCATTTAAATTATATGGAAGACCATTTAATTTGAATTTTATCATAATTAAAGACTATTACATTTGAAGATAGTATAATTAAATTTGTAGTCAGCTATATAAAAATATAAATATACTGAGCTATATAATTAAGATAGAAATACATAACACAGAAATTTATATTACATAATCTTTTATGCCAAGGTATATAATTTGAGTTCTAAATTATAAATAGAACAATATCAAATAGAATAGAATGGAGTAAAGTTATCTAAAGCATGACTTGATATTTATGCTAATTCATAGTTAACATCAAACAAGTTGAATATAACGACCAAATAACGTACACAAGTTTTCTTTTAGTGGTGACTCTGAATGGAGAGGCATCGATAGGAAGGCCTTCATCTTCCGGAGCCAGGGCCTCCTGAGTATAGTGTTGAAGGGTGTGTGTTGGTCTATCACTGCGAACTCGATCAAGTGCTAGACGTTGCTAATATTGACAATTAGTGGGATTGAACCAATTAAATGGATCATAGCTCCACCAAAGCTGGAAAATGGTGTCACTCCTGGTGTTATCGTGGAGTCAGTGTATCCCATGGTCATCAACATTTCGTAAGAAAAGACGTCAATGAAAATCCCGTTATGGACGAGTATCTTTGACAGGTGAGCCATGCCAACTTCGAGTTGGATGATGTGTTCATCGTCATGTAGTTTATTAAGCTTCAGTTTCGTGCTCGCGGAAAACGATCTTGTTCTACGAAGAGGTCGTTTTCTTTGGTCTCACTGATCCTACAATCGGCTTCTTGTGATTCCTGCCTGGATCGTCAGGATCGTATCGTCTTGACGTTCCATGTACGAAATCTGGTTGCCTATCTAATGATTGAAACCATATTCTCTGGGCAGTTTCTCCGCCAGCCTTCCAAATGCAGTTCGCCTGTCTATGTTCTTTTTATGGCTGGTTTGACAGATTTTCGAGTGTTGTGTATAACGTTTCCATTTTCATGCTTATGAATTTTAGATTGAATGAATGATAGTTTTCGTTTATCTTCTCCACCGTTAGTGTCATAATATGGATAGTAAAACCACACTAGGTATTTGGTACTGGTTGTATGTTAAAGATTAGGGAAGAAAAACTATACGTGACAATGATATCTTCAGAACACAATGATGTTATCATACTGAAGTTGAAGAAAATATACTTCGAAATATGGATGTTTAACACAAATGAGTTTTACAAGATATGATTGAAAAAATATAAACTAAGCTAGAAGCTATGAGTTAAAGATATAGGAAGATCCACGTCGATGTGGATGGTGATAATGTCTAGGTCTTAGAATGTCCCCATCGCCCTTTTCTCTTTATCCTTTTATAGCTGGTTCGCTACTAACTTCTTCTAATATTCTCTCTCGTACTTTATTGGTAAACAGGGACGATCTCGTGGTTTCCTTTCACTCGGACAAGACAGGGATAATTTATATCTTATAAATATTTTATCGTAGTAGTATTTGAATTGATAATATATATATTTATAAATATTGTAAAATTAGTAAGTCTGCACATGGAGAAGAAACAACTAATATTTTATATATGACAAAGTTTTCATTATAATAAAATTATCTTTTATTGCGTAAAATAAACTTGAAATCTTCGTGTATACATAAAACTATATACATAATATATATATATATATGGATTTATCTTTCTTTTAAAAAAAAAGGGTTATGATGTAAAATATTTTTTTTTTGATAAAACAATATAAACTACTTTTATATAGTGATAATTATCAAATCAATAAAATTTGTTTTAAATTTGTGGTTAATTAGATATTAACAAATCTAATTATTCATTAAAGTTAATAAAAATTTATAACACAATATAAACTAGTTTTAGATAATGATCATTATCAAATTAATGAAATTCATTTTTAACTTATGGTTAGTTATATATTAACAAATATAATTCTTTATTAAAGAAAATAAAGACTTTAACTGTCCTAATTTTTAATGTAACAGTCCAAAACAAAATAAAAATCAATTTTTAAATAATATTGTAGACTTAATATTTAATTTATTATTAAATATTTCAGATGAACGACCGTTCTCAAATTTACTTTACGTAATAAAAGTATTTAAATTGCGATAAAAAAAACTCTGTTATATATAAAAAAGTTGTTGTTACTTTTAATATTTAAACATAAAAAATAATTTATTCTAATGGTCTTTAAATTGATAATGCATCTATTTATAAATATTTGAAAAACAGTTATGCCTACAAGTACAGACCAAAAACATGTTTCTGTTTATCTGGTTGACATGGGCTGTTGCTAAACGGGATTTGGGAAGAAAATTTATCAATTGAGATACCGTTTAGCAACACTAGATTCTTCATACTGAAATCTATCAGTCTTTTTATCTGAAAAATTAAAATGTTACAAGACAAACAAAAGCATAAAGTTAAGCTTCAAGTTCTCTCGCCTATGGTGCTGGTCAAAGTAGTTTCACAGGTTCTTCTTTCTTCTCAGTGGCACTACCATTTGCTGCAGAAGCTCTGAGAAGAGGCTCCAAGAGCTTGCTTGCCACATCAGGAGGCAAAGCGTCTTCACCGGGAAGAACAAGAAGCCCTTTCTCTCCCAAAGAAGAAGGTTCATTGTAGCAAACACTCCACAGTGCATCCACGAGCTGTCTCTCTTCTTTAACCGTTTCAAGATCCTCGTGCGACATCGAGCTGATTCCTTCAATACGCTCTTCTAGTAGTTGCCTGAGTTCTACGCTGCTACATCCCCTTCCATCGTTTTTCTCTCTTGCAAGCTCCAGCAACACGCCAAGAGCAGCTTCTCTCGTCTCAGCATCATCACTAGACGCAAGATGAATCAACACTGTAGCAAATCCGAGTCCAGTGGCTACACTGCGGTCTGAAACATCTTCTTGTAAAAGATATTGCAAGAAGTTTAGTGCTTTCCTGTAGAGAGTTTAGAAAGACCAAAAAACAACAATGAGGTATGAAAATCCACATAGGCTTGTAACGAATCAGAGCTGTGTTTAGTGGCTTTACCTTTGGAACCTCACACTATCAGACGCCAAAGCATCTCTTAAGCCAGCATAACCATTGTCAAGCTTGAAAGCAGTGACTCCAGCTTTGTTATGGCGAACCAAAGCTACATAACATAAACAACAAGTAGAGTCTTTAGTAGATGTTCATCATCTAAAACTTCAATATAAACTATCAGACCAGGCTTACATGATATTGCGCCGAGAGCTTGAGTTTGAACATGAACATCTGCGTCTGAGGTGAAGTTTGATAGCAGTGACTCCAAACCATTGGCTTCCATAACTAACTCCTGACTTCTAGGATTGTTCTGAACTATCGTCCTCACGACATCAGCAGCTTTTGCCCGGATATTAGCATGAGAGTTTTTAAGAAACCCGAGAAGAGGAATCAATCCTCCAATAGAATGAAGATCTACACAACAGTAAGTAACCAATATTCAAAACTGAGCTAACCAAAACCAAGTTCCAGAGTGAGAAGAGATAGTTTTTTTTTTGGTTTACCATTAGCCATATCGATTGATTCAACGTGCTCCTGCAACTCATCGAGCAAATCTACCAGAATATCAAAAAACAAATTAGCACTCCCTCCTCAAAGATTGTATAAGATAAGACAAGAAGAAACTATGTGAATAAAGCACCTTCGATATCTTGAGGTGTGACTCCATGATCAACTAAAACATGTTCAGGTGTTTGCATAACGAGTGTAATCTCCTTCATGCGTTTGACTACATCTACAGTCTGTGATTGCATAGCCTCCATAAACCACTTTCTATCCTCCTCACTGTCTCATCAAAACAACTCAAATCAACACAATACAGAAACGAGGAAAGAGATACCCTTTCATCTACATAAGCTGCAGAACTCAAAAATTTCATCTACTCAAACCGATAAATTGAATTGAAGAAAGAAAGAACCAAACTTTACACAAACCCAGATTTGAATTCACTCACTAGATTTGATCTGCCTCAATTGAAAGCCAAATCACAGCCTTACAAAGTTTCTATATAACTACCCATTCTCGGACAAACGACGAGACAGAACTTTAAGAAGGTAGAAAGTGAACTCATTACCTCAATTGACGAGTTGGTTGTGTACCGTCTGCGTGAGAGAGACTCCATTTAAGTAAACCATCCCAATTAGGTCCGTCTTTCGCCATCGAAGAAAGCTTTAACCGGAGAAAAAAAACTTGGAACAGAAGAAAGAGAGATCAATTACAAAAGTTGAAGCCTTTTTGCCTTTGTGTTTTGTAATAACAAAGAGGAAGAGTCGGCGAATCTCTGGTTTGGTTTTATTAATATAAGACCAGAGACTATTCGCAGAGCTGCTACAACACCTTAAACCTCGTCCACCTCTGAACAGAGAGTAGAGAAGCGACGACGATGACGCGTCTTTAATATTATTGGGCCCAAATTATCCAACACTAATGGGCCTTTAAAGGCCCATCACGTTCAGATTACTTCTTCTTTACCGTTGACTTTAAGGCTTTTGACATGTGAACGATAACTTTCCCTCCAATTCAAACAACTATTATATATAACAGCACGTTGACTATATTATCTAGGATAAATATGATCGACGTGATAACAAATCAAAACTAGATCTCATTCTTGATTTGTTCCAGTCTTTCATCTACCTCCTCTGTTCTCTCTTTCTTCATGTTTCCTGTGTTCTACCCTAAAATCTGTTGCTTGCTTGCTTGTCTTAACTCACAACAGAGACAGAGAAGATGAAGCTTGAGGATCAAGAAAGTGACATTTTGTTTCAGACAGATGACGAAGAAAGCCAAGTCGATGTCTTCTGTAATGATGAAGATGAAATCTCCAGAAAGTCTTCTCAATTATCAATGAACGATTCCGCTCCGTGGCCTCGAAGTTATCGGTAAAATTAAACCCTCTTTCTTACGTTAGAAAAAAAAAATTCAAGGGTTTGTATTAATAAAGTTTCTTCCTTAATTCAGACAATCTGTAGATATCTTAACCGGAGTTACACCTCCTACGACCAGTTTCATTCACCGGAGAGGTTCTCAGGCATCATCATTCACCAGCTCCATCGCTTCCTTATACAGAAGACGTCCAAACTCTATTCTAAACTCGTTTGCTTCATCCACAAGCAAACAACCGTTGCTCACCGATAAAGACGATGTCTCTGTCAAATCATACGTATCATCACAGCTAAAGTTATCAATCACCGATCTCTCCTATGAAGAACAGAGTCTCTGCTCGTTTCCTCAATCCATTCTCAACGGTAAAGACCCAACATCAACACCGGCCATGTCTCAAAATTTTAACAGTTAACACATAGTTTTCGAGTTTGCCCTAAGAACTAAAATGTCTAGAGCAATCCCTATGGGAGATTCTAGCATTGAGGTTCTCAAAATATATATATGTATATATAAACTAGGGTCGGCCCGTCCTATGGGCGGGAAGTTAGAAAAAAAACTATTTTATATGAATTTACATTAATTTTATGAAGCATTTTTAAAAAAAAATTGTAGATTGAAAACAATATTATAAACAAAAATAAATAAATAGAATTCGGAGAACATGTTACTATTTTTAATAAATATTTTTGGACTGAATTAAAATTACAGTAATTGTCATTATTGTACGAAGAACAATCTAATATAATAAGATTAATGATGTCCGCATATAATTATGCAATGATCATGCCAGAGAAATATGTTAAGGAAAAGCTTATATTATCTAAAATAAAACAGTCTTTTGTTAGTGTGAGTAGTTTAGTTTGTGTATGTTTTAATTAAAATGTGATAGTTTTCTCCTAATGAAAGTTATACTTCAACTTCTCTGCCACTCTTTAAATTGAATATGGTCTATCGTTATTAAATAAATTTAAAATTTATTAGATAGGTTTTACTATTAATTTAGAATTTATTAATACTGTAGAAACTTACGTTATGAATTAACAATATATTTAATTAAATGATAATATTGTTTGGACGTTTTTTATAGCATCAATGCTCGTATGTAATAAAGAGTTTATGCTGCAGATGCGTGTAATTATCTTGCAAAATATATTTTTGCATTGGTGTATTAATACTTTGAAATAAAACCGTTACAATACAAAGGGAATCGTTCAAAATTTTCAAATATCAGAGTGATTGTTTATTCAAATAGTTAAGTAAGAGTAATATATAATAATTTGTTTGCGTTGTTGTATGAAAAAAAACAACGACATTATTTGTTTACTAAAATATAAAAGTATACTGTTAAAAATATTATTTTTAATTTGATGTAAAGCTCACACGACAATATTCCTGTATATTTATGAGTTACACCAAAAGCCCACACGATCTTCAATTCCAAGTTAATGAAACGCCGCATTTTGGATGCGGACATGTGTCGGGTTCTCAAGATTCGAATTAGTTATGTGTCCGCCTACGTGGACAACATAGGAGAGAAGCAAACACAACTTTATATATAAAGATATCTAACACTACTAAAAGCAAAATAAGAAGAGCATACAGGCTATCCACGTCGGATTTTTTATTTGGCCAATCAGGTTCTTTTTTTTTTACACGTCAGACTCGGGTTTGCCTTTTGCCCGAAGTCGAGTAAGAGATTTCGTGGGCTTCTGATTTCTCTTTGGGCTTTAAGTTTGATTCGGGCTTCTTTGTGTTTTTTGTGTATCGCGAGGAGAATCATTTAGGTGAGCCGACATCTAAACGAGAAGCTTCTCCTCACCATTACCGCTTCGTGTTCTTCGATCAAAAAGAGAACCGTAGATTCCATCGATTCAATCCTAAGCTATCAATAGTTCCGTTTCGATCAATCAATACCCCTTCATTATGATTTCTTTTCACCTCCCTCTTTTCCTCCTCTTATATAATTGATCTTCCTTCTCCGTAGAATGCAAAACCCTAGAAAAACTCAGATCTCAAGATATGGCGATGAAACGAAATGGAAAGTCTCCTGCGTCTTCCGAGTCTGACGAATCAGTGATGTTCTTCAGAGATGTCTCTCTCGGTCCCCATGAAACCCGGTTGCGATTCCGACTCATCCATTTCTGGGAGGCTCAGAACCCGGTGAAGAAGACCCTTATTGGTCTGGAAATGCTTCTCATCGACGAGCAGGTACGTCAATTCTATAAATAGTTCCTAGACCTTGAGATCGATGTGTGTTAGGGTGCATTAGTTATGTTTGATTAGTTAATTAAATTTTTAACAGTGATTTTGCCGGTTCTTTAAACTTGGAAGGTGAATCTAGGGTTAATTAGTTATGATAAAAAAACTTTAAAATTTGGTTTTGACGTTTTCCTGGTATTTTTTTTGTTTAAATCTTGAGGTTTGTTTCACGTTTTTAGTTTTGTTATTCTTTCCCGACTATATTAATTGTTACTGGACCGTGCGATCCGTGTCTGCGTTCATTAGTAATGTTAGAACGGAGTTAATTTAACTTTGAGCTATGCTTTCACGTTTCTTTAAACGTTAATAAGAATTTGTAGTTTGATTTTGTCATTTGTTTATATGGGTGTTTAGTTAGTTAATAAAAATTTTTAACAGTGATTTTGCCGGTTCTTTAAACTTGGAAGGTGAATCTAGGGTTAATTAGTTAGGATTAAAAAACTTTAAAATTTGGTTTTGGCGTTTTCCTGGTATTGTATTTGTTTAAATCTTGAGGTTTGTTTCACGTTTTTAGTTTTGTTATTCTTTCCCGACTATATTAATTGTTACTGGACCGTGCGATTCGTGTCTGCGTTCATTAGTAATGTTAGAATGAAGTTAATTTAACTTTGAGCTATGCTTTCACGTTTCTTTAAACGTTAATAAGAATTTGTAGTTTGATTTTGTCATTTGTTTATATGGTTGTTTAGTTAGTTATTAAGGTTTGGGATCGTATTTGTTTAAATCCGAGGTTTGATTCTGATTTTGTGTTTTTCTTATTATTTTTCCGACAATAGGGAACTGTCATTCAAGGATTCATCCCACCAGGTCGTATTAAGAAATACCTGCCTGAGATGAAGCGAGGTTCAGTTTACGAACTCATCAACTTCTACGGATCGAAGAACAAACCGATGTATCGGGTTGCTGATCATATCGCAACCGTGTCCTTCGCATGGAACTCTGAGTTGTCGGTTCTTCACGACATTCCAATCCCTTTTGATGAAGACCGTTTCAGGATGCATTCGTATGAGGATTTTGAGGCCAACTGTGATCTCAAAGGTGACCTCTACGGTAAGAATTCTAATTTTACTATATTTATATTTTGATGTTGTTTTGGCCTATCTTCCTGTTTGATAAAGAATTGTAGAATTTTGTTCAGTTATGTGATTAGTTCAAGTGTTTCTTTTTTTTAAATGATTAGACATCTGAGTTATGTTCTTGATGATAAATGTTATAGATGTTCTTGGCCACATGAAGCTGGTTGATGGACAGGCTCTTACCGAGCGTCCCACCATTGATGAAGCGAAGCTCGCTACCACTCGGCACATTATGGTTCACGTGCAATCACATGAGTAAGTGTGTTCTTCTTTTTTTGATAAACCATATCTCTTTAGTTCATAAGGTTCTTAAGTCCCTAAGATATTATTTTCCAGAGGACCTGTTATGAAGCTTTACCTCTGGGACCAGGCAGCAACGGACTTCTGCAAGAAGTTTAAGTCCTATGAAAACACTCCCACAGTTCTTTTGGTCACAGCTGTTAACACTAAACGTCTCGGAGGTACTTATTTATCCCTTTGGTTTCGCGTTTGACTGATTAAACATTCTACAAACGTTTTGTTCTTTAAAATCGCCTTCTAACTTTTACACTCTTATCATCTTTAATCCTTCTTCCGTCATTTTACAGGTAACCTGGCACTGAGTTCTATGTCTCCCACACGGGTTTTCATGGACTATGATGTGCAACCAACAATTGATTACTTCGCGTGGTATGTAACACTGTCTATATAAGTTTATGTTGAGCACACATTTATTCAAATTGAAGTTATTGACTGAATTTATGATTTCTATTAATTGTTAGGCTCTCCTCGAACCCAGAGATTGCTAAGCAGGTTAGTGCAGAGGTGGTCACTAAGCGGGAGACGATGACCATATCTGACATCTTCTCCTACATGACTCTGGAATCTGCAAAGGTAAATACAAAGCTAAATGTTACATGCAATTTTTAAACGCTTCTATGTTTATATCAAATGCTTTTGAACTGTTGCAGGATGCCTTTTTTGAGTGCACTGCCACGATTGATGATGTGGTTCATGGATCTGCTTGGTACTATATTGCATGCACTGGGTGTCATAGTAAGGCTACCAAAGGCGCAAATTCATTGATTTGCACGAACCCAAGATGTGTGAAGGATACCACAGCTGGAGTTGCACAGTAAGTTCATTGGCATCGATAATCAATTACACTCTCTCTTATATAGTTTTTGGATTATTGACTTCTAAAACTTACATAACAGGTACCGTGCAAAGATTTCGGTCTATGACAGCAGTGAACAAGGTTTCTTTGTCCTGCTTGGTGATGCTGGTTTTCAGTTGACTGGGAGGCATGCATCTGAGTTGGTCAGCAGCTACTTTGAGGTATATATCTATCAGTTTATACTCTCAAATGATTGAAACTCACATTACTGTTTTTGAATGCAAGGCCAATAAAGACAAAGGTCCTGACCATGAAGTGCCTGTCCCGGAAGCTCTGATCAGCATAGTCGGACAGACCCATAAGTTCTGTGTAAAAGTTACAGACCACAACTTCTCTGGCAACACCCGAGCAATCACTGTGACCAAGATCCTCCCTCCGGAGACATCATCACCCACAAAAGGCTCCGTTGATAACGCTATTGCTGCAACATCCATGGAAGCAGTGCAGACTGGAAGTGAAGTGTGTGGGCCTTCAAAAAGCCGTGGAGATTCTGCAGATGAAGAGAGTAAGAGAACGTTTGACAGTGTTGATCCAGAGAAAGTCAAACGGGCAAGGTGTGAGAAATAATGATTCAGTTCGATAATTCTTAAGTCTTTGCATTGAACTTCAAGTACTATGTTGGTTTTTGCAAGTTTGCTTCAGTTTGGTACTATTTTGGTTTTTAACAACACTTTGCTTTGTTTCTTTTCATTTCAAACTTTGGATTTTAATCGATTAAACTATCCTTCCTATATAGTTTACTCAGATCAATTGTTTTCATGTTTAAATTCCTTTATATACACCAACTGATTTGGCCTCATCAATATCTTGCTAGACTTATTTATTTCCATAATCCATACACAATTTGAACTCCACGTAGCCATCACACACGCATATCACACAGCATGAAGATTTTAGAATATTTTACATTTATGAAATTTCTTAAAATCCCATATTCCTTATGATCCTATATTTATGTTAAAACCAAGCTAAATAGGAAAGTAATAAATTCTCCTTAAGAAAGTTTGCTTCGGACATTATAATCCCATATTACTTATGATCCTTAGGAAGGAAAAAAGACAGAAAATCAAACTCTCCCAATTATTCACTTGCGTTAGAAAGAAGGAGACTCGAGAAAGACAAAGACCTCATCTGTTTCTTCTACACTTCCAAGCAATATTCGTCTGGAACAAGTTGGTGGTGCGGATCTCTGTTTTACCGGTATGGATAGCCTCCCCAATAATCAGCCCATTGAAGTGTCAGGTAAATACCAAATCCCTGCATGATTCTCTTAAACAAAAGAAAATTAGAAGCATCCCGTAGCGTTTATAATTATTTTTTACCAATGAGTATGAATATCCAAACTATATTTAACCACAAGTTGGTTTGGATGGCAGTTCTACTCATTCGGCATAGAAAGTTGCAAAGCAACATTATAATTCAAATTTTTTATATAAGAACTATCCAGAACGTTTTATAAGACTAAATAAATAATACAATGTCATCCTTATAATTTTTTACGTTTTTTACTACGTTGGAATTATTCCTTATGAATAGAAGGGATGATTCTATAGTCAATGATATATAGTGGCTATGTAAATCACGTTTTGTAAAAAACCAGTATATTGTATGCTAAGTTGCTTCGTCTATACAGACAAGCTTTAATTATATATATACTTAAATATCACGAATGTTAATTTCAATTTTTCACGAAAATAGTATATATATTAGTTTCCCAGTCTTCACAGCGATATGTCTCGAGTTTTTTTTTAGTTTGAGTTTTAAGGACTTGAAAGTTATATATATATATATATATATATTTAACTTACATCAAAAGTAATATACAAATACTGTGTTTCAGTGCCGTGCGAAGGTTTTTGGAGGCCCGAGGCGAGTTAAATAAATTTTACATGATTTTTTTTTTTGAAAATATTTTTATTTAAATTCGAATTATATAAAGTTTTTTTTTTTGAAAAAACATATATATATATATATATAACACTAAAAAGTTTTGATATATTACCTTAACATTTTCTAAATTTTTATAAACTAAAAACCAAACTATAAATTTTTAGCGTTTTGGATTGAAATGTTGGTCGCTGTTAAAAATTTTAATATTAGCATTTAAATTAAATACAATAAACTATATATTCAAAATATTATAAATTTTTAATCAAATTCTATAAATATATAAAATAAATTTAACTCATAATATATACAAAGAAGACAAATATGGATCAAATATTTATAGTTAATTTGAAATAGAATCTTTATAGTTTTATATAAAATATTGTAAAATTGATCACAAATTAGTTATTTTAAACACAAGTCAAATTTAGAATCAAATAATAATAAAAATCTAACTAAAAAAATACATTAAATATCAAGTAATTTTTTTTTTTTGTAATTAGGGGCCCTAAATATTTTACAAAATTTGGGGGCCGTAGGCGAATGCCTTTTTAAATCCATGTGTGTAATAAATATAGTTAGAAATTCATGTACCTTATTACAATTTTTAAATCGAATGTTTTTTAGTGACATCTTCAATGCAACACATTCCCCAAAGAATCCACGAACTTCAAGAAGGGGTTTCAGTGCGTCCTATCATAGTATGTATAAGAAATGTTTGGGACATCAAAAAACACCAAATAGATAATACTCGAACTTCCATCGGCTTCCTGTGCTACGACCACCACGTAAGCCTTTTCTAAACTTCTATATATATATATATATATATATATGTTTTCCAATCCACCATATTTGATTTAAATAACTCACTGCTTACTTAATTGGATTGGCACACCAAAATTTGATCACACCCAGGGACAACTATTAGAAGGTCGGGTCACCGGAGACATTCAGCCAGATGATCCAAAAAACTTAACCGAAGGAGATACATATGAGTTCTCGAGATTTTCTGTCATACATAATTCCCGACAACGGAAACTCACCCAACTGCCTTACAATATTCAGATCAACCAAAAGACAATAGCATTGAATGTTACACTCGATTGTCCGATATTTCCAGTTCACAGTTTATCTCCTCAGAAATACAGAAATCTATTGCGGTTGGCCATTTTGCCCACACACTTACCAGGTAAATATGTCATCCCAGTATTAATTAAACAAATATGTATATTTATTCTAAAATAAATGTGCAGATGTCGTCGGACAGATAGTCATAATACAAAAAATAAAACCTCACCACCCGGAACTCAATATTGATGCCACGATTGGCCTACGGCTGAACAGGTTAGTTTAACACAATAGTTAACAACAGAATAATTATTATCTTCATACCACATCTCTATCTCAGGTCAACGATCGTCAAACTCATATTGTGCGACAAGCAAGCAGCAGATTTTAGCATCCTATAAAGTAAGAAAGATAGAAAATTTAAAGTTATGATCGTCACAAGCTTAATTCCTAAACTAATCCAAGGTAAATAATTCTATATAACACATCAAAAAATCATACATATATAATTTTTTTATTTAACAGCATAAGAATAATATCCAATATTTTGCAGGCAAACTTATACTCCGTTCAACACCAGCAACAATTTTCTACTTCAACAAATCAATTGATTACATAAAGCATTTCAAAAGGCGAATAAGGGATTACGCAAAAACATGCAGCACGGAGTGACCCTATTTCATGCATCATTCGGATTATTATTCTCTCTCTCACAAATTTGATACCTAGATTTATTTTCATATAAAATTGTTTTATGATTCCTTTCCTTTAAAACCCTACTTCTATATAATACTTAAAAAAGGCGATGTCTAGATGTGATTGAGCAAGAAGAAAGAATAATAGATGATGAAATTTCAAATAGATTTTAAAGACCTTTAATTTATGTAATATTACAAAACTCCAAATTCGTTTATTACAATAAAAATTTTACCAACATATATATTAAAATAATATTCTGAAACGATATTCAACTGTAAGTTTTCAACAATTACACGTTTAAAAAATATTATTAAGTATGCTTCGTTTTTTGAAAATTGGGTGTTTATATATTAAATAGGTTATTGGAATACTTTTTCTTTTGCTGAATTTATTCGAAATAAGACTCCGACCTTTTGAAATAAGAGAATTTATGTTATATACATAAATTCAGGACAAAACTCTAAAATTTATGTTAACGATTATCGAGGATCAGGTGCTAACAACCGTCACACTCCAAGATCATATTGCCCTGATTGCTAATTTATTATAATGTAGAGCACCTACAAAAATTGTACTAATAATCACTATTTTATATGCTATGTATCAAGATTTAACATGATGGAATCTTAATCTAAAAGGCTATGCGAAGATATCAAATATTATTTTAAGACTCCAACTTTATGAAACCCATGTCTAGAAAGGTCACTTTTTCGGGTTATGTAATTAAACGATTTCGCAATTAACTTTAGCTAACGTTATGTCATCCACTGAGCTACTGTTGTTTTAGTTTTATTTGGTGGAGATTGGAGTGGAGGACACAACAACCACCTCAACACTTATTGCGTCCATACAATCAACACCAAAATTTAATATGATATTTTGTTTCAACATTTTCACAAACAAATAACCCGGGCGTAGCCCGGGAACGGACCTAGTTAGTATTTAATTATGAGTATCTTAACTTTACCGGAAACTCAAATTATTTAAAACAAACGCAAATCAAACACGAATTAAAAAATCAAAGAGAAAACACGATTAATGCAAATATACGATTTAGAGTTTATATATTGATTATGCAAATGAATAATTTACAATCTCTTAAACATGTAGTTTATATAATCTCAAAACACAATTTTCATTTGAATTTTTTTATCTATTAAAAGCAGTTTTTAATACTAAAAATAATTTCATTGGTCCAATCCAAGAAATAATTTCATTGGTCCAATCCAAGAAATGTGTCTTTTCACTAGTGTAACGAGATTTAAGTCACTTTAGAATCACTATTTTAACAGCGTTGAGCCTATTGTGGTGCAGGAATCAATATCCTATGTGGAGTAAGTCTACTCACAATGCCTTACGCAGTGAAAGAAGGAGGATGGCTAGGGCTTATTATACTTTTCTTCTTCGGTATCATCACTTGCTACACCGGTATTCTCCTCAAGAGATGTCTTGAAAGCTCTCCTGACATTCATACCTATCCTGACATTGGTCAAGCTGCCTTTGGCTTCACTGGACGTCTCATCATCTCCGTAAGTTATATAGAACTTGAAGTTTTTTCTAACATATCCAAACTAAAACTTAGGGTTCTTTTTTTTCTCTTGAGAGTTGTAGATACTTTTGTACATGGAGTTATACGCATGTTGTGTGGAGTATATTATCATGATGAGTGATAACTTGTCGAGATTCTTCCCCAACGTTTCGTTAAACGTCGCTGGAGTATCTATTGACTCTTCGCAGATCTTTGCCATAGCAACTGCTCTTATTGTTCTTCCTACAGTTTGGCTTAGAGACCTAAGCTTACTCTCCTATCTCTCAGGTTCCATTTTCTTATACACATTCCTTACAAATACTTTGGTCATTCTCTAAGTCATGTTGTTCATTCTGTAGCTGGAGGTGTCTTCTCATCCATCTTGCTAGCTCTTTGTCTCTTTTGGGTCGGGTCTGTTGATGGAGTCGGGTTTCACTCAGGTGGACAAGCTCTAGATCTTAGTAACTTACCTGTAGCCATTGGTATATTTGGGTTTGGTTTCAGTGGACACGCGGTTTTCCCAAACATATACTCTTCTATGAAAGATCCATCCAAGTTTCCTTTGGTGCTCATCATTAGGTAAACCTTTTTTCTCTATGTTACTTGGGACGCAAGTAAATGGTAGTAACTTTTCATTTCTTCTTATTTATTTTGCAGTTTCGGTTTCTGCGTAGTCTTCTACATAGCTGTGGCGGTTTGCGGCTACATCATGTTTGGTGAGGCGATTCAGTCGCAGTTTACGCTAAGCATGCCACAACAATTCACGTCATCTAAAATCGCAGTTTGGACCGCGGTTAGTATTACCTAACCAAATCAAACTTGATAAACATAGTCTTGTAATTCTATATATAATAATAATAGCGCCGTCTTAATATTATTTGATTACGCGTTTAAGCACACACCAATTAACCTAATGTGCCAACAATACCAGAATCGAATGGTATGTCATTGTAGCATTTTAGGATCGAATCCACAGAGAACTAGAGACTTATAACACCAAGAATACACAAACCTTCCTAATCTAAGCAAACAAGAAGATAGATGATTTGTAACAAACTAATATCCTAGAAATATAAACAAGTGAATCCATGGGCTAAGGGAATTGACTTCAAGTAACTAAGATCCAATCTAGGTGACAAGCTTTCAATCAAAGTAATCTCTTAAGTCTAAACACAATTTTAGACAAGTCCTATGTCTAGGTAAATGTCCATTTGCTTAGAAATCATTAAACATCAAATGTCTTTGGCTTAATTCAATCAAGCAATCTTTAAGTTCAAGTTTAATAACTATCTAGCAATTTTAACATCAAGTGTCCTTGGCTAATCTCACTAGAGCTTAGTTGAGTTGATTCAAACACTTCATCTAATCATGTCTGATGAGAAGTGTTTAGAAATCAGGTTTAGAGTGATCAAGACTAAACAAGCATTAAAAATACTCAACAAGCAAGTTCATACAAGGATCTAATACAATAACACCATAGATCTTCACTAAGTTACTCTAATCTCCCTAACCCATGAATTCTTAAGGAAACTACTCACTAATCTTCATGAAAACACTTAATCTCATAATAGATTGAAGCATATTCAAGTAGATACAACAGAGAATAAAGATAAACAAGGATTAAATAAGCAAAACGAAATTAAAACTCAAGAACAGATGATGAACAATTGAAGAACAGCTCAAGAACACTAAGAACAATGATATTTGAAGAGAGAGAGTTTTGACAAGTTAAATTATTACAAAGTTCCATAATGATGTTTCTTGCCCACTCTTATGATAAAAAGAAAGCAGATATTATACATAAAAGTAGGAAAAATCGTGCAAAGGAAAGGTGGGTGGAAGAAAGTGGGAAGTTGGTTAATCCCATCAACTTTCCAGTGGTCCCCGGCAAGGGTTGATACACCTGTAGTAAATCGATTATAACTTATCCAATACAGCTCCAAATGACTTGAAACCACTTCCATTGGAAAGCTAACTCAATTTACAGTGTCTCCACAAATTTTCAGCTTCAGAAAAGATTTTTAAGGCTTTCATCCGTGTTCATCTTTCACTCTCCGGATTCGGGAGCGACCTCGCTGTGTCGCTGCGAGAGGTCGCTCCGGATTCGTTGTCTCCGGGTGATCAATACGCGAGCGACTCTTCCCTGTCGCTCTAGTAAGGTCGCTCTGATAGGGAGATCAGAGCGACTTGACGGTGTCGCTCCCAGCTGGTCGCTCTGGTAAGGTGCTCGCCCAATGATCACTTTTAACATTTCTTTTGGACTCCAATTGCACTCAAAATCCCACCAATGGTCCTCTAATTCATCCATGGTGCTCTCCAACACCTGATATGTACAAATGCAATGATATGCAACCTAAATGTGCCTAAATGATGCTCTAAATGACCAAACAATGCAAGAATAAGAAGTTAAAAACATGTAAATTCACAAGATATCAACTCCCCCACACTAGTCCTTTACTTGTCCTCAAGTAAACTTTCAAGTCCTAAGAAGGAAGAAGTTTGAAAAAGGGAGCTCATAGCCAAAAGACACACATCTCAGCTCTTCTACAACATTCAAATGATCATAGCAAACAATCATTGGTCATTCTTTTATCAGTCTAGCTTCTCAATGCCTATCAACCTCTTTTTATTTCTTTATTCAAAGTGCAATGCTCATCAATCAACAAGTAACTTCAACCAATTCTCACATTCATTCACACACACACACAAGGTGGATTCTCACAAATGGGCACATGATCTCAATCACTTGGCTTGGTAGATTAATGGTCTTTTATGAATAAAAAGAAAGGTTCAAATACAATCTTTTTAATGGTGGCAATCACTCAAGAACAAAGAGCATGATCATTATGCAAAATTTATCTAAGACTAGGAGCAATTCATGCATACATAGCTCATTCTCATCATTCTACTCTTCTTCCTAAGTGATTACAAATTCTACCCATCTTTTATATTTCAAAACCCAAGTATATACACTTCACTCACATTTCTCACCAAGTGAACTCTCTTTTTTTTTTTTTTTTACATGATCAACCAACTAAGAACTTGACACTCTTTTTCTTTCCCCATTATGATCTTTCATTCATTTTTTTTTTTTTTTTTTTTTTTTTTTTACTTTGGGGAATTCTAATTGACACACTTAAGAGTTTTTCTTCTTTTATTTTCTTGGTTCCTATTGGTTTTCTTTTCTTATTGACACTCTTTGATCTTTTTCTCTTCTCTCAAACCCAAGATATAACAACTTAAAAACACACAAACTCACTCATTATCCTAGATGCTAGTTCAAATGAGGATCTTATGCTAGCAATAGATGAGAACAAACATATGTCGCTCCCAATACTCTCAAGATTTTGCACATGACAAGCTATCAATAAGAGACCTCACTCAACAAATCGATATTGGTTTCAAAGAATGGCAAGGGTTCAAGGGTAGGGGAGTGCTATTTGGGTTAATCAAAGGATAAGACATGGAATAAGATAACCCAAATGTGTATGAAATCCATGATCAAGTATGCAAGTGCCCATATGCAAGAGAGATTAAATTCATTATGCTCAAGTTCAGTTTGTAATTGGTTTCAAGAACAATGTCAATATCATATGAGCAACATGTTTCAAAAAGAGTTTTCAAGGCTCAAGAGATGCTTGTAGATATGTTCTTTTCATGGCAATTTCAATCATGGCTCCCTATGCATAATTCAAAACTCACAACTCTTTTTTAATTTTTTTTTTTTTTTTTTTTTTTTTTTTTTTTTTTTTTTAGAAATCACAAGAAAATCCAAAATGCAAATCATTAAAATCCACACAGATGCAAAGTGCTAGATATGTCAAATGCAAATCATCCAAATAAAACCAAGCAAAATGATCAGTTTTTATAGTACCCCCACCACACTCGAATCACACAGTCTCTTGTGTGACTTTGAATTTGGAGTGGTTTACATGATAAGTAAAATAAAAATTACTAGAGATGTGGAGAGATTTTAAACCGGATTAGAGTACTTACCTTGTGACTGTAGCGACTTGAGCATGTCACTATGGATATGTCGCTATGAGCATGTCTCCACAACACTTGTGTTTCTTTCCTAGCCTCTTTTGAATCCTTTCCTTTTCCTGAGCACCTTCCAAACTGAAATGACACACAATTCACACAAACAAACACACAAACAAGGATAGTTCACACAATTTATTAAAAACATTCACACATATATACAAAGGATACTCTTGAGATTTCCTCCCAAGTGAGCTTGTTTTAAGTCTCTAGCTTGACTTTGTGTGCTTGCTAATCATAAGTATCAAAAGGTTGAGCCAATGCACCTTTGGTCCCTCTCCTCCAAGAACAAGGAACCAAGTATGCAAAGGAGCACACTACTGTCCATAGAAAATAGACAGATTTTTCCTCAAAGAGCTTCACTAAAGATATGACATGAGTTATGAAATGCTCCTTGAGGTTCAGATGATCATGAGAATCAAAAGCATTAGGTGGAAACACAAAATCAACTACATGTTCAAATGAGGTTTTAACAAAGTAGTCAACTCTATCTCCATCAATCAAATAATACACAATGTTCACATTCTCATGATAGTTTTCAGCATGGGGGTTTTCTATCTCAAGCAAGAGCTTATCCACATCAAGTTCATCCCCTAAATCAGGAAGTTCAAGAAGAGGTCTAGGTTCATCAAGAATGAAAAACTCAGATTCAAGATCAAATGAAGCACATAGATAGCTCTTGTCAAAACAAACTTCAATATGATCTCTAACAAGTTTTTCTATTCTCAACTCATCTAGTTTCTTAGTTTCACATATCAGATCAAGACATTCATTCATGAGCACAAGAGAATTAAGACCAGAGATATTATTCTCACCACAAGGCAAGCATATTTCCTCGAGTTGAAGTTTTAAAGTGGAAATTTCTATACCTTCCAGTTGGAGTGGTGGAGCCCAATACATTACCTCATTAAGGGCACAAGCAGCATCTAACTCATACTGGGTAACCTCCCTTTCTTCAAACTCTGCTCGGTCCCTAATGAGGTGTATCCGGATAAGTTGTGCTAGGTTTCTCTTTGTCTTGTCCCGATTCTCTTTCATTCTCTGAAGCCGATGCAACTCATCCCTTTGGTCTGGTGTGAGTATGCGTATATCAAAGGGTGGTGGCTTCACATATGGCTGATCTTCAATGCGATCTTCAAATGTCTCTTCCTCTTCTTGTGGCTTCTCAGAGTAGCTTGAAGCCATCTCTACAAATAACAAAAGCTAGAAGAAGAGGTTAGTAGCTATACAAAAGCAAAACAAAGCATAAGAAAATAAAGCTTAATCTCAAGAAAGTTTGAAATCTTAATGACAAATCTACTTAGTTCCCCGGCAACGGCGCCAAATTGATTACGCGTTTAAGCACACACCAATTAACCTAATGTGCCAACAATACCACAATCGAATGGTATGTCATTGTAGCATTTTAGGATCGAATCCACAGAGAACTAGAGACTTATAACACCAAGAATACACAAACCTTCCTAATCTAAGCAAACAAGAAGATAGATGATTTGTAACAAACTAATATCCTAGAAATATAAACAAGTGAATCCATGGGCTAAGGGAATTGACTTCAAGTAACTAAGATCCAATCTAGGTGACAAGCTTTCAATCAAAGTAATCTCTTAAGTCTAAACACAATTTTAGACAAGTCCTATGTCTAGGTAAATGTCCATTTGCTTAGAAATCATTAAACATCAAATGTCTTTGGCTTAATTCAATCAAGCAATCTTTAAGTTCAAGTTTAATAACTATCTAGCAATTTTAACATCAAGTGTCCTTGGCTAATCTCACTAGAGCTTAGTTGAGTTGATTCAAACACTTCATCTAATCATGTCTGATGAGAAGTGTTTAGAAATCAGGTTTAGAGTGATCAAGACTAAACAAGCATTAAAAATACTCAACAAGCAAGTTCATACAAGGATCTAATACAATAACACCATAGATCTTCACTAAGTTACTCTAATCTCCCTAACCCATGAATTCTTAAGGAAACTACTCACTAATCTTCATGAAAACACTTAATCTCATAATAGATTGAAGCATATTCAAGTAGATACAACAGAGAATAAAGATAAACAAGGATTAAATAAGCAAAACGAAATTAAAACTCAAGAACAGATGATGAACAATTGAAGAACAGCTCAAGAACACTAAGAACAATGATATTTTGAAGAGAGAGAGTTTTGACAAGTTAAATTATTACCCCCTTCCATAATGATGTTTCTTGCCCACTCTTATGATAAAAAGAAAGCAGATATTATACATAAAAGTAGGAAAAATCGTGCAAAGGAAAGGTGGGTGGAAGAAAGTGGGAAGTTGGTTAATCCCATCAACTTTCCAGTGGTCCCCGGCAAGGGTTGATACACCTGTAGTAAATCGATTATAAATTATCCAATACAGCTCCAAATGACTTGAAACCACTTCCATTGGAAAGCTAACTCAATTTACAGTGTCTCCACAAATTTTCAGCTTCAGAAAAGATTTTTAAGGCTTTCATCCGTGTTCATCTTTCACTCTCCGGATTCGGGAGCGACCTCGCTGTGTCGCTGCGAGAGGTCGCTCCGGATTCGTTGTCTCCGGGTGATCAATACGCGAGCGACTCTTCCCTGTCGCTCTAGTAAGGTCGCTCTGATAGGGAGATCAGAGCGACTTGACGGTGTCGCTCCCAGCTGGTCGCTCTGGTAAGGTGCTCGCCCAATGATCACTTTTAACATTTCTTTTGGACTCCAATTGCACTCAAAATCCCACCAATGGTCCTCTAATTCATCCATGGTGCTCTCCAACACCTGATATGTACAAATGCAATGATATGCAACCTAAATGTGCCTAAATGATGCTCTAAATGACCAAACAATGCAGGAATAAGAAGTTAAAAACATGTAAATTCACAAGATATCATTATTCAAAATAAATATTCAAGATATATAAAAAGTAACGATATAATTTTTAAAAACTAATAGTTCATTATATATATGTTTGACCTTTTCAAAATGATAGTTTCTATTTTCTAAATTTAGAGGTAGAATTAAAAATTTAAAAATTTAAACCATAATTTACACATATATTTTAGAAAATGTAGAAATTTTTATTTTATTTAAATCATGACCGGTTCGATCGCACTTCAGGTCATTACACCGATGACTAAATACGCCTTAACTCTTACACCGATCGTGCTTAGCTTAGAAGAACTAATGCCTTCTTCAGAAAAGATGAGATCCAATGGAGTATCAATGTTTCTTAGAACGATCTTAGTTCTCTCTACCTTGGTTGTCGCACTTGCATTCCCATTCTTCGGTAAATTATTTTCAAGAACTTTATATTTTTAGCTTACAAAAAAAAAAAAAAGAACTTTATATTTTTTCTTCAGTAACCTACCTTTATTTCCTTTGTTCTAATAATTAACTTCACAGCCATCATGGGAGCTTTGATGGGATCTTTCCTCTCAATGCTTCTTGTAAGTCTCCATAATATTTGAGCATAGTTTCAACTATTACGTAGACATATCAAAAATGTTATTACGGATTCATATAATTTCATATATATAACTCGGTTTTACTTACTGTGCAGGCTTTTATACTTCCATGTCTTTGTTATCTGAGTATCTTGAGGGGTAGATTGAGTAAGATACAAGTAAGTATATGTTTTTATTTTGACTACATATTTGGATTTTGCACATGATAATTTCATTCGACTCCTTTCGTTAATTTTTATAGATGGGAGTATGCGTTTTGATCATCATCGCTGGCATTGTAAGTGGTTGCTGTGGGACTTACTCTGCGATTGGAAAGTTAGTAGGAGAAAGGAGTTGAACGTGTACACTGGTGACCAATGCAACAGTTGTGGGATATATACAGTAAAAACTGTAAAGAATGATTTGTATTATTAATTTTAGAAAAAAATGATTTTCATTATTAGAGTAATACAGTTACAATTGTGAAACTTTGAAAGACTAATTCCAATATTATAACAAGGATTTTTGATTCAACTAGTGATCTTCGGTTCCATGAATGATTTAATATTTTTTTTTTAAATGTAGAGAGAGTCATTCTTGATCATAATTTTGAGAAGAAAAATTAAGAGTTAGTTATGAAATGAAATTTTTTAAAGATTATACCATAAAGTCTGTCATCAAAGCCGATATTGGACTTTTGTGGCCAGATGAAATGTTTAAAGATGTTATAATTGGCTTCAAAGAAGTAACATAATTATTTAAAATTTATGCGGTCAATTTCATATCTGAAACATGAAAAATCCCATAAGCTTTAAAGAAAAATCAAAAATACATATAAATTGAAGATATGTTTCTTAATTAGGGGAAGGAAGAGTCGTTTATTATGTAACTCTCTCTTCACTTCTTCTTCCTCGTCGAGGCAAACGCGTCTGTGTGCTGTCTCAATCTCCATTCTCACTCGCCCCAATCTCTGAAATCTCAGAGGTTCTCATCTCTCTTGTTTGTCTAGCGTCCGATCAATCTCTCCCTTCTCTAGAGCTTCTTTTTTCCACAGTCATGGTAATTGTCACCCACATCTCCACTTCTTCCCACCAAATCTTGCCTTCATTCTTCCATCTCCGCCTCCGCATTCCCGCCACGTCCCTTGCTTCCTCTCGCCTCATCAAGCACGGAGACGGAGGAGGAGGAATCGCCTTGTCGACGATCCGAGCTTACATAGAGAAACCAAACTCCATCTCCAGCTTCGCCAACACAGTCGTCGGTTCTCTCCCCGTCATCAGACTCCTCGCCAGGATACTCAGCGATGAGGGCGGCGTCGGAAGAGATCTCGTCGACTTCGTCGAGTTTAGGAAACGAGTTGAGAATAATTGCGCACCTAGTGATTCTAGAGCTTTCTACGAGTTTCAACAGCGAAGAGGCAAGGTAACTAGAGTTTGATCATATAGTTGGTTACAGTTATTACATATGGATATGTCGGAATATTGTATTCCCTGTGATTTTACAAATGTTTTTAGCATTTTTGTTGATTTTTTATTTCAGATATTGTATGGTTTGAATTGTTGTGTTACATGAAGTTATTACCTTTTTTGTTGGGTGTTAATGTGTGTGATCAGCTTTTTAAGTGGCTTGTTGCTTTGTATGATTGATTATGTCGGAATATTGTACTCCCTGTGATTTTTCCAGCTATGGTTGAGTTGTGTTACATAAAGTTGTAGTTTTTTTGTTGGGTGTTAATGTGTGATTAGCTTTTTAAGTGGCTTGTTGGTTTGTTTGGTAGGCAGGAGAACCTTTGTATGTGCTTCTTTGCTGTTGGGTTGCTGCAGTAGGTGCAGGGCTTCTCAAATCTGAAGAGATTCTTGAAGGTGTTACTAGGGTTAGCATTTCAAATGATCTCGAGTTCGAAGAACATAACTTTATTGTTTTGATGATTGAAGCTAGACAGGTAGCACACGTATTGAAGAGGTAGAAACACAGAGAAATCAAGTGTTGTTGTTAAGTATGTGGATTGAGAAACTGATGGGTTCCGTCTTGATGAGTACAGGAAGTGAGAAGAATCAAGAAGGAGCATCCTGAAGATCATGGTGCAATAGAAAATGATAGAGTTAAAGGTTATCTTAAGCATGAAACATCAGTTTCTTGTTGCAACTCATAGAATCTTTTGCTCTGTTTTTTGATAAGTTTTTTAATACTTTGTTGGATCTAGAACTAGACCATCATTTGGTTGTTTTTTCTTCTTCTTTAGAATAGTTTTGATCGTGGTGGGGAAAGATGATTCAAAAGATTTCAACATTTTTTTTAAGAACTCTAAAATAAGAAACTTGCAATGGCCCACACAAATATACTCATCTATTAAACTCACTTTTCCAACTAAAAATTATTAAAAAAATATTAGGAGCCTCTAAATGAGTATTTATAATGATGTTCTTAATAGCTGGTAAGGGATGTTATTAGTTGGACCTTTGAGTTCGAAATACAAAATAAGAGGGGGGAAAACAAGATAAAACAAGAATTAAAGGAGTCGTTTATAATTAATTAGGTGGAAGAGCTTCGAGTTTAAAGACATTTCGAGATTCGTCGACAAACTTCAAACGCACTCCAACAACAAACAAAACAATCAACGAAGAACAAAAAATAAATCAGAACCCAATCGCCGGAGACGCCGTCGTTTCGACGCCGGTGCTCCGTCTTAACTTTTTTTCACCGGAGATATTTAAAAAAAAAAAAATCAAAAATGAAACGGAAAGGATTCGGCTTTTCTCTCCCCGTCACGGCGGTGATCTTAGTGATCGGTTTCATCTACTTCTCAACGGTCTTCACCTTCATCGATCGCTGGCTCAGCCTCGCCTCCTCTCCCGGAATCGCCAACGCAGCGGCGTTCACCGCCTTGGCTCTGATGTGTGTCTACAACTACTCCATCGCGGTTTTCAGAGATCCGGGTCGGGTCCCGCCCAATTACATGCCCGACGTCGAAGATCCGCAGAGTCCTGTCCACGAGATTAAACGAAAGGTCGCATCTTTATTGACTTTTTTTCTATCCTTCAAAGCTTATTTGTAATTAAAACATTTAAAAAGGATGAAGCTTTCGATGGGATTCGAATGAAACTGTGTGTCCCTCAGGGAGGAGATTTGAGGTATTGCCAAAAGTGTTCGCATTTCAAACCTCCACGCGCTCACCATTGCCGAGTTTGCAAACGATGTGTGCTTAGAATGGTATTTTCTCTACTCAACATCAAAATCCCTATGTGATCTTTGTGTTGAATCAGTCTTGTTTTGATTTGAAGGACCACCATTGTATTTGGATCAACAACTGTGTGGGACACACTAACTACAAGGTCTTCTTCGTGTTTGTTGTCTATGCGATGACTGCGTGTGTGTACTCTCTGGTTTGTTTCCTAACTTCTCTATATCTCTCTCTCTCTGTGACCTTAAAGTATATATGAGCTTTATTTCTATATGATGCTTTGGGTTCTTAGGTTTTGCTTGTGGGAAGCCTTACTGTTGAACCTCAAGATGAAGACCAAGAGATGGGAAGCTATCTAAGAACTATATATGTAATGATGACTTTGTTTCGGAAACTAACCAACGAAATCTCATTTTCCCTTCTAATGTTTATGGCTTTTTTTCTTTTCTCTCAGGTGATTTCAGGTTTGGTTCTTGTCCCTTTGAGCATTGCGTTAGGTGTTCTTCTCGGTTGGCACGTTTACCTCAGTTTACAAAACAAGACAACCATCGAGGTTGTTCTTTTTCTTTCTCTTCTTCAATTGCTAATGTGGATCTCTAGTTAGATCTTTTCCATCTGCTAATTAATGTTGTGGGAGTTGTGGAGCAGTACCACGAAGGGGTGAGAGCTATGTGGTTAGCGGAGAAAGGTGGGCAAGTCTATAAGCATCCATATGACATAGGCGCTTATGAAAACCTTACCTTGGTAAAATAATTTATTAATCTTCTTTAGATGGTCAGTATCAGTCAAAAGTTTTTATTGTTTGTTAAGTCTGTTTCCTTTTACAGATTTTGGGTCCGAACATACTTTCTTGGCTCTGTCCTACATCAAAGCATATCGGTTCTGGTCTGCGTTTCCGTACAGCTTTTGATTCAGCACCTGTTTCTTCTGGAACGAAACCTTGAGCCCATGACACGAATCATATTTTACCAATTTTTTTTTTGTTGAAAAGGCAGCAAGATGTTCAACTTCACGTCACTCTGACTGATCATGTTCAGGCGGTTTAGCTGCCTCAGCTCAAAAAACCAAGACCAATAGTAGAGACTGTTTGCCAAGGATCTCTCATCATTATTTCATCTGTTTTTCTTCAGATTCCTCAAAAGGAGAAGGAAGTTAGGGTTGTGGATACATAACTCAAACTGTGATTAGACTTATTATACGTACCAATTAACAAGGTGAAAAGACATCTTTGTAATATTCATAAATTCTAATCAGAATCAGACAGTTCCGAGTATGTGTGTGTGTTTTAGATGGAGAGTTTTTGTAAGCAAGCTCTTTGATTCTGGATTTCATAAGAGAAAAGAAGTTTTGTTTGAGAATAGACCAAAAAGAAGAATAACAAAAATCAGAGAGGAAGATTGCCCTTTTCTAACATCAAGACCGAAAGGTTTAAGTTAATCTCTTTTTGTCTATATGCATATCAGTTATCACTATTATAACAACTTGAACTCACCAGCTCAACAATGAAGGTTCTGTTTAGACCAATCATACAAGCTCTAGAGTTCCATATCTCAGGTGTATGGAAACGCTGGTTCAAACTTGGTTCCACGTTTAAAAAATTGTTATATACGCCCAAAAGAAGCCTTCAGAGTTTAACTTAACAGATCTCTGAAGAAGATAATTATGGATCAAAGAGTGATTTAAAAAAAAAAAAAAAACAACAAAGGTTGTCAACTATTACTAGAGAAAGCTAGCAGAGTTGGTTGAAAACTAAGAGAGAATAAAAATTACAACAATTGTTACCAAAAGATCTGATCACTTTTTGTCTTCTGGAGCAATTCATTTCAAGTAGACACGTCTTGGAACTGCCATGGGTTGAATGGGATTGACTTAGGGTCAGTGTAATCTTCAGATTTATCAGCAGCTTCCCGGTGTTCTAAGTACTTTCCATTGAACTGGTAAACTTCAAGATCGCCCCATGGTGTAGGAGTGACTTCCTCTGTTATATCAAACCACTTGGGAGTAAAGCTTTGCTCCTTCTCTTCACGTGTTCTCTTCTCTGCTCTCTGTCTCTCTTCCAAGCTGTAACACGACATGTAATGAGAATCAGCTCTACTTCAGTTTCAGATCCTAACAGGACAAGTTTCTTTGTTACCATACCTGCTCTTCTCATTGCCGGACTTGGACATGTCGCCCATCTCTAGTGCGTATCTATCAGGGCGTAACCGTGAATCAGACAGCAACAGCTTTTTAGGGGCAGTGTCGAAGCTATTGATCTTGTGAGCAAAGTGTGTGTATTGGTATTTGTCATCCTTTGGAACATCAGCGAGTTTCCAGACCTCCTTTAGTTCGGTGCCAGGGAGAGGCTCACCTTCACCGTCACACTGCTGATAGCTCATGGACTCGTTCCATTTGCCGGTCATGAGTATCTTGGGCTCCTCAGAGGCGTTATAGACATATCCGTCCACTTCATATCGACCAGATCTGTTGAGACGGTGAATGCACATGTCTTAAAGCTTTTAAAACGAAAAAAAGGAAGATGAGGTTGCGTTAAATGGTAACTTACCCGAACCAACCACACGGTTGAAAGTAGAGCACCACTTTGTCACCAGTGGTGAGGTTAGTCATGATCATTTCCCCAGGAGAATCGACCCAAGTTCGTCCAAAGATTAGGTTGTGAACTTTGGTTAGAGGAGGTACCAAGTCAAGAACTACTCCATCTCTTTTAAGTGTCACCCGTGTCCTGCATCACAGACTAATCACATTTAGGACAATGAACAAACGAAGAATGTTAACTTAGTAGATACACTTGTTTTGTACCTTCCTACTGGGTAAACGTCAATAGAATTGCCGAGAAACTTTGTTTTCAGCTTTGAAGTACAATCATAAGTGAAATGCTCATTTTCAGCATGACCAGCACTCATTGGAGGGTGATGGCTGACCTGAGAATAAGACTATTGGTGTCAACAACCTGGAAGAAGTTGGCAGCTAAAAGAACTAGAGCTACAATTATTTGAATTCTAAAAGAAATGACGCTGACCTGTTCGGATATGAAGTTAACACCGTTGTAATTAGCCATCTCATAAGTCTCTCCGAGGATTGGGTTAAACGGTTTCCAGGTACGTTGGAAAGCATAGTACACAGATATAGCCCATGATGCTGTTAAAAAATCAATTCTCACAATTCAGCCACTACATGAACACACACTGATCATAGCAGAAAAGAAGAAATGGAAGAGATGTGCTTACACGCATACACCATGCGCATATAAGGGTCATCCGTTTTGTCAGCCATGTCCAATAGATGCGAGTATTCCATCAACTGTCAGAAACAGAGCCCATGAGATGTTGTCATGAGCATCAGACAGCAAACAAAACATCAAGATGTTGTTGTAACGAGCACAAACCTCAGCCATTTTCTGGAGCATAGTCATTGGCTCGAAAATAATAACAGGGAGGGTCACCATTGATGTAACATCAGATCCTATGTACTTCTGCATCATCTTCCAATAACCATCTCGATCCTGAAACAATGTTTCTCAAATGATCAGATTAACAGGTGATAACAACAGAAGTGTATATATATATATATATATATATATAATAAATAAACCTCTTGATTCCATCTCCCTTTGTTAGCTTCCTCAGCTGCATCTTCATTACTTCCTTCAGGGTTAATAACTTCAACTCCCTCATACCCAACCAAACTGAGAAATCGAATCAAAACACATGGATTATTCCAAAAAGAGCTGAACTTTAACCAAACCCTAATTATAAAAGCCGCAGATTCGAATCAAATGGATAAGTGGCGGATCTCAAGAAGCTTGCTTACCCGTTAACTGATTTGGTCACAGCTGATACCCAATTTGAGATCGAGGGAGCAATAGCACCGAAGATAGACATCTCTCCGCCGTGTACCACCAACACTACGAGCTCCGGCGAAGGGAGAAAGATAGATAGAGAGAGATTCTTCGATGAAGGAAGGTCAGCACTCAGCAGCGATGGAAGAGGCTTTTAGGATCGTGAGCTGGTCTTCGTTGGCACTCGTTCTATTTTAATATGATCAAATTAACCGGTTCTGTTTTGAATGTTAAATCGGAATCGGATTGATTTAAAAACTAAACTAAACCGAACCGGGTTCGCTTAAGTCGTCTTGTTGGTTATCGACCTTTATTGTTATTTTCGGTTTAGTAAAAACGAAGCAGCTCTTGTAGAAATGATCAATTCGTTGTCATTGATGGCGTCACCAAAATGCATGCTCCTTCAGTTTTGAACTCGCTCAATGTTCTCTTGCTCTTTTACGATCATGTTTATGTATTTCAATTATGTTTTCACAGTCATCACCAGTCGCAAATGGATGGTTGAGTCAAAATTCGTATAAAATCTAAGTTGATGTATAAATCTTGGTTTATAATGTTTTCTGGCAAACATAATACAACTTAACTATTTGATAACATATTTTACATCCTGAGGATCAATGACCTCGAATGTAACAACGAAATGAGTTTTCCATTCAAAAGTATGAGGATAAATATTAAATGTTGAATTATATATAGAGAAAAATCAAGTGTAGCATACTCCGGGCATGATTATCGGGGGAAGGGGAAGTGTTTAGTGGGGTTTTTAAGGGAGAGGGTCCACAAAAAAGCAAAAACCCGTTGCAGAATAGTCAGAATAAGGACCGCTATTCGATGGTTTCTTGCACTGTTTGCGGGCTCCGCTGACACGTGGTGGCCCGCGATTGGTTGGTTTTTATTTTTTTTTTATTCAGATGAAAAAATAAAAAATAAGAAACCCATTTATCGTTAATCATGGTGTAACATCTATAACGTCAAGTGTAACAACGGTTCAGAAAAAATCACAAAAAAAAAAAACGTTTCTCACCGCACTACTCAGAATGATCTCTATCACTGATGAATAATGTCAATACTTTTGAACTAAGTTAACGTTATTTTATTTCCCATTAACAATCATTAGGCAAATGCTAGATCTGCATTTATTTGTTTATATGTTTGTTTGGACGTGTATGTCTTACAAAGTTGCTGAAACTAACAGAAGCAAGGAAACAAATATAAACAAAAAGATGATAATGGCAGCAATAATAGATACACATGCATACCTTCAAATTCAATACATACAGATCGATGATCCACGAATCCATATAGATGGATTCTTTAGTTTGATGTTTCAAGGTTTTTGTTCCTTTCGATATATATTCAACGTATGATGACCGTTGAGAGATTATGTTGTCTTCGTCTCCACGGCCCTTTGACCTAACCGGAGCTCAAGATCCAAATTTTCATTCTCAAGATGATGACTCGAACTCGAACCATCTATGCTGCTAACCTCCGTGACTTTTCCATCAGCATTAATATCAACCTTGTTTTCTTGAACCCAAAAGCCTAGTTTCTGACCAGGGATTATATTTTTGTCAACACCTTGATCTTGATCTTGATCATCATCATCACGTGCCAAATCGTCTTCTTGTTGTTTTTCATTAAGGTCTAGAGAGACAACTTCTGATGAATCACTCTCGGCGACAACATCATCCTTATTATCTTCCATAAGCTTTTGTCTGAGATTAGCTCTGTCTCTTCTGTGGATGTTCATATGCCCTCCTAGTGCTTGAGCATTCGAGAAGCCCCTTACGCAGAAACTGCATGTGTAAGATCTTGGCAGGGAATTATCAACGCTTTGATGACTGTCTCTCGACATGCCATCAGGATCATCCGTGTTTTTAGGGTTTTTGATGTTTTCCATATTTTGTATTTTTTTTAGAACATATATTATGGATTTCTTACGTAGCATAAAGAGAGCTATGAAAAAATTGTGAAAATTTAGCATTAAGAGAAAGAAAGAACAAACGAGAAGGAGAAGAATTGAGTTTGATTTCGGAAATGAAAAGGCCAACTAGTCAAGCTTCTTCTTTGTGATTAATTGATGGAATAGTTAATTAATTAATGCTCCAATCAAAATCTACCAACAACTGGTTCTATGTCATTACATGAGTAACTTATTCTTTGACAAGTATAATATTATTTCACAGATAAATTCATGGGGTAAAATAAAATAAAAACACTTATGGGATTAAAACATAACCGCAACTAATACTCCAAAAATAAAATGTTCAAATCTAACAGTCGAAACGGCCGTAAATCATTTCTCAATATGATTTCAGATGTGATCGACGTTGTATCTGGTCGCAAAAGTATATACCACTCAACGTTATTAACCACTTATATAACAATTACAAAGATGAGCAGCCTTCAAATATTCCAAACGACACAAATTAATGCTTACATGTCATGGAGGATCATTTCAATTTATTTAATGTAACGAAAGGTAGCTTGATTTATTGTTAATATACTCTGTTAGTTTTATAAACAAAGCAAATGGTCCAAGCAAGCATTTTGGCATTTTCTTTTTGTCCTTGCACAATTAGTAGTTTAATACTTTTGACAAAAATAATTTAGTAGTTTAATACAAACCACTAGCTAGCTTTGATTTTATTATATATTTAGCATTATTTTAACTTGTGCTTTCCTGAAATAAACAACAAATATTCCAGTATTGGACATCATCAGTGAATTAATATACAAACTACATCTCACTGATTCAAAGAAACAGAAGAGTCGTGCTATGACTAACTAGGGGTATAGCGAGCGCGGAGCCGGATAAGTTATTGATCGTTGTGTAGTTTTGTGTATGGGATTTTGTGGTTTATTTTTTTCCACTTTTGTTTTTCCGTGTTGTATATAATGGTGATGAACATAACATTTGGAAGTCAAACTCTACCTATTTATTTTTAAAGTTTTACTCGACTTTGTTAAAAATAGTTTATGGTGGATAAAAAAAATGTCAGAAATAGGTAACCCAAAAAAATATACCACTGACAAATCTTGTATGAGTTAGAACCCGTCGACGTTTCATTAATAATCCAAAATATAAATAAAATCTCCGAACAGAGAAAACATGCAAGGGAAAAAATATCTAAAGTTTATGATGGAAAACAAAGATAATAGCAGTTTTTAAAAACGCATAGAAAAGACGTTGACGGGCTGATAGGAATATAATAGATATTTCCAATCACTCACGCCAGCGCTTGCGGTTGTTCTGAGCGTCTGAAATCTCTGGAGGATCTGCTGCAGCACATTCCTCATCGACCTTGTCTCCCAAAACAGACGGGCCCGATGATGCTGTCAATCCTACGTCACCTTCACTGCTTGGAAGAATGTTCTCACAGTGCTCCTGAAATACATGAACGTGATGACAAGTAAAATTAGACAACCTTGCCATGGTTCTATATGATGGTATCTTCAGTGATGGTGGAGATAGTGATGGTACGGTGATTGCTATTAATGGCTTCCATCAATTTGAGAGCTCTCCATGTTTTGGGCTGGATCTTGGCAAGTAGCTATGAATACATCAAACACTATGTTGCTGGCATGAGATTTGAATCGAACTAGAGAGCCTGCAACAACATAGACGGTGAGGTTCTTGAGTATATTGAGCTCCACCAAGCCAGACACACTTGTTTTCAACACCTTGTTCCCTATCTCTCTTCTAATTACTGTCATGTCCCTCGATGCAGTTCACCGCAACAGGTTTGTTAATGTCGAAGAAGAATTTATCTGACCAATAAATTTCAAGTTTTTAAGTTTCAAGATGACACTAAGGTAAAGGCATTGTTTTAAAATCAAACCAATAACATATAAAAGGAACTCACCAGAGATTCCGATCACATCCATGTCAGAGGAATCATCGCTAAGGAACTCAATAACATTATGCACACCTTTGGTTACCATGTCCATCCCCATTGCACCACACCAGTGTTACAACTGAACCATACATAGCCATTTTTCCCTGCCAATGTACAGTGAACAGTTTGTAGCCTCGTAAATCTAATTGAAATGCATCCACAAAATCATTATTTCATCAGCAAAAGTTTCAATCTTAAGTCGAACCACACCACAAACATAAAGTTTTTTACATCTTGGTGGTACCTGTTGAAAATGACAGCCGACGTTTCGAAGTGATCTGGATTCTCCTAGGAAGGCTCAAGTTCCATAGCACGTTGGCACGACAAAAACCGGACAATAGGCGCTTTAGTTGTACCGTCCTTCAGCTTCGCCTGAGACGTACCCAGCCATGCAGCCTCTGTTAGCCCTAGCAACCAAATAACTTTCCGTTATATCCCATCAGAACAGAGTTTACATCATATTAGTTAATCGGACAACTTCAAAGCGATCAATCAACTTTCACGATCGACCCCCTATCGTAGCGATGGATGGTAGTGATTCACACGAACTGGGATGGAACTGTGGATCTCGGAATTCTGCCCAGAGAAACATACGCTTAAAGTATTAAAACTGATAGCTTGAATATTGATTAAACAAATATGGTATATAGTATTCCATAGAAAGTCAAATTGTCAATACCTTTTCCTGGGTACTATGTTCTAGGGGGAGAAAGGTGGCGGGGACAACGACCGATTAAGCAACAACAACACTGGAGGCTGACATCTTTGAAGGTTGGCTAAAAGCTGCGATAGTTCAATTTAGGAGTAATTTAATAAGAGATATGGGTCTCAAGGTTTGTTTGAGGAATTATATATACTGAGACGGATCGTTTCAGAGGTGAAACGGTACCATAACTGATCGTTGGAGATATAGAGAGGTGAAGATGAAAAGTTTCAGAATTTTTTTTGATAAGCTAAAAGGGTAACGCTTCGGTTTATCGGTGGAGACAGAGTACTATAAAAATCCTAGATACATACAAAAGAGATTTAGTCCACTTATAAGTTTTATTGGGCCAGAATGCGGATTTTACTAAATAGGTTTCGATGATCAAAGTTACACGTGAGTATTGAAACATTACAGTTATGTGTGAGATCCACTATAAGAAATCCTTCATAAATATATATTAGTTTTGGTAATCAATGTACAAAGTATCCTTTAGTTTAGTGGTATAAATGTTGGTGTTTATATCACAGTAACCCGGGTTCGAGCCACAGACTTGACATTTTTCACACTTTTTAAAAGTGGGGTCCACTTACCTGCTGACGTGTCGCTTCAGGAGTGATGAAACTGGCTCATTATAATGTAGATTAATCAGACAAATATAGTTAACTAGGAGGGTGTCCGCGCTTCGCGCGGAATATTGTTTTATTATTGCTAAGAACATGATTTTTTTTTGGATAATGTAATTATGTTGTCGTTTTTATTTGTTAAGATCATTATTTGATGTTTCTAGTGTGTTATGTAGTAGGTGATAAGTTAATATATTTTGCGTTTTTTTTAATAATGTGTTGTTGTGTGTATAGTACTTGTTAGTAGTCAAATGAGCATCTAACGTAAACTAATATTGAATTTCAATAACTTTGCCTCTACACATTTGTTGATTCTAAAATTAACGGTTTCATCGTCAAAATTGTATTATATTTTTTTCATAGTTTAGAAAATTATAATTTTTAAGATGTTTTTTGCCCTCTCCCCATATTTTAAAATTGAGCCCTCACCGTCTATGTATTTCGTTACATTTCTGGTGTGCGGTGCTTCTTACCATCACCGGAAAAAGACTCACATTTTTCTCTTGCTCTTCTTGTCTTCTTCACCTATGAGATTATATGGTATTTGTTGCAGATTGGGTTTATGAGTTTTCAGTTGTTCGGTTGCTTCCCACGGCATTGTAGGCTGTTCCAGTCAATATTGATTGCTCCTCTTCTTCCTTAGATTTCAGCTGATGTTAGGAACTGCATCTCCTTGGTTGGGTCAGAGTTTTTTCGTCTTTGATTTTGTATTCCTCGTCGTTGGCTTACCGTCAATAGTCTCTTCTCGTTTTGGTTTTCAATATTTAGTTTTTGGTGTTCTGACTTCTATGCTCTCTTTCATAGCTCGAGGACGGCTCCATAGTTTTCTGATTTTGCTCCGTCTCCCTTTCTCTCTCTATTCTTGCATCTCTTTGCAGCTTTCATTGCATCTCTGGTGGCTCTCCCTTTCACCATGTTTGCCACTCGAGATTTGGATAATGTTTTCGTTCGTGTATGCTATGTGGGCTTGGAAGGTTATTTCTGGTCTCAAGTTTAGTCTCTGATTTTTTGGTGGTTGTATCCCATTCTCCCTCTCTCAAGTTGTTTCTTTTATTTCCATGTTTTTCTTGGTATAGGTGTGCGGAGTTAGTCTCTTGGAGTTTTGGTCCCTTCTATCCAGAGCTTTGTGGTTTTTCAGTTGCATGTCGGCTTGTATGTTCTTGTTTAGTTTGTGAGGTGTTTCTTACTTTTTAGCTACTGGTAGTGATTCCGGTGTTTTAGGCATATATTTTTCTGCTTTTTGGTGGCTTTGGCCTTTCGATTATTATTCTCCCTTTGGCCCGCTTTCTTAGTTTATGCGTTCGTTGTCTAGTTTCTTATTCTTAATTTGATTATCTTATGATACTAATAGTGAAATAAATATAATTTGTAAATGAAATAATAAAAATTAGTAAAAATAATAAAATGATGAAAAGTCTTGTTATTTTTAGGTGTGAATAAATTAAATATTTAAAATATATTTATATTATTTTATTTATTTCTTGAATTTTAGAGACCAATAAATGTGAGAAGGATTAGATAATACAAAACTAAAAATTGATAGAGAAAATTGCAATAATTTAAAAGAAGAAGAATTTAAATACAAAAAAAAAACATGAGGACACATGTCAACAAACTCCTCTTCCACATGTCATAAGAAGGGAAAAAACCAACTTTATATGTATAGATAGATTGTACAATTAACCGTTGTTATCGAGCATATAAGTTGCACAAAAAAAAAAAAAAATCGAGCATATACAATAAAAACTCTATAAATTAAATAACGTTGAGGCAAGGAAAATTTATTAATTTCTAGAGATATTAATTAAAAAGATTTCTCTTTTAGATTTTTTTTTATTTTAAAAAAAAATCTAGTGTAAAAAATGAAAAGAATATTTTGTTTTATGATATTATATATTGTTAGAGTTTATAGATTTGAATTTTAACTATTTTTATTAGAATATTGATATAATTTATGTATGATGAATACATGTTATATAATACAAATTCAATTTTATATGTAATTCAATAAAACTAAAATTAAAATTAGAGATGAAATTCATTTTAAAAAAAGACAACAAAAGAAACTTTATATGTTTATATAAAATTATATGTATGGTAATTATTAATTTATGATTTTAATCGGACCATATATTTACCTAAGAGTTTTCTAAATATTATTATCTTATTATTTCATCAACTAGTGTTATATTTTACACCGAACCTCGAACCGGAAAAATTTATTAATTTATAGTGTTTATTAATTAATCGAATATTAATTTATAGAGCTTCTATATATGTGCAATGAGCCAATGAGTCATTAATATAACTTTTCTTAACTAAAAAAGCTTTTATTATTATAAAATAATTCATCCTTTTATTATGTCCTTGTTATAAAATGTTTTTAAGCTAAACTTAGTATAACGTTCTGAGATTTTTTTTCCTGAGTAAAATTATAATATATGCAAGTTTTATTCGTGTTAATTTCAAATTGAGATATATATATATATCGCGTCTGCCCATTAAACGCGCCGATGTGTTACCACTACCAATTGAAAGTTGATCAGTTCGACTTGGTTCTAAGTTCAATATGTACTTTAATTTGTAAGGTACTCCATTTTTTTAACAACAAACTCATTCAATATTGAAAGGGTTTTACTACATAGCAGGAGAGTCATTAAGAAGAGCAGGTTTCGACAGAGAATCAGGTGGACGATTATGCTCTCGAGAAACATGAGAAAATCAAATAAATTTGAAATAAGAGGATAGGAACTCCATGTCCATGAGAACTCCATAAAGCTCTATTGATATGTCTTCGAGTTGATGGTTCTAACGAGCTCTTGAGAGTACGTTGTGAAGCTGATGATGCTTTGCCGAAAGAGTCGGATCATAAGGTACTCCATTTATGATTTAAAAATAACTGTATCCAAATTCATTTAAAAAGTCATTTACCGAAAAGAAAAAGAAAGTATCTGAATGGGTATATCCAATATCCTGATCATGTCAAGAATAAAGATAGGGTTTGGCTCTCTTCAAATTTCATAGTAGTAGCTGCTGACATCTTTTGTACCAAATTAAATGTAATAGTAGTAGGTATATTATACTACAAAACTTTGGAGTATTAAAATATATGAACGTATCATACATCTATAAAGATATATTTTGAAGGAAAAAAAAGAAAAAATATTTTATACGTGAAGCTCCCAGATATTCACATTCGTAAACATTAAAATATTAGGGCAATGACTCAGCTTCCAATATTTTTCATTGTACTTTCCTTTTTCCGGATTTATAGTATATGGGTGATGGATCCTCTTGTTCGTCAGATTGTTTAAGTTATATTCGTAAATTGTTATTAGACAAAACACAAAACATCGGTAGTAATAATACATTCATTTGCACGTAGGTACACATTAGATTAGACATACTTAAGAATGCATTGTCTGGAGAAAAAAACTAACCTCTCAGTAATCGTGTACATGTAACCGTGTACGTATTGTAAGGAAGAGGTAATCCGCATCCCGAGGACTAAAGCTATTCTAAAACACATAGTTATATGCGTAGGCATGTTATGCGTGTAATTAAGCTTTAAACCTCAGGATGCAGATTACCCGGTCCTCACCAATACTTATCATCTGGAGATGCATACCCTTAGCATAATATTCTCCATTGTTTTTGCTTCTATCTTGTAAGATCTCCTTTATGAGTTCTTATGGTTTGCTCTTGTGGTTTTTGGTTTAGTTGTTGATAATTTAATAGGGAAATGTGAGAATTTATAAGCCTCCTGAGGCTAAATAGTAACGAGAAGATGCTGATTCGAAAGGTTTAATGCTTTGAGAACATATGCTCTAATAGAAAATAAAAATCTTTTGTTCATGTTTTATCGTGTATGTCATACTCTTAGCTTTGTTTCAACAGATGTTAGAGCTATAATATATGTCTAGGATCAATGTAGAATTTGTATATACTCTAAGCTTTAATTATTAGCTAGCGCTCTGTAAGAAACAAGTTACATTTGATTGATACGTGAGCTTCATAGATCGAAACTCACATTTATTTTAATTTGAGGCATTCATTTAACGTGAATTATGCGGTGTCTAAGTTTATATATGAAACATAATCTTCAACAAACCAATACAAAACTACTGGAATTAATCATTTGACTGCATGTGGATATTATATTACTTAAAAAATGTTGTTCTATTTTTGCTTATTGAAAACTGAATCTCTGAACGTGGATATTTTAATACAAAAGTTGGTAAATAGGTAGTTAGGAGGTTAGTGAATGGAACTTATTAAAAATCATGAGTTTTGAATTCAAACAATTTGACAACAAATACTAGTAATAGATTAGCCAATATATATTTAATATCAATTATTTTAATCCCCTCTGATTTTAAGTGTGTGGTTCCTGAAATGCCTCTTCAAAAAGGTTTAAGCAATTGAATGCGGAAACATGTTAAAGGACCTGGACTCATACTGGTTTCTAGACTGTCAGCTATATTGTATACCTATCTAACGAAACCACACATTAGTAAACTACAACCTCTTCATTCGCATAGAGTGTTTTCTGCGTAAGCACTAGGCATACAATAAATCGTGGAAAGTAAAAGGGAGGGGGTGTGAGACATCAAGTCATTAAAGAAAGATTATTTGTTCTGTATGAGCCAATGATGGGAACTTATTAGGATTATGCTATTTTTTATAGACAAATGATATTCGACTTCTTTTGACCTTTATTTCTAGCTTATTCTTTTGTGTGTTGTATACTAAAGAGATCTTCCTTTGGATCATTATTTGAACCGATTCTCTTCACAATTATTGATTTTTTTAGTTTGTACAGGGAAACACATTTTTGGATTATGGGTAATAACTTAATATTAGTTTTAAAATATAGGATAGTATATGTTTTTTGTCAAAGTATGGGATGCATCATATATTCATATTATCAACAACAACAAAATAGATTTTTTTTGTTCACCCAACAAAATAGATTTAAGGGGGAAATTTCCGTCGAATATTTCTAAGCAAATAAAATTTCCAACAGCTACATTCAGCTTTTCCTAGCGTTGATGTATTTGATTAAGATATGGTATAATTAAGGTTAAACTTTAATATCGTATTAGCAGCGGGGAAAGACTAAAAACTAAGTGTTAGAAATAATTGTCTCAGGTCCAGAACTCATCGCCTCATCGGGTTCCACTGTTCCAGAAAAGTATTAATAATCAGTCTTTTAGATACTAGGGTTCATAAGTTGTCCTCAACTCATTTTATAAACCCTGAATTCTTTTCAAAGTAATTGGATAGCGGGAAATAGAAGCTGTGTCTCGAGATTGTTAATGAATTATGAAGGACAATATCTTCAGGTAAATTAAAGAAAATATATATTGAATATATAAGTAAAAATATGTGGTTTTTAATATCTTCAGGTAAATATAAGTAAAACATATTGAAGATATAAATAAAAAATACATGGTTATAAATATCTATTTTCGTAATTTTGTTTGCTAAAGAGTTTTGGATTTTATCTTATTATAACTTTGTCTGTTCGTGCTTTATTTCTTATCTTATATAACTTTGTCTATTCGTGTTTTATTTTCGTGAACAAAAAAAAGTTGCCTGTCAGTATCCAAATAAAATAGTAGGCTAATGATGAGAAAGGATTATGAGAACAAATTCTATAAATTAGTGACCTTTCTTCTTTAATTTCTCTAACGACAGGAGGAGAAAGGTTTGTCTTTGTAGAAATAACGGAAAAGGCAAGCACCATTTGCTTGTTTCGCTCTCATGGGGTCTTCAAAAGGCGTTTTCTTTACACTTGTAAGAAAATAATAAAATAATAAAATCATAAAGCATTTGCATCGAGGGTTTATGGGAGGAGTTTACACAGAAATCAAAAAAAAAAAATAATAAAATAATAAAATCACATGAACCCTTCTCTCCTAAAGTTCTTTTGGCTGAACCGCTCTCTCCTAAAGTTCATCACTGTAGAGCGGACTCCACGTGTCGTGGCGGCCCGCGATTGGTCTAGATTTTTTTTTTTTCAAAAAAATAAAAAAAAAAGAAAAAAAAATTAATAATAAAAAATTGAAAAGATGAACCAAAGAGGGAGTTCATTGACGTGGGTGCTCTCATACTCCGTACTTAAATCAAACCTAACTAAATCAGGTGTTGGGACTTGGGAGTCTTTCTACTTAGCTCAAGTTTGTGTTTGTCCCTCTTATATGGTTGGTTATTCATTGGGCTTATTTTAATTTCAATTCTCTGTGGAGTAGGCCTTATAACAAAACGGATAGTTGGGCTATTCTTCATTTAGTCGAAATCTTATAAGCATAATGTAAAAAAAAACAAACGAATCTATAATAGAATACAAAAAAGAGGAAGCTAGTTCCCGACCACCTTCGTCTTTGTCTGGAGACAAAGAAGCTTCTCTTTCTCTTTCAATCAAAACACTTCATAGACAGCCCTTACATATAATCACACCATAGATATCGCTGTCTTTAATTTACTTATATAAGAAGATTTACTGTGTTTAATCTAAATAGTAGCTAGGGATATATTTAAATATATTTTGGTACAAGTTTGAAATAAATTTATACTTGTCTCCACTCAAACTATTAGTTTGTTTCTTTCAAATCTGACATATAGATGTTCAAATTAACCAAAACAAGTTGGTGAAAAGTAATTGTACGTAACCGTCCTCAAGTTCTGAAAAATCAAGATATTACGTACACTTATTGGTTCAGTCAGATGTTCGTTCATGTTTGCAAAATCATGTCATGTTGAATTTATCATTAAAACTAATTTTAGAGTTGAGTATAATCCACTTACAAACTAAATTGATTCTATATAACAGCTAGATAATAACTTTTAATGGGGGATGTATATTTTTCTCACTTCCCTTTAAAATGTTTAACGCAGTGTCTTTTTAGCTTATATATTTAATTTATTATTTTCAAAGAGCTTGTACAATTACTTCTAAATTTTAACCTAATTTCAAGACTTATTTATGAATTATTTTTATATGTGTATATATATTCATAAATACTAAGTTAACTAAATATCAATAAGTTGAGATTTTAAAATTGTATAGCAAATTTCTAATTTTTTTTTGATGATCGAGTATGTTTGCATTAACTTATTAAGTACATACGTACCAATACAATGTAAACTCTCTTATGTTTTCCTAATGAATCGTTACTTTTCATAATATTTTTAATATCAATTCACGTGTACACCCGTATGATTCCTCTTGCCAACCCGACAGCTCCATTGAAGAACACAAATATAACTAATTTATTTATTAAAAAACTTGTTGACCAAAAGAAGTTGTATTAAAAATTTACACTAAAATCATTTTCCTGGCTAAATTCTTAGTGGAATCTACCGACTTTCTCGGACACCAAACGCTCGGAAATTTCCATATGACACACCACACGATCTCTCCAACGATTAAAATAAAAAGGAGAATATAATTATTTACCTATAAATAACCCCATTAGCATAATCATCTCCAAGTAAACCAAGGAAGAAAACAAAAGCAGATATACTAATCAACCAAAACCTAAAATGGCTACAAAACTTATAGTCCTATGCTGCTTTCTAACGTACGCATTGGCTATGGCCGCAGCATTATCGGAAGGTGATTCCCCGGTAGCAAGGAAGTTCGGTGGAGAAGACGGGCCAAGAGAGGAGGCAGAAGCACCTGAGATTTTAAATTCAGAAGAGACTGTACGGCGAGGCCACCACCATTCTACAGTGGACAGATCGGTGGCCGGCGGTGGGGTTATTCTTGGCGGTTTAGCAACTACGTTTCTCGTGGTGGTGTTTTGTTATCTAAGGGCCACCAGGAAACACAAACCCAATTTTGCTGACGAGACAGGGACTCCTAAGGTTTTAGTTTGATTTTTTGTGTCAGTAGTGTTTCTATTGTAAATGTTTAATGTTCGTTAATTTCATTTATAAAACTTTGTGATATAAAGTTTATTTCGATTTGGTATCTTCTCAATTAGAGCATCTTTATCACTAAACCCCATCTTATTATTATTTTTTTTTTTTCTGATTAAAAAAAAAAAATTAAAAAATGCACCAAACAGTTAAAAAAACACACAACACACGTCTTTTATTTTGCACACATAACACACCGTTTTTTTTGAACCGTGAATCCTCCTCCCTAAGAGACGCTTAAAAGAGAGCGATAAAGATACTCTTAGTAATATAGGTTGCTCTGAGTCTCCTGATAATTATTTATCTTTTTCTGCTTTTGGTTTCAGTTTAATTCAAGTTTTATTATTGCTCACTTCAGTTTCTTAGCCAAAAGGTTTTATTCTTGCTAATTTAATTATATCTTACACTACTAAAAGCTCTTAATATTCAAAAGCTAAAGTATCCACGTCGGATTAATAAATCAACAAATAAGAGTGCTTCATATCGCCATGTCAACACCGCTTTTGAGGATAAATGGTGAAAGTAGGCCTTTTCTGTGAGCTTTAAAATTTGGCTATAGCCCAGAATCCAACACCACGACTAAATCTATGTTCAGTCAGGAGGCCGTTGCCGCCACACTTACTTCATCAATCAATGATGTCTTTACTCTTTCATTTGTTTTTACGTTTCATCTCCTGTATAAATCTAACGAAAAACCAAGTAAGCACATCAAGCAATGGCAACCAAAGCGGCTTAATCCACCATAAAGGCTCCAATGGCTCAGTTGTTCAATGATGTCTCCCCTGGTTTGGCGGATCAACATTCACATGCTGTTACTTTCTCTTGCTTAGTCTTTTCATAGAAGTTTTGCAACAGTCGGAGAGATTCGAGGCAATGTTTTTGTGGAAATATTACAATTTCTGTAGTGATCTATTATTGTCAGCTTAAAGTATGTACTCTTTAAACTCTGCTTTGATTCCATTTCACTTTCCATATTTTGTTTGAGGAGGGAAAAACATTGATGGTCAGTCTCGCCAGAGTTTGATTTTATGAGACCGAGATCATTTAGATTATCAATGTGTTGAATATCTTTTACTTTTTGATTGTTATTGTGTGTAGAACCCGTCAAAACTGGTTTAGATTGAAATATTCTGATGTGTGCTGCTCACTTTGCTATGTTCTTTCAGGTTCTTTTTACCAAATTCAGAAGTTTTCCTCCATTGTTTGAGAATACACTCGGGAGCTGACCCTTGCAAGTAAGTTTCTCTTATTGGCTCTATTTTATATATCGTCTGTTGTCAAGTTAATATTTTTTTTTTTGCTTTGCCTATCAATCATATGTAATTTTTCTCTTCTCATGAAGACATGGGATTACATACTTAATTTTGGTCTACTTCTCTGAAGCTCACAAGACCAGAATTGTATCAGGTTTTCCTCTCCTTTGGTATCTATGACTACCTGGATAGGTCTGTAGACGACTTGAACTGGTAGTTTGCTTACTACTACTGTTTACTAGGTCTACTAGAATTATTAAATTGCTGCTTTGTTTGTTATGATGCATATATGATTTGGATCGATGGATTTTGTAGATTTCTTTTTATAAGGATTGTTGCTCTCTATAAAATTGAGGATTTGTAAACTTACCAAGGGGCATCTATGAGCAAGCTGATATTCGGAACCTAAAAACTGAGGATCAAGATGCCTTCCTTTTGACATTGGCAAAGGTGTATCTCCGAAAGGGGTATTATTTTGTTAAACATAAACAATGTGGAGAGAAGCCTCAAGGAAGTTTATTGCATGCAAGTGGATCGATTATACGAGGGTTTCAGATAGAAAATTGGGGGCAGCGTAAAAAGCTTCTTTGAAGATTGAAGTACTCTGTTTTGCATGCTAACAGAGTGTTTTTCTTAAGGTTGTGAGATGTCGCTTAGAGCATGCGTCAGCCATAGCTAAAGCATCCTTGATGTCCAAGTGTGTTGTTGTCGAAATCAAGGAGCCTAAAACAGCAGCTCCTTCTGGTAACCTTTCTTACTTTTCTATTTGAATCTTCAAAATTACCTTTTTCTTATATCTCTGTTGAGTTGCATGTTATGCCCTATAAGTTAGTAATGAGGACCGCGTAACGTTTGAGGAAGCAAAAGCCAAGGCCAAGTTATTTATTTCCTGATCTGGAACATCTTTTTTCCTAATGCAAATATGTTTCTCTGATTACCTGATCATATAAATTTGTTTCTGTGTTGTGTGAAACAAGAGCAGACAAATCTTTAAACATGAACATGTTTTTTTTAAGAATTTGATATGAACATGTTACCAACGCCTTATTCCTTTTTTTAGTTCTTACAGTACGTGATGGTGGACAAAAATATTTACATTTGCAATGTGGAACGATCAACAGATTTTAGTGATACAGCAATTTGATGCGCCTCAGTCCATGGATCAGTACATGGAACCGGACCAGATTGGAGATCAGGCCGATCAGAACAACTCAGCCGAGGTTCGTATACCTAGCCGTGCCAACCAGGACGATCGAGCTGTGTACCGCCTCGACCCGCTTACATCCGGGATGGAGCTTAGACCAGACCCTCGTCCAGACATCCGAACTGACCGAGCCAATACGCGTCCTTCCCAGCCATCTCGACATAGTTTTTGAATGAGGTGAGTCTTAAATGGAGTGGGTTTTCCCATTTTAACATTCCTATACTCAGATGTAAAGACATTACCATTAGATTATTTTGGTTTGACATTAGAAGTTCGGTGGCCTATATCTAACACCATGTTATGTTAGTAAAGGTGTCGGACATTAGTAAATTAATAAAATGTAGCAATCAATAATGTGAGTTTATTATAGTATATATCGTAATCAGTCAAGTATAAAAATGTATTTATATTCAGATACAAATTATAAAGTAATCTAAATTTAATTAAAATATATAGAAAATAACCCGGGCGTAGCCGGGAAAATCTCTATTATCAACTAAAAACTAAAGAATCATGTGATATATGTAAAAATACTGAATTTGTAAGTACTTGTTTACGTTACAACGACAGCTAAACAGTTAACTATTTTCACCTCTGTTTGTTTCGCGCATATGAATTAGTTTTAAACTGCTATGATTCCAAATTCGTATAAGTAAGATTATGTAGAAACACAGTAGGATAGTTTTAAGAAATACGTTGAAAGCATTTACACATATGCATTTTGTCAAAAATAGAGACAGTACAATATCGATCGTTTAAGAAGAAAACAAAATAAAAAAAAAAAAAAAAAAAAAAAAAAAAAAAAAAAGAAGAAAACAAAATACATGGTTTTGTTTTTTCATAAGACCGAAAACAAATTAATTTACTTATGCATTTATTTTACATGGTTTTGTTAAATTTAAAATTTTCTATAAAATTTATAGCCGAAAAGTGAAGCATAAACATATCTTAGACCAAAATTTCCCTCTTCTAAAATAATTGAAACGCAAATTCAAGCATCAATTCAAAAAATAAAGTATATAAAAAATGATGTGAGCATTTAACATCTTCTAGAAATTTGAAACTTTCTTGAGTTATGCGAAATTAAAATTTTAAATCAAAACAATGAATCAGGGCTTATCAAACCAAAAGAGTGCCCCACTTCAGTAGCAGGTAGTTCGTTTCGGTTTCGTTATCAGCTTAATCAAATTGCGTATCCTAGTTTAGTTTGAAGTTTTGGGCCTTTCTCAGGGATATTTAAGTTGAAGACATTACCTTTAATGTAACCATTTAAAGATACTGGGCCTAAAGACTATGGCCTTTTTTTTAAATGCAGTTAGAAAATACCCGTTTCTTCTTCTAACGTAATTGATAAATCAAGAACTAATCAAAATGTTAAAGATAACTTAAAATGAAAACATAAAAGTCCTTTTAGCAAGAGTAGAAATGGTCCTCAACTTAAGGGCAAACCAATACAACTTAAGGTTCACTAATCAATCACATATCATTCCTTCTTATTGAATTTTTGAAAGCCTGATACTCACCAAGTCAATGCACATACACAAGTCTACGATAAAGTATTTTGACATGATTTTTTTGTTTTGATCTTAAAAACCCTATTAGAAAAGGGGGCTGCTGGTTTGGTATGGTTCGATCTACTATCCAGTGTCGGTTCAGAACATGGGCTCAGAACCCATTTGCACTAAATCCTTTTTTGGCAATTTTCTTTAAGAAATTAAGGTTTTAATTTGTTAAAAAGCATATAGTCTCTTTTTTGGACAACAATAAAAGCATATAGTCTAAGATCTCAAATTCAAATTTACAATAGTGTATATAACTACAATTTGTTTCTGAAAAATGCTCAGCACAAGTCCCATACATTTTTTGAGCCGGACATGGATTGAAAGAAACAATAGGTTTCAGCATGTTCGTATGCTAATCTCTTGGGTAGTGACCAGCAACAACGAATAACATACCATACGTTTTATGATTAGGTTATTTTTGTGAATTGAACAAAATAAGTGTAACTTTAGCATTTGGCATTTTTATAGCCCATTGTCGTAACTCATGCAGTGAATCTATTAAACAATAGGTTTCATCATGTTCGTATAACAATAGATGGTGTGAATCTAGAGAGAAACCTTATACAAAGATATAAACTTTGGTTTTATTCAGCTTAAAGATCTCATACAACGTCACTCTTTATTTATACAAACTTTAACCAAGTAAATCAGTGTCAACACATGATTGGAGAGTGAATAAGACAATCAAATCTATTAGACGTTAGAGGGTAGTGAACTGGCCTTGTCGTACTCATTGCACTCGCTTTGCATGACCTTTGAACGTTCTGCTCTGTAACAGAGAAGGAAGGAGAGCTGGAGTTGGGCTTCGCATCATCCTTCACATTGGGCTTTATCATCTTCTTAGTGTCTGGCCCAATACTCTCTATACACCCCTCAAACCTGGAGTAGGAGGAATTGAGACACCAAGTTTGTCTCTTAGTTTAAAGAAGGGAGCCTGAGACAGGGACTTAGTGAATATATCCACAAGTTGGAGAGTAGCTGGAATATGCTTAACTTCAAGAGCTTTCAGAGCAACTCTTTCTCGAACGTAGTGATAGTCCACATCAAAGTGTTTCGTTCGCTTATGAAACATTGGATTCACAGTAAGGCAAACAGCTGAGAGATTATCACACAACAACAATAGTGCTCTATGTTGTTTAAGACCCATTAGTTGGAGAAGATTCTGTAACCAGACAATCTCAGAAGCTGCTTCCGACATAGTCATATATTCTGCTTCGGTGGAAGACTTGGATACTGTTTCATGTCTTTTAGCTGACCATGAGATGACATTGGAACCAAGAAGTATACACAAACCGCCAGTTGAACGTCTTGTTGCTTTACATCCGGCCCAGTCGCTGTCACTATAGCAGAGCAAGGTTGAATCTGTCCATGCATTAATGCTTATTCTCATGTTGTATGTGCCTTTGACATACCGCAAGATGCGCTTCAACAAAGAGAAATCTGCTTGACTTGGCATATGCATTATCTGACAAATATAGTTAATAGAGAACTGGAGGTCTGGCCTTGTGACAGTCAGATACTGCAGTTTACTTGCTAGACTGCGAAAATAAGATGGATCAGAGAAGAGTTCATCTTGACCACTGACGTTATCAAGCTTCAAGGGTAAAGGAGTAGGCATTGGTGCACAGTCTACCATGCATGCAGTAATCAGAAGATCTTGAGCATATTTCTCTTGGTTCATAAACAGACCATCTTGTACATGGTGAATCTGTATGCCGAGAAAGTAATGAACTTCACCCATGTCCTTCATACGAAACTGAGTATTCAAACTCTTGAGAAGACTCTCGATCAAGACTTCATTGTTTCCAGTAACAATCATGTCATCAATGTAGAGAAGAAGGTAGATTACATCTGATCCTCGGTGATAAACAAACAAAGATGGATCAGGGAAGCTACAGACGAACCCAAAGTCAATGAGGAACATACTGAACTTATCAAACCTAGCTCTATGAGCCTGTTTTAAACCATATATAGCCTTCTTGAGCTTGCACACATAATCAGGCTTGTCTGGATCTTCAAAGCCCGGTGGCTGCTTTATGTATATTGTTTCATTTAAATCACCATGTAGAAAAGCATTTTGAACATCTAGTTGCTTGATGTTCCATCGTTTAGTGACTGCAACATGAAGAACTGTTTGTATTGTAGCAGTTCTGACAACATGACTGAAAGTTTCTATATAATATGTCCCTTCTTCATGCTCATTTCTTCTTGCAACAAGCCTTGATTTCAGTTTGTTGACACTCCCATCAGCATTTAGCTTGACCTTGTGAACCCAACCGCAGTTTACAGGATTCTGATCTTCTTGTGGAGGAACCAAATCCCACGTTTCTGTCTCATGCATAGTACCTATCTCAGTTCCCATTGATCCATTCCAACGTGGGTCTCTCAGTTCTGCTTTAAGAGATTTAGGCTCGGGTAACTACACAGTGAATAAGACATAGCGAGGGTTTGGTTTCACAATGCCTGCATGTGCCCTTGTGATCATAGAGTGAGCTGGCTGTTGCTGAGGCATCATTTCTTGATTGGCTTCCTGATTTGAGTCAGTAGACGAACTATCAGATTCTGTTTTCTGCGAAGAGGAGCCATGAGCGTCTTGATGTTGAGCATTGATATCAGTTTTAGGTGAAGGAATGACCAATGGTATAATACCAATGTGAATAACATTAGAACGTTGTGGAGGAATAACTTTTTCAATATGATCAGAAGAGACAGGAGAGTCTTGTTTGCGCAGATTTGAAGACCGCCAAGCATTCAAAAGTGCAGATTCTGAAGGCTTGTGATACTGATTATACATATCTTCAAAGGAATAGACAGACTCATCAAACAAAACGTGACGACTGATGAAGACTCTTCCTGTGGGAGTATAATAACAGCAATAACCCTTATATTTCTTATTATAGCCAATAAACACACACGCCAGTGACTTTGGATCCATATTGTTATTCATATATGGTCGCAGATAGGGAAAGCATTTGCAGCCAAACGTTCTTAATGATGAATAGATCGGTTTCTTCCCATACAGAACTTCATAAGGACTCTTATTCTCTGATAATACTGAGGAAGGCAGTAAATTACCAAGAAAATTCACAGTGAAGAATGCTTTTACCCAAAACTGTTGTGGGACTTTACTGTGAAACATCATTGTGAGTCCTAACTCCGTTATATGTTTGTGTTTGCGTTCTGCAAGACCATTCTGCTGAGGCGTGTGAGGACAAGACACCAACTGCCTGATGCCGTGAGATGCAAGATGTTGCAGGAAGACAGTGTTTATGAATTCTCCTCCACCATCACAATGAAACTGCATTATCTTTGTTTGAAACTAGTTCTCCACAAGAGTTTGAAAACGCACAAAGACAGTGTAGAAATTTGATTTGGACTTGAGGGGATAAAACCAAGTAAACCTTGTGTGATTGTCTATAAAGATAACATAGTATTAAAATCCTTGTGAAGAGACAACTGGGCTAGGCGCCTATAAGTCACAGTGTATCCTCTCAAGAAGTTTAGAAGCCAAAAATTCAGAAGAAAGAAAAGGGAGCTTGCAACTCTTTCCCAACTGGCATGCATCACACAGCTTCTGGAGACCAGAGTTGTGCATTATTATCGCCTTATTTCTTGAAAGCTGTTGAAGAATATCATTGTTGGAGTGACCAGCCGATGATGCCAGATTGATGCGCTTGCTGCCTGCTGTCTTGAGGAATAAAAGGCTTGATGTCTGACATCCTTCAACATGTAGAGATTCTTATATATTTTTCCTTGAGTTATCACCTGCTTTGTTCCCTTATCCTTAACAAGCACAAATTCAGAGTCAAATGTAATCTCATAAGGAAAGTTTGAAGTTAACTTCGAAACAGATATAAGTGATTTAGTGATTTCAGGACAAACTAAGACTTCCTTGAGAGGTAGTGTACCTTGAGGTGTTTGCAGAGCAATAGACCCAATATGAGTAATAGGGAGATAGTCTCCATTACCCACTATGACTTGACCATTACCAATATACGGCTCAGATGACTAAAGACGAGCAACATCATTTGTAATGTGAGCGGAAGCGCCTGAGCCATGATACCATTCCTGACCAGAGTATTGATCTTGATCAGATATCCTCATTGACGTCGAGGCATTGTGAAGACTCTCTGGAACATGATAGTTTTGATCAAATCTACTGTAACAACGAGCCGCAGAATGACCATACTTGCCACATATCTGACATGTAGGCCTTGTGTTGGACCGTGAGCTTGAATTACCAGAGAACTGTTGTTGGAACCCACGACCACGAGTTGAGTAAGAACCAGATCCTCTGCCTTTGTAGCCTCCTCGACCACTGTTATAACCGCGTCCTCTGTTTGAGTAGCCTCGACCAGCTTGGAACGCTAGATGGGGCGTAACCACATCAGCTGAAGCTTGATTCTGGCTTTGTAGCTTGTCATCAAAGTTGATGAGCTTAAAGACAACATCTTCAAAGGTCATATCTGGAAGTGAATCCATAGAATGCTCAATCACAGTACATATAGACTCATATTCCTTTCCTAAACCATTCAATGCTCCATAAATCTTCTCTGGTTCAGTAACTGGGAACCCTATGGAATCTAGCTGATCGCATACGCTCTTGACATCTCTTAGATAGTCAGCCATAGTCTTCTGGTTTTTAGACATACCTTGAAGCTTGCATTGAAGATCGAGCTTGCGTGTGGCAGAGATTCGGTTGTATTTCTTTCCCAAGCTGAACCAAACCTCCTGAGCTGAGTGTAAGCCATAAACAGAACTGAGAGCCTCTTCCGTTAGTGAGCCAAACAACCAAGCCATAACCAGTTGATCCTTGCGTATCCATTTAAGAAACTTCGGATTAGCTTCTTCTGTGATAACATCGCCGTTTCTGATAGACACCGTATGAGATGGACGAGGAGTACCTCCATTGATGAAGCCTGAGAGTGACTGGCTCGCTAAGAATGACTCAAACTGAGTCTTCCAAAGTAGATAGTTTGAAGAAGAAAGTTTTAGAGTAACACATTGTGAAATGGTTAGAGAAGGAGCTGACAAATGATCCGAGGTATCGGCCATAGAGCTCTGATACCATGTGAATCTAGAAAGAAACCTTATACAAAGATATAAACTTTGGTTTTATTCAGCTTAAAGATCTCATACAACGTAGTAAGGCAGTGTCAACACATGATTGGAGAGTGAACAAGATATTTGAATCTATTAGACGTTTCAGGGTAGTGAGCTGACCTTGTCGTACTCATTGCACTCGCTTTGCATGACCTTTGAACGTTCTGCTCCGTAACAAGGAAGGAAGGAGAGCTGGAGCTGAGCTTCGCATCATCCTTTACATTGGGCTTTATCATCTTCTCAGTGTCTGGTACAATACTCTCTATAAATGGAAGCTTGATTTTCTTAGAGTTCCAAAACGATTCATTCAGTATTACATATTTTAATATTGTTGATCTCGTTAAACACGAGAAATATTATATGATTTCAAGTTTGAAAATGAAATCAAATGGACCCATATCGTCTGTATTGTTGATTTTAGCGTATAAAATAATCGGTCTTACTGAAAGCAGGTACAGCCGTTTAATATGTGATCTATTATTAAATAGTCTTAGGGAAGCTTTACTCTTTTTAGAGTTGCAACTTATAATATGTTGCTCGTGTGGCACGGGGAATATTATATGTTCTAAAATTTAGTAACAGTGCAACGATACATATGATTCCAAAGTTAAGCTAAATAAGTAATTTACTAAACTTTTGCTAAATATTTTTTGACAAGTACGAATTAAAAACATCTTAAATTTGTAAACATTTAGAGCCTTTATACATCTTCTATATATTAGTTTATATTTATCAATTTAATTATTAACCGACCACTAATTTTGTATATAGAAAGTACATGTAATAAAACTGGTTGTGTAAGTATCATTACACGTATTACCATAATCAAAAATCATAAATTCCAATATGATTATTTTATAAAATAAACTAAGCAGTACAATTAAATGTGTTAAACACTATTTTCTCTTAAGTAGTATATAACTAATTATTTTAGATTAGTATATAACTACAATTATTTTAGATTAGTTGTATCAATTGTTTTGCGCACTAAAAATTAAGTGTGATCTGTACAACTATCGCAGTTTGAACTGATTAAAAGTTGTCCAAATTGTTTTGTAAAAAAAAAAGTTGTCCAAATTGACTTGCATAATAGTATTGTGAAGGGACAAAAAGAGCGAGGCATTATATATTATATAGGCTAATGTCAATATCCATGCATGTGGTAATTAAGATATGACGAAAGAACGATCCGGATCTGTACAGATTCAAATCGGCTAACGAGGCCTAGTTGAGATATTAAAATGAATAAAAAAGAGGTCAGCGAGTGAATCAAAATCTCTATATAAGAGCTCTACTTAGATGTACAAAAAGACCATCCAAAACTTTCTCTTGAAGAAAACAGTAGAAAAAAAGCTAAAACTAAAAAATGGCTTTGCATAAGTTTCCTCTCATGGGGCTACTTATGCTCCTAACCATCGTCGTCTCTCCAGCAACAGCCGATGGACCTGTTTGCCCGGCATCCACAAAACTAAGCCGGGCAAGTTTCCCTGAAGGCTTTTTATTTGGCACGGCTACTGCAGCGTATCAGGTATATTAATACAAGATTTATAAAAAGTTATTGACATACTTTATATTGTCCATAACATTCATACATAAGATCCATATACACTAAATAGTTGACCTGTGCCATTAGGTTGAAGGTGCAGTGAATGAAACTTGTCGTGGACCGGCCTTATGGGATATCTACTGTAAGAGATATCCAGGTTAGTGCCTCTACGTTCACTTCTTATCTCCTTTTAACTGTGCTTAGATTTTGGTTTCCTTCCACTAATTAATATCGAAAATCATTTTTTTTTTAATTACAGCCAGATGCAACAACGATAACGGCGATGTGGCCGTTGATTTCTTCCATCGTTATAAGGTAAAATATTACTATGAAGAAATTAATTATCACGTTCACGTAGTAAATATTTTTTATTGTTTTATTTAATAGACCGTTGACCTCTATTACGTGTTGATAATCGTCTCGTCTGAAAAATGTTTATAGGACGATATTCAACTAATGAAGAATCTAAACACCGATGCCTTCAGAATGTCTATCGCGTGGCCAAGAATATTTCCACGTGAGTATATGTGTTTTCGATTACTAAATTGATCTTGTGATAATCAAATATGGTCTGTGTATAATATATGGTATATATATGATTGTTAGAAACATATTAATGAAATAAAAAATGTTTTATCAGATGGGAGGAAGGAGAAAGGAGTGAGTCAAGCTGGTGTGCAATTTTACCACGACGTCATCGACGAGCTCATCAAAAATGGTATAAAGCATATAAATTAAGTAAACAGAGACTACATACATGACACATATTATGGTTCTTACTCGTCATTATATTCTATAATTTAAAAAATATTGTGACTAGGTATAACTCCGTTCGTGACTGTTTATCACTGGGACACTCCACAAGATTTAGAGGACGAATATGGTGGCTTTTTAAGTGAAAGAATTGTGTAAGTTTTTTTTAATAAAACAATGCCAATTTGTATATGTATATATCATATAGTAGCAACCACTAATGTTTATGTTCAAAAAAAAAAAAAAAAAAGCAACCACTAATGTGATAAACTAATTTATTAAATATAAAAATGCAGGAAAGATTTCCGGGAATATGCAGATTTTGTTTTCCAAGAATATGGTGGAAAAGTGAAACATTGGATCACTTTCAACGAGCCATGGGTTTTCTCCCACGCCGGTTATGACGTTGGCAAGAAAGCACCAGGACGTTGCTCTAAGTACGTCAAAGAAGAATGTCAAGAAGGAAGATCAGGATTCGAGGCTTACCTTGTCACTCACAATCTCCTTAACTCTCATGCAGAAGCAGTTGAAGCTTTCAGACAATGCGAAAAGGTATGATATAATCTATATCATAATTAATTTATCTCCTAATGGATCTAAAAATAATAGTTTGTTTTGTGTATTTTAATGGGCACAGTGTAAAGGTGGTAAGATCGGTATTGCACATAGTCCGGCTTGGTTCGAGCCACATGACCTTGCTGATTCACAGGACGGTGCATCCATAGACCGTGCACTTCAATTTATTTTGGGATGGTAAGTAGTTAACATCTGCCGTGATATTAAATACTTTTTTAATATTGAATACTTAACTATATCGTTATTTGTGTATGATATATATTTGGTTATTTTCTAGGCATTTAGACACAACTATATATGGAGATTATCCACAGATCATGAAAGACATTGTTGGACACAGACTGCCTAAATTTACTGATGCACAGAAAGCAAAACTGAAAAACTCCGCAGATTTCGTCGGCCTCAACTACTACACTTCAGTGTTTTCAAACCATTTGGAGAAGCCAGATCCTTCTAAACCAAGATGGATGCAAGATTCTCTTATTAACTGGGAAAGTAAGTTTAAGAATGGCTATTTCCGACGAAAATCCGATAACATTTTGTCAATATTTGACTATTTTCTTGTAGTGTTGGTACTAATCAAAATGTATCTTAATTATTTTCAGGTAAGAATGCTCAAAACTTCAGCATTGGTAGCAAGGTATGCATTTTAGTAGTAAAGTTTTCAGCTAAATGTTCTACCCATTTTTTCCTATAAAGTAACATTTTCACCTCTAATGTTTTCCAGCCTTTCACCGCTGCACTTCCCGTTTATGCGAGAGGCTTTAGAAGTCTTTTGAAGTACATCAAGGATAAGTACGCAAACCCTGAGATTATGATCATGGAAAACGGTAAGTAGAGATTATAGTATTACATGTTAGCTAGTTTTTTTTTTCCTTTGATTAAGTCTTACATTGAATTTAAAATATATTTTATTTTCTAGGATATGGAGAAGAGCTTGGGGCTACAGATTCAGTTGAAGTTGGTACAGCTGACCATAACAGGAAATATTATATTCAGAGGCATCTTTTGAGCCTGAATGAAGCTATTTGGTAAGTCTTATTCATATGATAAAATTACAATTGTTCTTGGAGAATCTTATAAAACCATTTGTATAATATATGCAGCATCGACAAGGTGAATGTTACTGGATACTTTGTATGGTCATTGATGGATAACTTTGAGTGGCAAGATGGTTACAAGAACAGATTTGGACTTTATTACGTTGACTTCAAGAATAACCTCGCACGACATGTTAAAGAATCTGGCAAGTATTACAAAGAGTTCCTAAGCCAAGGTGTTCGTCCATCCATGATCAAGAAAGATGAGCTTTGAGATGTATTCTGAGGATTTGGTTGTCTGTTTCAAGGTTTCTTTCTTATGTTTTCATTTGTGATTTGACCAAGATCAATGAAGTCTTGGTTATAATATGAATCTTTTTCAATTTCACAATGCCTTCATAAACTGCAACATCTAGAAGTCTATGATTGTTTTTTTTTCCACAAACAATTTAGAACTTTATTAATATCAATCACAATATAACATATTACTTGCTCAAAATATATATATAACATATTACATGCAATATAACTTACAAAATTATATTTAAGAAACAATAATAATAAAAAATAACATGATGCTAATTAACTCATCCGTAAAATAAAAATAGATTGATTCGCTAACTTTATCCATCTTAGTTCGGTTTTATATGATTTGTTTTTGTTTGTCATCTATTGTGATCAAAAATATTTTTCCAATTGTTACATCCTAATCCGTCTCACACACTCTCGCGCCATGAGATAACATGAGTTGTTATAGTCATTAGCCATGGCATTACTATTCTTCCGTGGTAAGCACATATTACATTGTTATAAAAACATTGTTGCGCCTACAAAACACTATAGAATTCATACATATATATTACAAACACAAGAACATCAAACGTCAGAACTTGCGTACCATTTCGTCGGGTTCTTAGATCAAATATCAACAGGAGAAGCATGGTGAATGCATATAAACCACTGCCCATCTATCCGTTCAAACACATTCGACACAAACTGAGCTCCCCAGCTACTACTCCCTTTAGTCTTCACAAACTCCATACTCGTTACATAACCTACTTCCCCTCGTACATCAGCCTCAACATCTTTCAGCTCAATCCGTAACGGGAACTCGTAGTTCATCCACACAACTTCCCAGCTTTCCATCACGTCATCATACCCGGTTATGCCTTTAGCTCCTGGATGGACACAACAGGGCTTTCCAGATTTGGACCATAAAGATTCCATCTCAGCTAAATCCCCGTTTCTGAAAGGTGAAAGCTTGGTAGAACCGAGTGTTGGCAGACAAAACAGAGGCTTTATTGTCTTCTTGAAGCTCTTTTAGTATGTCCCGGATCTTAGCTGCCTCCACGTAGTTTTCTTCATGTATCGCAGCCTCGAGATCTTGCTTCAACGTGTTCTCATCCAATTATACGCTATCAACATCTACAGTTTAGTTACAGTCTTCGCGTTTGACTCAACAAGACCCTGCTTCCAAAATCCAAATAGTACCACTAACATCAAACAGAACCAAGACTTAAGAAATGGGTCTTACTCTTACCTAAAACTACAAGTTGACCACAGCTTGTAAGAGTAAAACTCAGAACAAACCTTTGTTGTGCAGATTGAGTGGACCTAACCCGAATGTATTGCTGTTCCAGTGTATGGGATAAGACTTGAGGCAAGTGAAGTAGCTTCGAGGAACGAACCAAACAGAGAAGTGATCTCTACTCGGCTTTGAGTTAGAGCCCACACATAAACTTGTAACTAGACCTACATTTATAACCTTGGGCCCAATAACAGCCATTGGTTTAAGAATTACAGAGCCAGTCCCAATTTTCTTGGTATGCATGTTTCAAGTCCATCGTAATTCTTAATCCAGTTTAGCCCCGCGATGGTAGAGATAGCAAATGAGTGATTTATCTATGTTTTAATTTTGTACACATGATCATTGTTTGTGTTTCATGCTAGTATTAGTGTGGTGCATATAACATGTTATATGTACGACTTTTGGGTCCAGCACTTTGGGATTACGTCCTAAGTAATAAACAAAAGAATAATTACGAACCGCCTTATGTAATTTCAAGTTTGTGTCAATGATCATAAAGTTTGTGCCACTTTTTAAAAAAAAAAAAAACTAGCGGCTAGCTCCATGTAGTTTGAAAAAAAAATATGTATGAAAGTTTGTGTGATATTAATTCATCTTTAGTATATATATAGTTTACCTAAACGAGCGTCCCATTATGAATACGACATGTTTTAGTTTCTGCCAGTCATGAGCAAAATATACCAAAACGATTTGATATCGTATGTTTTCAAAAGTACAGTATGGATGATGATTATGATTTATGAATTGATATATGGATATTACACTCCCAATCTCGAAAATCTGTGGTAGAACCTAAGAAAACAAATTGTTTTTATGAGAATTTCTTCTTTTTATAACTAAATTCTAAAATTAAGTGATGATCCATTTGAAAATGAAGACCGAACTCAACAAATATCTTATTTATTTATTTTGCCAGTCATGAGAAAACTAAATTCTTTATAATATAGCAAGATCCTGTTGACATTTTTCGTATCTTAAATAATATAAATCCACATTGATCTTTTCAGAAGTAGTATTATATACAAGTGTAGGTGTTCATCAACTATTTAATTACGATAAATAGTAATTATTTATTTTAAATATATATATCTATATATAAACTTTGCGCGCGGGAGTTTCACCAAGCGCATTCAAAGTTTTAGTCCACCGGAAAAAAAAAACACAATCTCGTCGTCTTTCTCCCTTTGCCGACGATGGGTTGCATTTGCTTTAAACCTTGGCGTCGCTCTCCATCTCGGACGATTAAACCAACCATCATCGACGAACTAGGTATAATCATAGCTAGGCTCTCCACTTATGCGTTTGTTATTTATTCCTGAAGAAGACGATGATTGATAAACTAACTAATTAACCTAGCCGTTTTTTTTCGGCAGATAATAACGATCCTGATGACGTAAGCTCATGTCCGAATTTCAGAGAGTTCAGTTTGGAACAGCTGAGAGTCGCTACAGACGGATTCTCAGCCGGCAACATCGTGTCGGAGCACAACGAGAAGGTTCCTAACATCGTCTACAAAGGGAGGCTCAAAAACGGCAGAAAGATAGCCGTTAAACGGTTTCAGAGGCTTTCTTGGCCTGATTCTTCCAAGTTTATCGTTCGTATTTAACCTATCCGTAATGTTGGATTTATTCTTTATGATTCTGAATAAGTTTTCTCATGTGCTTTTATTTAAGGCTTATAGGGCCTGAAACAATTATAGATGATATATATATATATATATACATGTTTTGAATGGTTTAAGACCAGATGATCCATATATTTTAAATACCTAAAATTTGGGGACCAAGGCGGATGTATGTTTTGTTTGGCTGTCTCCAGGACCGACCCTGGAGCGAGTTTAGTCTTGGCTTCATTTCTTTACTTTTTATTTGGCTTTCCGGGAAACCTATCTTGAATGTGGCAATGTTATAGGTTCTGATCTTTGTTGCATGTGGACTTGGTAGAGGACTAAGATTAGGTGCTAGCTTGATCTGTAGCAGAGCTGAATTTATTGAATATGTTTTTTTTTTTTTTCAGGAAGCAGCACAAGCAGTGGGGAGGTGTAGGAGTGAGTATATGGCCAATTTGATCGGTTATTGCTCAAAGGGTCACGAGAGGCTTCTCGTTGCTGAGTACATGCCCAATGGAACACTTGCAAAACACCTCTTCCACTGTGAGAGAGCCAACCTTTTTTTTACAGTTCAACATTTTTTTTTGTGATTTCACTTGTGTCTAATAAAATTGTTTCTGTAAAAATGGTTTTTGTCAGGGGAGAAACGACCAATGAAATGGGAAATGAGGTTGGAGGTTGCCTTACATATTGCGAGAGCCTTGGAGTACTGCAGTTCTAGGGGAATAGACTTGTACCATGATCTTAACACCTACAGAATATTATTTGATAAGGTATAAAGACTTTTCACTTCAAAGAAAAACTTCATTTCTCTGGTTTGCATAACTTTTATCATTACAATAACTTATGCAAGTGTTTGATGAACAGGTTGGGAATCCAAGGCTGTCTTGCTTCGGTCTCATTAAGAGTAGCAAAGAGGGGAGGAGCTACAGCACAAACTTGGCATTTGCTCCTCCTGAATATATGCGTCTAGGTATGTTCTTTTTATTGAATATTTCTGTCACACTCACACAACCACTCTTCTCAAACTGTGAACTTTGCTAGGTACTTTGCTACCAGAGAGTGTCATATTCAGTTTTGGGACTTTGTTATTGGATCTTATGAGTGGCAGACATATTCCACCAAATCATGTAACCTTCTTCTTACTGAGTGTAAATTTTTTGAAGTGAATTGGTTCTTTGTTAAGTAGACTGATTAGTAACTCATGATTTTTAGCTAATATTTGTAATTACAGGCACTTGATATGTTCCGTGGCAAAAACTATTTGGTGCTAATGGATTCAGCTCTGGATGGCCAGTACTCTGATGAGGACAGGACAGAACTAATCCACCTAGCTACCCGCTGTTTGCGTTTTGAGCCAGACGAGAGGCCAAGCATAAAGTTTCTTACGTTGGCTCTTTCAAGACTTGAGAAACGAGTTGTGTTATGTCCAAACGTCAAAGTGGAAAAAATCCCTGTAAGTCATTATAACCACATTTATTCTTCAAATGTTTTCAGATTTTTTTTAGTCTTTCCTATTTATCCACGAGACTTAATTAATAATGACAGGCTCTACCATTACCGTACACTAAACCTGCAAGAAGGAAGAAGCTATTGCGCTTGACACCTTTTGGAGAAGCATGCTGGAGAGTGAATCTAAGTGTCATACACGAACTGCTAGAGAAGCTTGGATATGGAGAGGATGTTGTTGTGGTCACAAATGAGGTATATATATCTTTGTGAGAAACATAATCTCTTGATACTTCTCAAGATCTTATTCTGAGGATATTGCAGTTCTCATTCGAAATGTGGACGGGTCGAATGCAAGAGAATACAGATTACAAGAAGCATGGAGATGCAGCATTTCGTGCTAAGGATTTTGAAACCGCAATAGAATTCTATACAGAGGTATCATTGTAAATCATCAAGAAAACTTACTATACATTATTTTATTAAGATATGAAGTTCTTGTATGAATAGTTCATGAGTGGAGCAACAGTGGTATCACCAACAGTTTTGACCAGACGGTGTCTATGTTACCTAATGAGCGAGATGTTCAGTGAGGCTCTAACCGATGCGATGCAAGCTGAGCTTGCATCGCCAGAGTATTCAACTGCTCTCTACTTACAAGCGGCTTGTCTCTTAAAGCTTGGGATGGTGGCTGAAGCTAAAGAAGCACTTAGACATGGCTCTTCTCTCGAATCTTTTTAGATTTACAACAAAACCAAGATTTGTACAGCTTAAACCAAAGATTAGTACCATCAAAATTTTGTGTGCTAAAACAAGATTTGTGTGATTTCACTATTGAGTAGTGTTTTGATATTAAGAATCATTTTAAGCTTGTTGTGAAGCCATGTTACAAAGGTGAAGCAACCATCATGATACGGTAAATGCAGACACCATGCCATACAAGTTGCATCTAAGTTGAAAAGACTCAAAACTCATAACTATAGAAACTATTTCTACTAAATTACATCACAACAACAAAAAAAGTATAAAATTCTGAAGAAAAATATAAGTCACTATGTATCTGTTCTACCATTTTTATGTAGACAGGACATTGGTTATGCTCTTTCCTTGTTTAGATGCAAGATAATGATCTCGATGTCCTCTTGAGCCTTGAGGCCTTAACCGACCAGCTGCTTCTTCCATAGCCCTCACGCTGCTACTCTCTAAACCGCTTCTCAACCAAGCGAGGCTGCTTATCTCCGTTGCTATAGCAGCTAGTTCATAACTAGGGAACGTTGGTGGGTCTAAGTGGTCCACAAACTCTGGACCCAACAATGAGTTTTGCTTAGAAATGTCAACGGGACTGTCGCTGCAACACCCACTTCCGCATTTCTGAGGCACAAACCGTTCGTTGCAAGCTCCTTCAAGCAATCTTAGCATTGCTGCGTCTTGTTTACATGACTGGAACTTACTAAATGAAGATCCTTCCATGTGATTGTAAGCATTAAAAGAACTGAGCCTAGCTACAGGGCGGAAAAGCGTTGGAGGATCATTGCCTCTGCATTGTTCTTCAGATATGTCCATGGAGGTTGCTTCTTTGCCGTCTGAAGATACAAGTGGAGTAGTTACATGGCCACCACCGCCTGAAGAGAAAGTTTCTTCTGATGATGCTGCGATGGTGTTCATCGTTCTATCGAATCCAGAATCTTCCGGGACTAAGTTATTCGTCGTCAGCATTTCAACGTCCATGCATCGACGCCTTAGGGTGGCGTTCCAGTGGTTCTTGATAGCGTTATCAGTTCTTCCTGGGAGGAGCTTAGCGATTACAGACCATTTGTTTCCGTGGATGCCATGTGCTGTGATGATAGCCTGATCCTCTACCTCTTTATAAACATTTAAAAAGATAAAGAAGTGTTACTGATGAAATGCTATTGCAACAGAGAAAAATGTTGACACTATTAATATAACGAAAAACTTGCAAAAAATCAACTAATACACACACACACCCTTGGAAGCCATTACCATGCAAATCCAAAAGAACACCAAAGTTACTACTTACTACCTACCCTCAAGCAAAACCTAACTTTGTTGTTCGTTTGGGATTCAAAGAGAACCTGAGGTTTCAAACTCAGAAACAAAGATCCAAAGGTTACTCTTTTCCAGGTTTCTTCAGTTCAAGCTAAAACGGACTAGTGGTTCCGCAGATCACAATGCATTTGCATTTCACAAGTCAAAGATTACTCCTTTCAAACTCAAAAACAGAGATCCAAAGGTCACTCTTTTCCACATTGAAACGGACTTGTATTAGTATATATATTATCTATACTAATACAAAGCAACCAGAAGAATCAAAGATTACTCTTCTTCAAACTCAGAAACACACAGATCCAAAGGTTACTCTACGAACCAGGCAAGTCTCATCACAATTCAATTCCATATGATCGATCAATAGCCACAATCCAATTCCGTTTCACAACAAACTATGATCAATTCACCATGTATGATCAAAAATGATCATTAATTCAATTGAAAATTAAATCCCTAATTTAGGCATTTATACCAGTGAAAGGGTTGCGTTTAAGAGACGGATCGAGCTGATTACACCACCGAAGACGGCAAGACTTGCCTGTCCGACCAGGAACACTCCGCGCGAGCAAGCTCCAGTTCCTCGCTCCGAACTTCTCTACGAGATTACTCAGCACCACGTCCTCCTCCGCAGACCACGCCACTTTCACTCGCTCTTTGCCTCTCCTCTCGCTCCTCCCCGCCATCGCCGTCGTCTCCGATCGTCCCCAAGTATCTACCACTTAAATCGTTGGTGTCGCGTGAAAGACACGCTCGCTCCTCTAGATTCGCAAGCCAAGTGCTTCGAGTGCCTTTTTTTTTTGCCTTATTAACGTTAATTACTCTTTCACCCTCTATATTAAATTTACCGTTTTACCCTTACCGTTAATCCTCTGTCTTATCTAAGTAGGGGAGATTTAAGTAATTGCCGTATAACGGAAGCGATCAGTTTCAGCTTTAGCGGGAAATTCCACTTGATTAACTAGGCCTACAAAGGCCTTTTATCAACTTAAACTTGACTACCAAATGAATAAAAATTTGGGCCTACTACAAAAAGCCCAATAGCATTAAAATAAACAAGAGCCGTTAGATCAGTAACTAAGTAAACAAACACGAACCGTTAGATTCAGGTCGTTAATACGAAACCCTTTGATTAGTATAAAAACGAAACCAAAACCCTAGTTTCTTCCTCACACCGCCGAACTTTTTTTTCCTATAGACAAAGAGTCGAGCCTTATCCTGTGAGCAACAATGGTGAAGGCAACGAAGGCGGAGAAGAAGATCGCGTACGACGCGAAGCTATGTCAGCTCATCGACGAGTTCACTCAGATCCTGGTCGTTGCAGCGGATAACGTCGGATCGACTCAGCTCCAGAACATCAGGAAGGGTCTTCGTGGAGACTCGGTGGTGCTCATGGGGAAGAACACTATGATGAAGCGTTCGGTTAAGATCCACGCTGAGAATACCGGGAACACTGCGATCCTTAATTTGATGCCTCTCCTTCAGGTTTGATTTTACATTTTTTTTTGAGATTTTAATCGAAAGTTTTGATTTTTATTGGGATGTGTTTTTGTGTTTTAGGGAAATGTTGGTTTGATCTTCACCAAGGGTGATCTTAAGGAAGTGAGCGAGGAAGTTGCCAAGTATAAGGTTTGATTGCGTGGATGAGTTATTACTTAAATGTCTGTTTATGTTAGTTTAGTTTCAGTTGTAGCTGTTCATAGGTCTGTCTTCGTAGTATGTGTAGCTAAAGTGATTAATGCCTTTAGTATATCAACTACTTGCATTGCTGCTTATCGGTTTAGTTTATCATTTATCTGTTCCCTAGCTATGGTTTAATGTCATTTGTAACTAGAATGATTACTGTCTTCTGCATCAACTTGATCAAACATGAATATGTACTTAATTACATTTTTGGTTATACTAGTTTAGTTTCACATATTGCTGTTTAAAGCTCTGTCTTAGTAGTATGCGTAGCTAAAATGATTATTGTCTTTTGCATGAACCTGATCATACATGTATGAGTTCTTAATTACATGTTTTGCTTATAATAGTTTAATTTCACATATTTGTGATTTCATGAAAAAAATCTATTGTTCTGTTCTTGCTATTATGTGTAGCTAGAATGAATACTCTCTACTGCTTCAGCTTGAGTAGATATTTGGGTGCTTCTCGGTGTGATTGGATTGATAGAACTTTGCCATTCATGTATGTCTTGTAATATGAACAGGTTGGGGCTCCTGCTCGTGTGGGTTTGGTTGCGCCAATTGATGTGGTTGTCCAGCCTGGAAACACTGGTCTCGACCCATCCCAGACATCTTTCTTCCAGGTTTGGTTATTAATCATGCTTTGTAATACTCTTAACTTGCTGAAGTTATTGTTAACCCATAAATGTGTGTTTGTGATTTGTAGGTTCTTAACATCCCAACTAAGATTAATAAGGGTACAGTCGAAATCATCACCCCCGTCGAGCTCATCAAGCAAGGCGACAAGGTCGGTTCTTCCGAGGCCGCCCTTCTAGCCAAGCTCGGCATCAGGCCGTTTTCATACGGTCTTGTTGTCCAGTCGGTTTACGACAACGGCTCAGTCTTCAGCCCAGAGGTTCTTGATCTTACAGAAGACGACCTCGTCCAGAAGTTCGCCGCTGGTATCTCAATGGTCACTTCCTTGGCTCTAGCCATCTCTTTCCCTACCCTCGCTGCTGCTCCACACATGTTCATCAATGCCTACAAGAACGCTTTGGCTATCTGTGTTGCCACTGAGTACACTTTCCCACAAGCAGAGAAGGTCAAGGAGTACTTGAAGGTAGGTTCATCAAATTGTTTCAACTTTTTAATTTGATATTGAAGTGTTTGTGTGTTGATGTTAACATTGCGGTATGATTTTGGAATGCAGGATCCTAGCAAGTTTGCTGTTGCTGTAGCGGCGGTTTCTGCTGACGCAGGCGGTGGTGCTTCGGCTGGAGCTGCCAAGGTAGAGGAGAAGAAGGAAGTGGTTGAGGAATCAGATGAAGAAGACTATGGTGGTTTCGATATGTTCGGTGATGAATAGATTAATATATCTATCGAGTTCACGTTTTTGTCGTTGCTATCATTTATAAGTGTTGCTTCGTTTGTAGTATGATGTTTTCAATGTTCTCGACTTTGGTGGCCACTTCAGATTTATACATTTATCTTTCTAGTTTGAAGAAGTTTTGCTTCTTGAAATATTTTGTCAAGTGCCATTGTTTCAGAGAGATTCAGTCTCGTTTACTTCATACGAGTCGTTTAAAAGGAATTATCCATTCACTGAATCCTCCGATGTTTGTGCGTTCTTCTATGTGTATGCATGCACTCAGTGCCACCAAATACACTGAGGCCCATATCGTGGCCCGGCCCGGCTCGGTACGGCCCTGAAAACGTATTTAAAATTAATGTAAACAGAAAAAAAATGATTTTGCTTCTTCATACTGGAATCATATCTATTTCTTCAACAGTTCAGAGCTCAAGAAAGAGACAGAGGAAGAAGTCATTAGTTTCACTTTTGTGTTTGTGTTTCAGTGTTGTAAATTAGCTTTTATTAATGGAGTTAGGATCTTCTTCAATTGGGCCGTCCTTCAAGGCAGCAAACCCTCCTGTACGAATCTCTAAGAACACCAATCTCACGTTGAGAAGGGGAAGCCAAAGATTCTCATTCAGAGTCTCTGCTGTTTCGTATAAAGAATTCGCTGACTCTGCTCTTGAAGAAACCAGGAAGAGGGTCGTTCTTGAGCCTTCACCTCTCCAGGTAGAATGCAATTACTTTGAGCTTTAGTTGTCATTAGTACACAGACCATAACTAGCATTTGTTATGGTTACGTTGAGCTTGAGTTGTCGTTAGGACAAACACACGGCAAGTATAAACTACTAAAGAACATCCTGAGCTGTCTTGTTTATCTATGTGACTATATCAAAGATTCTGGGGAAGTTTGTCTTGATTCAATTAGTTATAGCCGTGACATTTTTATAACACAAACTATTATGTATAAGGTCCAAGTACACAGGGAGGGAACTGATTTGTCTTTAAACACTGATCCATTTCAATTTTAGGCAAGCTTGACTGGTAAAGCCTGTTTCTTTACTTCTTTTTTTTTTTCCTGATCATCAAATTGTTTCAGGAAAGGTATAGTAGCATGACAGGACTTGATGGCAAAACACAACTTCAAATGCTTGCTTTCAAATCTCCAAAGATTAGACTATTGCGGAGCATGGCCATCGAGAACGAGACAATGCAGGTATTATTATTTTTAATATATGTGTACAAATTTGATTGGCATGATCTCTGTGTATATGACCTTCCAAGGAGGGTGAAAGAACATGTTGCTTTAGTCCTCATTTTCTAACCATTCAATGGTTTATGATTGTTTCTAGTGTCTGTATGATCTTCAGGTGTTTGACTTTGCTGGTTTCATGGAGCCTGAGTATGATACACCTATATTCTGTGCTAACTTCTTCACATCTGCCAACACCAACATAGTGGTGCTGTAAGTTATCTTCTTCTTTGATCTTTTAGTAATGCTCGGAGTCAGTAATGTCTATGTTGTCCAAAGATAGAGACTAAAGCTTTAATGTATCCTAGGGACCTGAATCCGTTGCAGCAGTTGACTGACCAGACGGATTACCAAGACAAGTATTACAAAAACATAATGTCCATATACCACAAATATGATGAGGTTAGCTACAATAAACACTAAGTGACTCAACTGCTTGTGTGTATGAACTGATCTGAGTTTTTTTCTTGCAGATGTTCCCATGGGGAGGAAAGCTAACTGCTGAATCCATAAAGTTCTTTTCGCCTCTGGTGATGTGGACTAGATTCTCGTCCAGCCAAGATAAGCACAATGCTTTGTTCTCTGCGTTCCTCGAATACTATCAGGTATAATCAGAACTTGTGTGCTGCTGCTGGCTAAAAGCTAAGGTTTTAACAGCCAAACATGTTTCTCTTACCATAAAGGCATGGCTTGAGATGACAATACAAGTGAAGGAGGAGATTGAGCCGTCTCAGGTGAGAGCTAACCGTGAAGCACAGCACAAGTACCTGACATGGCGAGCACAAAAGGTGATTTACTTTCTGTTTAAACAGACATTTGTGTTCTGTATTGTTGTTAGAGTGGATCTTTGTCTGGTGGTTGGCAGGATCCTGGACATGGTCTTCTTAGAAAATTATTTGGTGAAGAAAAGGCAAAGGTATAACATTGAGTGGTTTGGTTTCACTTGTTGTCCTTGTGAAGATGTTTTTAATAATTGATTTTTGAACAAAACCAGGAGTTGTTGAGAGATTTTCTGTTCAATGGGGTGAATGAGTTGGGCACAAAAACATTCATTGATTACTTTCCAGAGTACCAAACAGAAGATGGAACTGTGAGTGACAAAAGAAGTATCATTGGGAAGTCTTTTGAAACTCGGCCATGGGATTCAAATGGACTATTCATCGGCTAACAGCAGGAGAACATGAAGTGAACTTGAGAGAGCATGAAGAGTCTCTTAGTTTCTGGGTGTTAATACTTTAGCAAGCATCTTCATATGATTGTTTTGAGTTTACCAACACTGGTTAATGTGTTGTTACCATTGTTTATCCTCTGCTGGTTGAATTACATGTTATCAAATAAGAGTAAAACAGCCTTTTGACACTCCCAATGAGTACATATTTGCTTCTTTGATCACAACCTCTGCCTTATCAAATGGTCTCTCCAACATCCTCTCAAAGGGTGAAGCCAAAGAAGCATCTCCATCAGCATTTTAAAGATAATAAAATCTGAAAATATCCATTGAAGAAAAGAAACTTTGTTACTCTGAAATGTTATTTTTTTGGCTTAGATTGTCATCACTCATCAACATGTTTTTTTTTTCCTTTCCATTAGATATATCAACAATCAAACTGTTTCAATGTATGTAGTTAATTGTGTTTTTGTTTGTTTTAATGTGTAGCTGAAGAATCTTTGTGAGCATTGCCTTTTGCCTCAAATCAAATGTGCTTGTAGGTATATCAAGTGTGTTACTAAATATTTTGGATCTCTATCTTTAAAACTATAAATGTTTCAACGGTTGAACAACAAAATCCGTTGTAGTCTAGCTGGTCAGGATACTCGGCTCTCACCCGAGAGACCCGGGTTCGAGTCCCGGCAACGGAGATTTTTGACTCTTCTAAGTGATATTATGAACAAGTAGTATTATGAAACGGAGGCGGTATGTTTTAAGTTTTATGATATCGCTGATTCTGTTCAGGCTCAGGACAAGACTTCCTCGGAAAGAATAGCTTCTTGCCGTCAAGCATTGCACGGTTTGAATGGTGCTGCTTCGGTTTTCATATAATCAATGTCGGTAATTATCTCCCCGATATTGAATATCAGATGAACTCTGAGCATAGTTGTTTTGAAGCAATTTTGACGTTGACGATCCCGGAAATGTAGAAAGTTAGTGAAGTAATTGCCAAGATGATGTTTGAGCACGTAAAATAGAACACAAGCGATGGATAATATGTCTAACGATTAGTTTCAAATCAATAGAACACTTTAAAGTTTGAATACATTGACTTGCTAACATATTAAAACTATTTCAGATACTAAAGCTTTAAAATGTTTGCTATGTGAACATACAATTAAAACATTGTATAATAGTTTCATTTATCTCATTTCTTATTAACTTCTTAATGTTTGTAGTTCTGAAGATCAGACTCGAACCTGTGACCTACAAAACCGGTTCCACCAAACTAATGTTGAGACATGTTAGTGCTTTTAGTTTTTCAACTTTGCCTTTCTATCTCTCTTCGTTTGAGGACTCCTACTACAGATAGCTGCTGATTTTCATGGTAATGGTAGACTCATTTTGTAGGATAAAACCATATCCAGATAGATATATTCGGTACTTTTGATATATGCGTTTATTGGATCCACAGTGCCATCCTTTTGATAAAAAGAGAATTTCTAGATACATTAATAATCACAAAATATAGTATTATAGAATAATTGTATAAATGTTTTCCCACCATCAAAATGAGTTCCAATAGTTGATGGGGAACACATAGTCATAATGTAAAATATGAACGGATTCAAATTCATGTGTATAAAAAATGTTAGTAAAATTATTAAATAATGAATTAGTTATAAATCGATATTAAAGTTAGGAACAATTAATCATCTAAGACACGAAACATTATAATAAAGCAAAACCTAGAATTTTGTCTTGTTTTAGGTGCGTTTCTTGTCTTGCTTTAGTAACATGCTAAAACAACAAAGAGTCTACTTTATTGGGATTCCTCACTCTAATAAACAAAATAAAAAAAATAAAAATAATAATCCTCCGAACAAGTTTTGAAAATAGATGTTCACAAAAATTAAGTTAACTATAGACTATAGCTATGATTCTTACATTTTGTTTTCCTAAACGGATTTTTACTCGTTTATACTTAGCGAGTTTAGATGTATTCCATCTACGTTTCTTTTACCTAAATCTGTCTTGTTCTATTTATGTCAACAAATACTATACAAGTTTAAATATTTTCCCACCATGTGAAAAGTCGTTCTCAAACAACGGTGTTTATATTTTGACGTCTAATATATACATGACACACTCACTCTTCACATACTAATAATACATTTATATAGATCTGTACATTACAAGTTAGTATAATATACATGGACACTTGTTAGTTATAGAGTATCTGAGTAAGAAAGGTAGGTAAAGAGACTTTCATAAATGTGAATAGAATGACATACAGAAGCATGTTGGGTCCAAAATAGAGGCTTTTTATGTAAAATAATAAATCTTTTGCGATTTAAAAATTTATATAAAAGTGAAAATTAAGCTAGGCTGTTTTTTCTTCTTGATTAAAATTGGGAAAATCAAAAAGCCTTTGATTTCTGTGAGTTGTCGAATGTTGTGGGCCAAAAGGTTCATACTTTGATTGTCATTTTCCAACTCATAATTTCTCATGTAATCATTACATTCCTCTTTTTGTTTTCCTTTACCTTTGATCCGATATGTTCCATATTTTTCTTACAAAAAATTGCAATCTTATCAAAGAGACTACTCTCTCCCTCTTTTCCGGAAAGTAAAATTTTATAAATTATTCACGTTTATTAAAAATTTAATAATATTTATAATTTAGTTTATTTTTTATTTTATTATATATTTTTCAATAACGTTCCATCAATAAAATTTAATCAATTCAAATATTCTCAATTAATGTTGCTGAAAAAAAAATATAAAAAAAAGTATCTTAACAATATAGAAAATTTATCTTTGTGGAACAAGAAAAAAATCTAAAAGATTTTACTTTCGGAAACGGAGAGAGTAATAATTATTGTTGGTTAAAACAAAGACTAATAATTATTGGACATGTTTGATTTTTATTAAAATGTGAGAAACCGGTTAAGTTTGGAACTAGTGAAGCCTAGAAAAGTTATGATTTAAGGCATTTCCAATTTATAGTAGTAATAGTTTAGTATCAAAATCACACTATTTTGGTATAGTTCCAAAACTAAAACAGTTATTTTAACTACAACACTACACTTCACATTATAAATTATTTTTATATTATTAAAACAATTTTTTATTTAATATTTAAAATATAAATAATTATTATTAGGTAACGAGATTACATACAAACAAATGACACGAAAAATGTTTTTTTTCTAAAAATATTATATAATATTTAACTAACAGGTTTATATAATTTTTCAATACACATAATATTTACTATAAATATTTAATTGATTATTTTATAGGTATTTAATCTCTAATTTATTATTTATTTAATTGTACATTTTATTAATAAAAATAAGTAATAATATTTTGTGTCTTGAATACTATCACACCAAATTTAATGTGATATTATAGTGTTATACTAAAACAATATGGTTTATAATAGGGTATTTATATTATAATATTCGGTTTGATGTGTTTCTGTGTAAAAATACCACAAATAGAGTTTATTGTTGGGTTAAAGATGATCTTAGATTTGTTCAAATTACTATATTATTTTGTTGAGTATATTTCTTTCATAAACGAGTTACATCAATTTACATATCAAATGGTTACTGCGGATAACGAATTAAGCTTCAAATTATTATTGCATTTTTTTGTTAACAACATTTTTTTTGTTATTACAAGTAGTTTAGGTTGATCAACAGAGTTAAAGTATTTGTGTCTCTCAAATGTTTAGGGTTTGTGTTCGCGTGGTTAATTATCTGTAAGCATGACTTATTGTTGACTGTGAAAAGTGAGTAAAAGAGAAGAAGACAGATTCATCTTTGGTCGATGAATCTCTTGTATGGTAGATCTTACAAATGTGTATAAGAACTGAGTGAGTGTTGCTCACAAAAAAAAAAAAACTGAGTGAGCATATATAAACTAAGTAACTAACCCCATAATTTTATCTAGTCAAGGCAATTTTTGGTAAGGAAGATGTATCGTACAAAGATGCAAGGACCAATTCATAAGAAACATCATCAAGCATATCAGCTATACCGTTTTTACTGTCACAATCTCTTACAGTATTTTTACCGCTTCGCAACATTTTACCATGCTATTAAACATAATGTTTCTTGTTTTTTTGACTAAAATAATGTTTCGTGTTTTCCTTCTTTGTTTAGATACCCGTAGAGAAGGAAAATCTTAATCATGATATTTAACTCATGATTATATATGTGACACAGGCCAAACATGATATATTATATATCGTTGAATAATTATTATGTTATATAGAGTAATTTATATTGCATTACTACCATTAGCTGTTTTGTCATAAATTAGTTATGCATTGTTATAATTAAAGGGGGTTTGTAAGATATTTTACCCCGACTAAACAAAATAATTACAAGGATTTCTATCTTTAGATCTCCATTCATTAAAATAAAGAGAACTATTTTTGTCAACATTTAATCATTTACCAAGTGCTAAAGTGAAAGGTGAAGTAATAATACAATAAAACACCCACATTAATGGCATTGATTGCGTGAGGTTTAGTGGGATAGGAGGCAACAATGGGCGGCCGTGCCTCACACTCACACACACATACACACGCACACGATGCTCAAATAATTATTAGAAAAAAAAAATACTTACGACTTAAGAAAAAAACTTATACGATAATGAAAGTGTATATCTTTGATGCTAGAAAGACATTGATTAATATACGAAAGTAGATAAGGTAACAAATGATGAATTATGAACGTGGGATATGATTTAATTGGAACATTCTTGCCCACACTTCTGATAATATATCTACATGCATATCGCTCTATATATGTTTCAAGATTAAAAGATTAATTAAAAAGATTGAAGATCGTGATCAATTATTCACATATATATTACTTTTAAAAACGTATATATAATTTCTACTCTAAGAACAAACTTATTCCACGAAAGGGAGGTTATCCTAAAGGCGATTAAGGATGGTCGTGAATGGCAAGTGGCTCAGCCTCTCAAGCCCCCGACAACTTCTCCACAACCCCCCCAAAACAACTCAGAACTGTCGTCTAATGCACAACCCAACTACAACGGTACAATGTTTCTCGGACGGCGCCTGGGATAATGTGACTGGTAGGGGGGGAATGAGATGGATCATTAAAAACAAAGACGGGACTACACTGCTCCAAGGCTCTTCTCACCGACGCTATGTCGCCTCAGCTATGGTAGCTGAAGCACTGGCATTGAAAGAAGCCATCTCCGTTGCTACTAATGCAGGTTTTACAGACTTACTATGTCTTTCAGATTGTAAAAGTCTCACGGATCTCATCACGGGAAACTCTTCTGTGACTGCTATTCAAGGCATCCTCCACGACATTGGCGTGATGAGTCGATCCTTGAACTCTATCTCCTTTTCCTTTATCCCTCGTATTAAGAACGAAGCTGCTAATAGATTAGCTAAAGCAGCCCTTGTTGTTGCTTCGCCTATCTCAGTTATGTTGTAAACTCTTCTCTTTAATGCAAGTAATGAAAGGTTCAACCCAAAAAAAAGAACAAACTTATTCCACAAACAATAAAAGCGTTTACAAGAAGGACAAGATTTGCTTCCCATGGTAGAGACACTCAGAGACCGTACTAGTACTACCACGATAAAAATATACTTCCAAAAATCAAATTAATATGCATCCACAAAACCTCACACAGAATAACTATACTTCAAATAAATATTTTATTTTTTTTGCGGGAAGAACAAAAAAAACACAAAAGAAAAGAAACAAAAAGAAAAGCCAAGACAAATTTGATCAGATAAAGGAAAAAATAAAGTTAAAGGTAATAGCATGCATCGCAAAAAGCATATAAATAATTTAGTCTTTGAATATTTGATAACGATAACATATAAAAATATTTGAACCATATTTTCCATAGCTCCATTTCGAGAAAAGCTATTCAACCCCATTCAAAAATAAATCGTAGTTTTTTTTGTAAAAGGAAAATAAATCGTAATTACTACTATATATTCATTACTTTCGAAAAACAACATATCTAGAAAAAAAAGTTGTTAAAATTGTGATATCTATGTTTTCTACTGGTTACTAATCATAAATTAAAATTTTCAAATAGTAATTATTTTTATAACTTTTTATAGATTTAAAATAATGGAAAATACATAATCAGATAAAATGATGTATTATAGATTTTAAAACATACATAAAAATTAATTTTAAATTATGAAAATAAATAATCACAGAAAATGGTGTATTATAGGTTTTAAAACATATATAAAATGTAACATACAATCTAATTTTTGAATTGAAGGTACAATTAAAATACATAAAATTAACGTTATCCTATGTATTAGTTTAATAAAATGCATATTTTTCATCAAGATAAATGGTACAACCAAGAGCTCTTGGTTTAGTGGTAATTGAACTTTGGCTGGAGTGTCCGTCCTGGGTTCGAGTCGCCTTGGTCACCTTTCCGTTTATAACTGTGCAAGTCCGGATGGAAAGTCTCCTGGAGATTAGTCTGGGCTTACCGCCTGGGATATATGCAGTTATCAAATAAAAAAGATAAATGGTACAATCAAAGTTGTTTCCAATTAATTTACCTCGTTACTTAGAATTCAATCTGATAAGTGTTCGAATATCGAGAAGCTTTAATTACAAAAATGTATGAAAAAGAGAAAATAAATGGAGAGAAAAAGAAAAAGAAAAAGAAAAAGGAAGAAGCGAGAAAGCGAAAGGAGAGAGTGTCATAGAGACAAGAATTTAGTCCCGAATCTTTATAATTCCAAAGAATCCCTTTTTTTGGTTTTTCTATATATTTTTAAAAACTAATTTTTACTGTGGTTAAAGCAGTAATTTTCCTAGTTGACGTAGAAGTCGCTATGATTGATGCGATAATTGACATGGTTATTACTACGGTAGAACTGTAGAGAAGCAGCACTGACAAATATTTTAATACTCAATTGGTATCGTAAAATAGTTCAAAACGAATTTGGTTTACGTAATTAGATCAGAGAATTAGTTGCATTACATGTCTTAAAATATACCAAACAATTTTTATCGGATGCTCGATATTTTTGCTTTTTTTTTTGTTTGTTAACTGGATGATCGATGTTGTTTTACATTATGTTCTTTAAATGTTTTGTTTCGTTGAATCACCACTATATTTTAATACTAAAATGTAAGTCAAAAAGAGTTTAAACTAAACTGAAACATGTGTGCATTGGAAATTTGTCAAAAGCAGTGTGAAAATTTTTATTTTTAGTTAAAATCGCTTTTGACAAAGCATGCAAATGATCCACTTTGTCACTAACCCAACATGTAACGGGTTTAATATTACACGAGACAAAACCGGAAGAACATAGCTTCAGATTGTTATCTTTCTAATTAGTATTCACTAAACAACAATCACTTGAGTTTAATGTTTTTTTTTGGTAAAACTTTACTCTATCCATAGGCATGTTAACAAAAAGTTTAACTGAAGACAAGAACCAAAGTTTAACGTGTAACAGCATGTTTATCCGGAATTTTTAATGAGGTTCTTAGTGTGTGGATCCCCACAAAAATCTTAAAGATCGGTTACAAAAACTACTAATTAAGTACCGATTTTAGTGAGTTTCTTACGTTGTTCACGGACCCCACTGACTCGTGGCGGTCCGCGATTGGTTTGATTTTTAATTTTTATTTTTTTTTAGAAAAAAAAAATTTTAAAAACCCAAATGGATTTAAACATGATCTAAGAATTTTAACCTTTAATATATGTTTCCATAACGAAGATACAAAACAAGTTTTGGCTTATATGAAATGATCAATAAAGCTGGTTAAAATATCTACTAATCAAACATAATCCAATTTCCATCTTTTGATTAAATATTAAAATCCTAGATTACCACACGAAAACAAAAGATACAAAATTAATTTTAAATATATTTTTGATAATTTGTTTTATTTTATTATATTTCGTTTCTATTCATCTCCTTTCTTTTTCAATACCTTGGAGGCAGACCAAGTTTCAGAAACAACACAACCAATCTCTCTCTCTCTCTCTAACGTACGTGTTGTCTCTCTCTCTCTCTCTCTCTATAACCAGAGAGACAGTGATGTCACTACTCTAAGCAGAGGAAAGTATCAACCACCATTTCCCAGTCATGAATCCATCAACGGACCCCGCAGCAGCTCTAGCTCCGCCTCCACAACCTCCACAGCCCCACCGTCTCTCAACGTCCTGCGACCGTCACCCGGAGGAGCGTTTCACCGGTTTCTGCCCTTCCTGCCTCTGCGAACGCCTCTCAGTCTTAGACCAAACCAACAACACCGCCTCCTCCTCCCGCAAACCTCCGGCCATCTCCGCCGCGGCTTTCAAAGCCCTCTTTAAACCCTCCTCCAACGGAAACGCCAACGGTAACGGCCGGGTTAAACCCGGATTCTTCCCGGAGCTCCGTCGCACGAAATCCTTCTCGGCGTCGAAGAACAGCGACGGCAACGGACTCTCCGGCGCGTTTGAGCCGCAGCGGAGGTCCTGCGACGTCAGACAGAGCTCTCTCTCGAACCTGTTTAGCCAAGACGAGCAGCGAAACGTTCCGACGACTATCTCCGGCGGCGAGGTTGACGTCGAGCCTCGGAGGTCCAGCGTCCAGGAGCCTGTCCTAGAGGTTAACGACGAAGAAGAAGCTGAAAGCGATGACCTCGACGAGGACTACGTCGAAGCCTGCGACTTTGAGATTATTAACGACTTCGACGGCGAGGCTAACGGCGTTAAAAGCGAGGCTAACGGCGTTACAAGCGACGTTAACGGCGTTAGAAGCGGCGAGATCGTTGAAGAGAGGGAGGATGAGATAGAGGAAGTCGAAGTCCCTGAGGAGCTGAAGCCAATGAAGGACTACATAGATCTTGATTCGCATTCACAAACCAAGAAGCCATCGGTACGACGTAGTTTCTGGTCAGCCGCCTCCGTTTTCAGCAAGAAGCTTTCAAAATGGAGGCAGAACCAGAAGCTAAAGAAGCGAAACTCCGGCGACCACCGTCCTGGATCCGCGAGGTTACCGGTGGAGAAACCGATAGGGAGGCAGCTCCGGGACACGCAGTCGGAGATCGCCGACTACGGTTACGGCCGGAGGTCGTGCGACACCGATCCTAGGTTCTCGCTCGACGCCGGAAGATTCTCTCTCGACGCCGGAAGATTCTCCGTCGACATTGGAAGGATCTCGGTCGACGATCCTCGGTACTCGTTCGACGAGCCGAGAGCTTCTTGGGACGGGTCTTTGATCGGACGGACAGTTTTTCCGGCGGCGGCGAGACCTCCTCCGCCGCCGTCTATGCTTTCGGTGGTGGAGGATGCGCCGGTGCACCGTCACGTGACCCGAACGGATATGCAGATTCCGGTAGAGGAACCACCTCCACCACCACCACATGTTGTGGTTAATAATACATCCAACAATGTGTCCGACCCGGTTATAATACCGGGCGGGTCAATCCAAACCCGAGACTACTACACTGACTCATCCTCCCGAAGGCGGAAGAGTCTCGACAGGTCCAGCTCCATAAGGAAAACCGCCGCGGCGGTTGTGGCGGATGTGGACGAGCCAAAGCCGCCAGTATCATCAATAGACACTTACTCTGGATCACTGAGGGACAACAACTACGGTGTGGAGACGACTGATAACGGTTTTCTCCGGGAACCGGCGATCACCGGCGAGAGGAAGGTGAGTAGTAATGATAACAACAAGAAGTCGAGACGGTGGGGGAAATGGAGCATCTTGGGGCTTATTTACAGGAAGAGCGTTAACAAGTACGAGGAAGAGGAGGAGGAGGAGAGGTATAGGAGGTTAAACGGAGGAATGGTGGAGAGATCGTTGTCGGAATCATGGCCTGAGCTGAGGAACGGAGGAGGAGGAGCGGGGCCGAGGATGGTGAGGAGTAACAGCAATGTGAGCTGGCGGAGCTCCGGGGGTGGAATGGGCAGGAAAGTCACCGGGTTGGAGAGGAATAAGAGTTCAAGGTATTCGCCTAAGAATGGGGACAACGGAATGTGGAAATTTTATTTGGCGCCGATGAAAGGTAGCCGGAGAATGAGCGTTGGAGGAGGAGCTGGTGGTGGTGGCGGTGGTGGGTGGGGGAATAGTCACGGCCATTCTATAACGAGGAATGCTATGAGGATGTATTGATCAGCATGTTCATTGGGTGGTTCGGTTAAGGGGTTTATCTCTTTGAACCGTTTGTTTTTTTGTTGTCATTTTGCTGGTTTGGTTTAATTTCGGTGCAATTGGTTTACTTTAAAATGTTAAGGGGAGGGGCATTTCAAACGAATGACTTGTTGACGTTGTCTATTATAACCGGAATAAACCGCCTTTTAACTATCAGGTATTCGTTCAAGACTTTCAGTTAAAGACAGATTGGTTTGGTTCACAAACCTAATGACTAGAGGTGGACAAGAAACGAACCAACCAACTCAAACCAAAATATGGCTCAACCATTTGATTAAATCTTTTTATCAACCAAAACAATTCAATCCAGTTCGATTTTAAACGAACCAAAAAATTAATATGTTTATTTAATTAAACTAGCTAAATATATTATAATTTAAAATAGTTATCCTTCAAACCAAACAACCCCATATAATGTTATGCATTGAGCTTCTAAATAAATAAAATATTATTGTTTTACACTATTATCAAAACTGAAATTTATAATAATTTTATTTGATTTAAAGATTATTATTTTTATTGTGATATTTGATTTTGAATCTAAACATAATGCTCTATTTTATGTTTTATAAATTAGTTTTTAGCTGAGTTAGAATCAAACTGAAAATATACTTGATTAAACCAAACCCAGGACAAACCACATTAACTTTGATTGATTTGTTTTTACACCCGAATTAACCAAATGGAACTAAAACCAAACCAGAACTAAACCGAAATGCCCAATTAATATGGAGTTTATTTAGTTAGAAGTCCGACAAGAGCTGCTGCCAGAACCCAAAACATGCCGGAGAGATAAACCATCACCGCAAAACTCTCCTCCATGGTCGTCTTCCCCAAATCCCTGTCCCCCAAACACCTCCTCAAGCTCCTAAAATCAGAGAAGAACCCTCGCGCCGCCTTCGCTCTCTTCGACACAGCGACTCGCCACCCAAACTACGCACACTCCGCCCCCGTCTTCCACCACATCCTCCGCCGGCTCGCGGAGGCTCGTATGGTCGCCCAAGTCTCCCGCGTCGTCGACCTCATTAAATCGCAAGAATGCAAGTGCGACGAGGACGTCGCGTTGTCAGTCATCAAAGCCTACGGAAAGAACTCGATGCCCGACAGAGCCCTCGACGTGTTCCAGCGAATGTCGGAGATCTTCGGGTGCGAGCCGGGGATTCGATCTTACAACTCTCTGCTCAGCGCCTTCGTGGAGGCGAGACAGTGGCCTAAAGTCGAGTCATTGTTCGCTTACATCGAAACAGCGGGTTTAAGGCCTAATCTGCAGACGTATAATGTTTTGATTAAGATGTCGTGTAAGAAGAAGCAGTTCGAGAAAGCGAAGGAGCTTTTGAATTGGTTGTGGGAAGAGGGTTTGAAGCCTGACGTGTTAAGCTACAGCACTGTGATTAATGAGATTGTTAAAGCCGGAGACTTGGATGATGCATTGAAGCTGTTCGACGAAATGTATGAGAGAGGAGTGGAAGCTGATGTAACTTGTTATAATATTTTAATCGATGGGTTTCTCAAGGGGAGAGATCACAGCAAGGCGATGGAGCTCTGGGAGAGATTGTCAGAGGATGCTTCTGTTTATCCCAATGTCAAGACTCACAATATAATGATTAGTGGGTTGAGCAAGTGCGGGAGGGTAGATGATTGTTTGAAGATATGGGAGAGGATGAAAGAGAACGAGAGAGAGAAAGATTTGTTTACTTATAGTAGTATGATACATGGACTGTGTGGGGTGGGGAGTGTTGATAAAGCTGAGAGTGTGTTTAACGAATTGGTTGAAAGTAAGGTCTTTATCGATTTGGTTACATACAATACAATGCTCGATGGGTTTATCCGCTGCGGGGAGATCAAGAAGAGTTTGGAGTTGTGGAGAGTCATGGAGCAGAAGAGTTCAGTTAACACAGTGAGTTACAACATTTTGATTAAAGGGTTGTTGGAGTATGGTAAGATAGACGAAGCAACGATGATTTGGAAGCTTATGCCTGCGAAAGGATACACGGCGGATAATATAACGTATGGTGTTTATATACACGGGTTATGCGTGAATGGTTATGTAAATAAAGCCTTGGAGGTGATGAAAGAAGTCGAGAGCAGAGGTGGGAGTCTTGATGTTTACGCGTATTCGTCGATTATAAACTTTTTATGCAAAGAGAGGAGACTAGAAGAAGCGTCAGAGTTGGTGAAAGAGATAAGCAAGCACGATGTGGAGATTAACTCTCATGTTATTAATGGTTTAATGAGTGGGTTAATCCGAGAGTCAAGACTTAGTGATGCTTCTTTTTTACTCAAAGAGATGGCGAAGAACGGTTGTCGCCCCACTGTTGTATCCTACAACATTCTCATCGACGGCTTGCGTAAAGCAGGAAAGTTTAGTGAAACATCAGCTGTAGTAAGGGACATGCTTGAGAACGGATGGAAACCAGATCTTAGAACATATAGTTCACTTCTGTCCGGTCTTTGCCACGATGGAAAGATTGATTTAGCACTAGACTTGTGGCGCCAGTTTCTCAAAACGGGTCAAAACCCTGATGTGACCATGCATAACATTCTAATCCATGGTCTGTGCTCTGTTGGGAAGCTTGATGGTGCGATGAAACTCGCGGCGGAGATGGAGCGTTGGAGCTGCGTTGCGAATCTTGTGACTTACAACACGTTGATGGAAGGATGCTTTAAAGTTAGAGACAGTAATAGCGCGAAAGTGATTTGGGGTTACATGTATAAAAAGGGGTGGGGAGCTGATGTTATATCTTACAACATTATGCTGTCAGGGTTGTGTATGTGCGGCAGAGTTAGGCACGCTATTGAGTTCTTTGATGATGCTCGAAGCCATGGCATTGCCCCAACTGTTGTCACCTGGGACATACTCGTTAGAGCTGTAGTGAATTACTAACGTAATGAATGTTGAAGGGGTTGTTGCATAGTCTGGCTCCGGATTTGATCTCTAGACCAGCTCAGCTAGCTTTCGGTTTTGGAGGTTGAGTTGTGATGTATGTGTGCTTGGAAGTGACATGAGGTTAAATCACAGGAAGTCGATAGTGTACTATACTTATGGATTATACATACATCACAAGCATTTGGGTGAAGACTCACATGGGTTTGAATGATATGAGTAAACTTCATGGAGATCTGATACTTTGGATAATACATATACATTCACAAGCATTTGGGTGACTCGCATTTGTTTTGAATGATTTTGAGTTAACATCATCGAGATCTGATGCAAAAGAGAAACTGTAGCTTTATGTATCAAACCAAAAGTGATAAAATTTCCCACTTTGGGTCTATACTATCTTTTCATATTGATTTGTTTCGACGGATAGAGAGTCCAATTCATAGGTAATACGCAAGATAGCACATGCGCCAAAACCCAACAATTAGGTAACCAGGTTTACCAGGTACCTCCCTATATAAGAAAATATGCACAGCAAGCACCGTCAAATGCAAGAGGCTATGTAAATATCAATTCATCAGCATTAGTTCCTGGAAACCATACTTGGGAACTTATTAGCAACAGCTCCATGTACAAGTTACAAAAAAAAACAAAATGATGATGCAAGGCCTCTTTTTATAGAGTTGGCAGCTAAAATTTGTAAGGTAAAATGAAATACCATGATGACGCTAAGGCTGCTCTTATTAAAAGATTTCACTCAAAGAATCACTCTGTCAGCGAGTAAAGAACCAAGAAATGTAACAAGAACTCCCTCCAAACACCATTTCTGCATAAACTACTAGGAGCTTTTTCTTTCACAACCATTCTAAAAACTTATATAAAAGGCTAAGAATCCTTTTTATGAATTCAGGTTTTTGGTTCCAACCAAAAATTTGGCTTTGGAAGGGTCTGGTTGTCAAAACTTGATTCCCCAATGATAAAGATTGTCTATAATAAACATCAACAGAACCCAAGTTTCACACCAGCTTTTCCATTCACATCAAACAATACTGATTTGAAGTACTGACCAAAGAGTTGAAGGTGAGGAACAAGATTTGATCCAAAACACTCGGTGCTCAAGTTCAGTTGAATAATTGAACACCTCTTGTCAGGCAACATAGCTGCATAGAAGAGAATGACTCCAATGGAAACATATTTTGAAGCAAACCCACTTGGAAAAATCTCATGGGGATGTTGCAGATGATTGGTCTCCATGAACATTCTCTTCTTTCATTCTCAAGAATGAAGATACAGCGAAGAAGAAGATTTATTCTACATGGAAGGGACTTATTAAAAAGTGCACTATTAATGATTGTTCATCTGTTCTATTCATCTTGTAGACTTGTATAGCACATAAAGTTTTTATTAATCATTGTTGTAATTTATACGCGCTATACAATATATTCATTACTCATCATGGTAATAAACCTTAGAAACTACACTATTAATGATAGTTCATCTGTTCTATTCATCTTGAATCTACGTGTATAGTAAAGGAATGTTTAATTGTAGTTTATACATTTTCTGTTTTTTTTTTCCCTAGACAATGAAACTAGACCTGCTTTAATTTTTTTGATGTTGCGTAATCAAATCAGATACATATGATTGTATTTAGTTTCAAAGTATATGCTTTGATTTTTTTTTTTTTTTTTAACCGGAGGTTCAAAGGCGACCCGTAATCCGCACGTGGTTTCCGTTTGCCCATAGGCCCGTAATCCGCACGTGGTTTCCGATTGCCAACCATCTAATCCCCCTGGTCCGGAACCAGCCGGCACTAATACCCATTACCCAAGGACCCGGCACCAACGCCGCGTTAACTTTAAACTTGGGATAGACGTAAAGCATTCCGTGACCACAGGGGGTATTCGAACTCGGGTCCGTATCGGTTGTGGTAACTACCTCAAGACCACTAGCCCACCACCTCGTGGTTTATATGCTTTGATTAGGGATGACATTACATAAAAAAAAAAAAAGGGATTGAAAGTCGAGACAAAAAGAAATTCAATATCGTTTCGTCCACTAGTGATAGTGCATGTAAATATAGTTCTCTATATTCAGTGGCGGATCTAGAGATGAATGTTATGGAGGCATTATCAAAATTGTTTAAGGAATGGCTCCGCCGCTGTCTATATCCTAACGTGACGTTACATTGCATGGCTCTTAAGAGATAATTGTGCATTTTATGATAATTACTATTAAAGTTATGTTTTTTAACAACCAAAAGTTATGTAATGTTATGCTTTGGGAACTCCGAGTATTGTAGCAAAATACAGTCATGCTTTGGGAACTACGAGTATTGTAGCAAAATACAGTCATGGTAATTAGCAATATTTAACTTTTGGTTTATTATTTTTAAAATAGAAAATTACTATTAAACTAAATATACTCTAATTATTTTGGTTAAAAAATACTACTAAATGACTATATATTTATAAGGAAATAATTATTTATTTTGGATTCAGATTTTTCTTAAAAAAAAAAAGAAATTGTTATTAAATATGAAAATTGTTATTAAGTATAAATGTTTAATAAGAATTTTTTCAACACATGTCACAATCTTAAAAAAAAATTATTAACATGTGTCTTCATCATCTTAATTGTTAACTTTTAAAAACTAAGGTTTATATAATAACAAAATTTCTTATTCATGTAAAAAAAAAAATTAAAAAAAAATTTCTTATTCATGTAGGGTTTCCTAGTCTTCAACTGTTATATACAATATATGTATAGATTCTGAGGCGCAAGGCATAAAAGAGAGAAAAAAAACCTAATAGTTAAAGATTGAAACAATATGATGACGACGATCTCCGATCTTCCGGTAAATTTGGTAGAGGAGATTCTCTCAAAGGTTCACTTGAAATATATGAGAGCAGTGAGATCAACTTGCAAAGATTGGGACACTTTATCCAAGAGTGGAAGCTTTTCAAAGATGCACATTGATAAAATAAGCGCAGGTGAGGAGTCTATGATGGTCGCTGTCTTGATGGGTTACAATCTATATCTCATGAATGTCGTTAATGACGAAGATCCATTAATAGAGTGTAAAGGTAAACTTACTTGCCTAGACAACAAACAAAATAAGATATCTCAAGTTTTCCACTGCGATGGTTTATTGTTATGCGTCTTGGAAGATGATGCTACCAAAGTTATCGTTTGGAATCCGTATTGGGGTGAAACAAGGTCGATAGAATTTAGATATTCTGTCCGACCAAACGGATGTGACTGGTTCACTTACGCTCTAGGGTACGAGGACAAAGGCGGCTCCACATCTTGTCGTGACTACAAGTTCTTGAGGTTTATAGATCACAGCGTTGGCAATGTGGTCAAAGACCAGTTTTTATGGTACGAGATTTACGATTTCCAGTCTAGTTCATGGAAGACTCTAGGTGTTACTCCACACTGGGATATAAATTTTCATCAGCGTGGCGTGTCTCTCAAGGGAAACACTTACTGGCCTGCTTCACCAAGGAAGACATACGAAAGGATTGACAATCACATAATCTGTTTCGATTTTACAAGTGAGAGTTTTGGTCCTCTTCTGCGTCTGCCGTTTGACGCTGGTGATGATGACACTGTGACTTTATCAAGTGTTAGAGAAGAGAAGCTTGCGGTTTTATTCACTCACTACGAATTAGGAGGTCCACTGGAGTTAGAGATATGGATTAGTACTAAGATTGAGGCCGAAAAGGTGTCGTGGAGCAAGTTCTTGAGAGTGGCGGACGCGGAATTTTACCCTCTGATTTCATATGATTGTTTCTTCATTGACGAGGAGAAGAAATTCGCCATGAGTTTTGAAGATGACTACCCCAAAACATTTAACATTGTTGGAGAGGCTGGATACTTTAAGAAGTTGGAACTCGGAGAACGTTTAGGCAGAGACATAAAGTGGATGCAACATGTGTGCTCTTATGTTCGAAGCCTAGCTGATATCAAGCAACCTGCTGCTGCTGGAGGTAAAAGGAAACAACAAAGCGAGTTAGAAAAGCAACGATATGATCAAAACATGGCGAGACTTGTTGCAATTAAAACTGCTACAGAGGTTTGACTCCACTTTTTATCTTCATTTCTTTTGTAAAGTGTTGTTTTTATATTGTCTTTTGTTGTGTGTTTGTTTGTTATTGTCTCATGATGATATGAAGTCTATGGCTGTTGAAGCTATTCTTCTTCTGCAAGAGAGGATAAATGATGATGATGAGGAGACTGTTAAGATGCAACTTCTTGTTCCTTCCAGGGTTATTGGATGTGTTATAGGTAGAAGCGGCTCTGTCATAACCCAAATCAGGAAAAGAACCAATGCCAGTATCCGTATCTCGAAAGGGGATAACGATGATCTTGTTGAGGTTATTATGATCCTTACCAAAGTTCAATCTTTTCTCCTTCTTTTGCTTTATATTCAATTTCTTTTGCTTCCTCCTTTTGTATCTTCTGTTCCAGAATATGCTTCTGTAGATTTTGATCAGAGGCGAGAGACAGGGGAAAGCAGCTTGGGAATGGTTTCTTCAGACAGATTCTATGGTTATGAAAGTAGTTTCCCGGTAAGCTCACATTTTGAGTTCTTCTGATTCTTTTGGTGGCCGATGTCATACTCATGTCTTAGTTTAATTCATAAACAGGCAAGAGATCATGGTTTGGTATCAGTCAGTCCATACTCATATGGAGGGTAAGTTTTGCAAACTACAACAAAGAACTTGGCGTCTTCTTTATCACTTTGTTTCAAATGGTTTAAAACTTTTTTTCTCGTGTATTAGTTTTTGTTTGTCTTCTCAAATACTTGTTAAAATCTAAAACACTTTCATCTTACCAATTGGTTCAATTTCTAAAAAAAAATAAAAAAAATTAAGAACCTCATAGGGGACATTCTCAAAACTAATTACAATATTAAGAGTTCTAAACTATTTAAAGTACACAATTAATAATTAAATTAATTTTAAGAACTCATTAAAGACTCTAACCAATGGAGTTGCTCTTACTATTTGACATTTTTCAATGTTTGTTTCACTTTAATTGTGATATTAAGTAGAATGAAGTAACACAAATTATGATTTAATTATTTTTTGGTCTTATATGTTTGTTTCTAGAAGTATTTGGTATTTTTCAAAGCAAGTCAATAGTGTACTATACATATTGATTATACATACATCACAAGCATTTGGGTGACTCACATTTGTTTGAACGATATGAGTAAACACCATCAAGATCTGCTACATTGGATCAAACATACTTCACAAGCGTTTGGGTGGCCCGCATTGGTCTGAATGATTTTGAGTATACATCATCGAGATATTATATTCGATGATGCAAAAGAGAAACTATAGCTTTATGTATCAAACTACGAGAACTACGTACAATCTTTTAAACTGATACAAACCCTTGAGCTTGCTTTGTCTTGGTCTTTCATAAATCAATATGCTAAAAATCGGTTTAGATGGCACATAGAGTATGTCTAATTTGGCTCTATAATTTACTCTAAAATGGATTTTGAAATAAAAAAAATGCTCACTTTCTATTCTGTTTTTCACTCCATAGTGGAATACAAAGTGAATCAATCCCGAATGATTTTATTTTATTTTGTTCATTATTCCATTTTCACTCCAAGATGCAATAGAGTTAAAGCAAAACCCAATTTCATTATAAAATTACTCCCTTAAACAAAAAAAATGAAAGCAAATAGATCATAAACAAACAATTGTTCATCTTAATTACCACCTAATTTATACTCTTTCCGCTTTTAAATGATGTATGTTTTAAAATTTTAAAACATGTTATTAAATGTATTATTTTTGCGATTAGTTATTTAATTTTCATGTTTTCTAGCCAATTAAAATTTAGTAAACACAATTAATATATTCAAGTTTACAATTTTCTATTATTATATGCATTGAAAATGTGAAATATATATCTTTTAAAAACAATTTTTTTTATGAAACATGGATTACACTGTAACAGAGGGATTAATTGTTTAAAAATATACACATACTGTATTTGAAATTATATTCAACCCGCGGGTTTTGGGGTCGACCCGAAAAGGTTAGTTATTTTTCCCGCTAAAAGGTTTGAACTTTTTTTTTTAGTCTACACGGTTCTTCGACCTTGTTTACTTACGACGACTCTTTTCGTTTAGGATGCAATTTTTTTTTTTGTTTCGCATGATATATAGCAGTTGAGATCTCAGTTCAATCTCCGGTTCGTATATTGTCGGATTCCCATCTGAATCATGAGCTTTCGAGTTCTCCTGTCGCCGTCCTCCCCCAAGTACGAGACTTTCTCCTTGTTACGTCGTTTGAGTTCCTCCACGGACTTACAACGAGTTTCGCCCAACCATGATGAGACGTACAACAGTCTCCTCGGAATATGTCTGGAGCAATGCAAACTATTAAAAACCCGCAAGGTGTTCGACGAAATGCCTCAGAGAACTGTACACGCCTCGAGAATCGGCAAAGCCGTACATTCCCGGAGCTTGACGCTCGGAATCGATTCCAGAGGGAGATTAAGCAACGCCGTCGTTGATTTATACGCCAAGTGTAAAGAAATAGCTTACGCTGAGAAGGTTTTCGACTCGCTTGAGAAGGATGTAACGGCGTGGAACTCGATGCTATCGATGTATTCAAGCATTGGGCTACCTGGAAAAGTCTTGAGGAGTTTTGTATCGTTGTTTAAGGGTTTGTTTTTTCCAAATAAGTTCACTTTTTCGATTGTTTTATCGACCTGTGCTAGGGAGAGTAATGTAGAGTTTGGTAGACAGATACATTGCTGTATGGTGAAGACGGGTTTTGAAAGGAACTCTTATTGTGGAGGGGCTTTGGTTGATATGTATGCCAAGTGTGACTGTATAGGTGCTGCTCGGCAAGTTTTCGATGAAATATTGGATCCCAATACAGTTTGCTGGACATGTTTGTTTTCTGGCTATGTCAAAGCTGGTTTGCCAGAGGAAGCTGTTATAGTTTTTGAGAAGATGCGGGGTGAAGGACATCGTCCTGACCATCTAGCTTTCGTGACAGTTATAAATACTTACATCAGTTTAGGGAAACTGAAGGATGCACGTGTGTTGTTTGGGGAGATGGCGAGCCCTGATGTGGTAGCGTGGAATGTAATGATATCAGGGCATGGTAAACGAGGGTGTGAGTCAGTGGCTGTTGAGTATTTTCTCAATATGCGGAAGTTTGGTGTTAGATCCACTCGTTCTACACTAGGAAGCGTTTTAAGCGCCATTGGGATTGTAGCGAATCTTGAGTTAGGTTTGGTAGTTCATGCAGAGGCTATTAAACAAGGGCTTGCCTGTAATATATATGTTGGGAGTTCTTTGGTCAGCATGTACTCGAAGTGTGAGAGAATGGAGGATGCTGCGAAAGTATTTGAGGCTTTGGAGGAGAGAAACGACGTCTTGTGGAACGCGATGATCAGAGGTTATGCACATAACGGAGAAGCCCGCAAGGTTATGGAACTGTTTATGGATATGAGATGCTCTGGTCATAACGTTGATGATTTCACCTTTACAAGCTTGTTAAGCACTTGTGCTGCATCACATGATCTTGACATGGGGAGCCAGTTTCACTCGGTTATCATCAAGAAGAAATTAGCGGATAACTTATTCGTTGGAAATGCATTGGTAGACATGTATGCAAAATGCGGAGGTGTCGAAGATGCAAGGAAGATTTTTGAGCGCATGTGGGAACGTGATAATGTATCGTGGAACACGATGATTGGTGGTTATGTCCAAGACGAGAACGAGAGTGAGGCTTTCAACTTGTTCAAGAGGATGAATTCTTGCGGTATGGTGTCTGATGGATCATGTTTAGCTAGCACGCTCAAGGCGTGTGCAAACGTTCGTGGTCTTTATCAAGGCAAACAAGCTCACTGCCTCTCTGTCAAGTGTGGCTTAGAGACGGATCTTCACGCTGGGAGCTCGCTCATTGACATGTATGCCAAGTGTGGGGTCATCGAAGACTCGCGTAAAGTTTTCTCCTCTATGCCTGAGTGGAGCGTTGTGTCGATGAATGCTTTAATTGCAGGCTATTCTCAGAACAACTTGGATGAATCTGTGGTTCTCTTTCGAGAGATGCTGAACAGAGGTGTTAACCCATCTGAAATCACTTTTGCCACCATTGTTGAAGCTTGTGATAAACCAGAAACGTTGATCTTAGGAACACAGTTCCATGGTCAAATAGCAAAGAGAGGGGTCTCATATGAAGGTGAATATCTAGGGATTTCTCTTTTGGGTTTATACATGAACTCATGTAGAATTGTGGAGGCGTGTGTTCTTTTCTCAGAGTTGCCAAGCCCTAAGAGTATCGTTCTCTGGACGGGGATGATGTCAGGGCACAGTCAGAACGGTTTCTATGAGGAAGCTTTGAAGTTCTACAAAGAAATGCGTCAGGATGGTGCTTTACCTGATCAGGCAACATTTGTCACTGTTCTTCGAGTGTGCTCTGTCTTATCCTCTTTAAGAGAAGGTAGAGCTATTCATTCTCTTACCTTCCACTTGGCTCATGACCTGGACGAGTTAACCTCTAACACCCTAATAGACATGTATGCTAAATGTGGGGACATGAAAAGTTCATCGCAAGTTTTTGATGAAATGAAGCGTAGAAGCAACGTTGTCTCATGGAACTCCATCATCAATGGATATGCTAAAAATGGTTACGCTGAAGATGCCCTTAAGATATTTGATTCCATGAGACAATCTCATATCACGCCAGATGAAATCACGTTCCTAGGTGTTCTCACAGCTTGTAGCCATGCAGGGAAAGTGTCAGAAGGGAGGAAGATTTTTGTGATGATGATTAGTCAATATGGTATTGAAGCGCGTGTAGATCATGTAGCTTGTATGGTTGATCTTCTAGGAAGATGGGGTTATCTTGAAGAAGCCGTTGACTTTCTAGAAGCACAAAACCTGAAACCAGATGCAAGAGTATGGTCATCGCTCCTTGGTGCATGTAGTATCCATGGAGATGACATTAGAGGAGAAATGGCTGCTGAGAAGCTCATTGAACTTGAACCACAAAACTCGTCAGCTTTTGTTCTTCTTTCGAACATATATGCCTCACAGGGACGTTGGGAGAAGGTCAATGCTTTGAGGAAAGACATGAAAGACAGAGGAGTCAGTAAGGTACCTGGATGTAGTTGGATTGATGTGGGAGAGAGAAAACACGTTTTTGGTGCAGGAGACAAATCTCATTCTGATATTTGCAAAATAGAGACGTTTCTTGAAGATATATATGATGTGGTGAAAGATGATGCAATCGTCAATCATGATATCATGGAACATGCTTCTCATGTTTGTATCTAATAACAGGGAAACTACAAAGTTAAAGATCAGCAGATCAGCTCATAGACAAATTGTATACAAAGGTGACCATGTTTTATGGCCTTTGATGATGACATGATGTGGACCAAGTTTTCATCTATAGCCAAGAGAAACATAAGGCTTCATTCTCTGTGTTCCTCGACTACTATCAGGTAACTCAGGTTAGTGTGCTACCAAGGCTAAAGGTTTTACAGGAAACATGACCAAATCTATCATTTTTCTTACTAGGCATTGCTGGAGATCACACAATCCAAGTGAAGTAGCAGATGGAGTTTTACGGTTTGATGTTTCAGCCAAAAACTGAAACACCAACCCGACCCGAAATAAAGGTATCAGATCGGGTTCGAATCCAGCTAATAATCCGATCGTGTTTCATATTGAGATACTTTGGATATAGCTTCGGTTCGGGTTTATCCGATAACCGAAACATAACCCGAACATATAATTGTAGTTATGTATATGGTATACATACATACTACTCATGCAGTCATGCTAAGTGTTACGATTTTTTGAGTTTTGGATTATAAATATTATAATGTTATAAACTTTCGAGTGTTGCTATTTTTGAATTTGATATATATTCTTTTATTCAGTTTAAGTACTAAATTTTCTATATTTAGACTTTTAATTATGCATTTTATTTTAGTATAACCGAATCAATCCAAAAAAATCCAAACGATATATTGTTATTTTATGAGTTCTAGAATGTGTTTCAGAATGTGTTATATTCAAATCCGACCCGTATTCGCAAATTCGCAAATTCATAAGAACTGTAATCCGAAAAACCCGATCGAAACCTGAACATCTTAGGGCATCATTATCGCTAGTATTTAGGGGATTTCTTAAGTTAATTATGCATTAAAAATAAATCAAAAACACTAATAAACACAAGAGGCGTCGCTTAATTTGGCTAAGCAAGAGACGGTATTTGAGGACACGTGTAGGCAAAATGAGAGGAAAGAGGAGGAGCGTGTCTTCGGTTTGCTTTGGTTCTGCTCTCTCTTTCTCTCGAAACCTCTCCATCTTCATCTCCGAGAAGGCGATTCTCTCTCTCTCTGTGGTTCTTCGACGAATGGCGATAATTCCTCTCTTCGTGGCTGGTAGACGAACCGACGATTCCCTCTCTCTCTCTCTCTCTTCGTGGCTCCTCGAGGAAACGAATCGTCTTCCTCGATGGCTGTTGTCGAGGGAGGGAAATCGCTGATTATCTCCCTCTTTGTGGGTCTCCTCGATGGCGAAGGACCGCTCTCTCTCTGTGTGGATCTATTGGAATCGAAAGGTAAATCGTTTGTTGTGTTCTTCAAGCATGCATGTCTTAGATTAGACTTATTCTTATTCTGATTGCAAGCTTTTGTTTGTTTGTAGGTTTGATTCTTTCTCGCGGTAGCTCTCATCGACGGCGATATATGGATCTCTGTCGGTGGCTCTCCTCAACGGCGACGGAGCTCTCTGTCGATGGCTCTCCGTGATTCGCTCAGGTAAAGCTTATGTTTCATGTTCTTCAATAACGCATGTCTCAGATTGTGCTTTGATCAGTTGTGATTTGTTTGTTGCAAGTTAATCAATTTTGATAATGTTTATGTCCTTTGATTATGTTGGGTTTAGCTGTAAAATATTTTTTTTCAATCTCGTTTTGTTTGTTGCAAGTTTATCAATTTTGATTTGGCTTCTTTTTGTTGATTTTTTTTTTCTCTCTTTGTGTGGTGAGATGAAGGGATCAACTCGCGTTTGATATGTTCTGTGGAAAGAGAGGTCAGGAAGGTTCATCAATACAGGTTAGTTTTACTCTTCCACCTGGTCGGAAATGAAATGAAGTGAATTGAATTAGAACTGATGTGGTTAGCTTTTGTGATGAATTGAAAGGAGGGTAATTAAAGATGTAGTTAAGTGTAAGATGATGGTTGTGTATGGTAATAAATAGAACTGATGGTTAGATAGAAAAGCGGACGTGAAGGGTGTTGAATGAATTAGATAAATGTCAAGTCTTTCTGGTTCTGCTTATTTGAAATTGAAAAAAACATTGTTTGTTGTTTGTTGTTAGATATATGTCAAGTCTTAACGCATTCAAGTCTGGTTCTAGTTAAAACAAAAATTGAAAAAAGCTTTCGTGATGAATTGTTTGGTTGGATGTGTTGAATGCTACTTCTCTTTCTTGAATTATTTATAACCACTGTCTTTCTCTTGAATCTCTAACATCTGAATGCCCTTGCTCGTTCTTTCTCCTCTGTCTCCTATTTCTCCTCTTTCTCCTCTATCTTTGACTTCGGAAATGGATTTCAATCCATTTCAGGACTCTGCCAATTTTGTTGAACTACTTAATAGTTAACAAAATGTTATCTTTGGCTGTCAAGGAAGTGTTTCACTCTCTTCATCGCAAGCTCCTTTCGTAGCCAGTCAAGAAGATCCTATCATTGGTGACGACGAGCTTCCAGCAGAGCGTAAGGAACGAAGGACGTGGATGCCAACAGATGATATAGTGTTGATTAGCTCGTGGTTGAACACGAGCAAAGATCCCGTTGTTGGGAATGAGCAAAAGTCAGTGGATTTTTGGAAGAGAATTGCAGCATACTTCTCGGCGTCTCCTAAGCTTGCTGGTTGTGAAAAAAGAGAAGCATCTCAGTGCAAGCAACATTGGCGCAAGCTGAATGATTTGGTTTGCAAGTTTTGTGGGGCGTATGAAGCAGCAACCAGAGAGAAAACCAGTGGTATGAACGAGAATGATATGCTCAAATTAGCCCACAAAATCTTCTTCAACAACCATCAAAAGAAGTTCATCCTTGAGCATGCGTGGAAGGAGCTTCGCGCTGACCAGAAGTGGTGTGAACTCTCTATAGAAAAAAATGGAAGCAGCTCCAAAAGGAAGAAGTTCGAGGATGGTTCACATTCAGCAAGCTCTCAAGTTAATGAAAACAATGCTGCTGTAGATGATAACGGAACATGTCGTCCTCCGAGTGTTAAGGCAGCAAAAGCCCGTGGGAAGAAGCCGTTGGTTGAGAGGAAAGAGCTCTCTGACTTCCAGACTATGTGGAGCATCAAGAAGGAGGATTTGACAATGAAGGAAAAGCTCTCTAAGATGAACCTACTTGAGAGTCTTGTTGCAAAACAAGTACCACTAGCTGATTACGAAGAAGCTCTCAAGAAAAAACTCATAAATGAGTTGATGTAACTCTCGGTCATGTTCTTGTTCTAGTTGTTTCATAGGACTTCTTGGTTGCTCTGTTTAAGTTTCATGTTATGTCTAATTAGTTTAAGTATGTCATGTTTTGTTTCTTGTTAAATTTGTAATGATTTCCACTCTTTGGTCTTTGTTGAGTTATCTGTTGAGCTATATTGTCAAGTTAATGTTTTGGTCTTTGTTGAGTTAAATGTTGATGTGGACTATTCTTTTATTTGTTTCAGGTAACGAGTGAAGAGTGAAGCAAGTGGTTCCATCTCTTTGTTTTCTTGTGTCACGGGAAAGAAGAGGCTGCATACTGGTTCTGTCACGGGAAAGAACTTCACATGCCTTGTAATAATAAGGTAATGGGACTACTCATTACCATCAAAGCCACGTACCATGTTCCGTTTGAAATGAATACAATACGTGGCATTGGTAGTAATGAGTGTTCCCGCTACCATATTGAGATTGAAGATTCACGGAGTAGCATTTTCAGGTCAATCACGGGCCATTCTTGTAGTCATTTCCTGTGTTGTGTCGTCTTTTGTATCAGTGTGTCACGGGCCATTCTTGTAATCATGTCTTGTTTTGAGTCGTCTCTTGTTTTGTCATATAGTCATTTATTCTCATGTATCACAGACTCTCTTGTACACTCAAGTCTTGTAGTCTTCTATTTTCATGTATATCACGGACTTTGTATGTTTAGTAAGGACAGTGTAATTCGAAACCTGTATAAATGAAAGTGTATTTTACAAGATCAGACTTCCATCTCAAGTTCTTCTATCTCTCTCAAGTTCTTTTTTTCTCTCTCAAGTTCTTTCTTATTTCACAGGTTAAACTTCTTACGTGGTTTTCTCTCACTAATAACAAGTTTATAAACAAGTCATCTTCTCTTTTAAATCACCTTAATGGCTTCTTTTTTTCAAAACACTTTAGATGATTCTTTTGATGATACATTTGATGAGCTCTTTGATCAACATTTTGATCAAGCCTTTGAGAATTTTACCATTCATGGTGATCAAGAAGAACGAAGAAAAAAAAGAAAAAAACGAGCTTATATCGAAAGAAATCGTGAAGAAGGGCATATTCGTTTATGGAATGATAATTTCAGTGAAACTCCAACGTATCCTGATAATTTCTTCCGACGACGTTTTATAATGAACAAGCCATTGTTCATGCACATTGTTGATCGACTCTCCAACGAAGTTCAATATTTTCGGGAAAAGAAAGATGGTCTCGGAAGGATTAGTCTATCTCCCCTTCAAAAGTGTACCGCAGCCATTCGTGTCTTGGTGTATGGTTCTGTAGCTGATACGGTCGACGAATACCTCCGGCTCGGTGAAATAACAACTCGGTTATGTGTGAAAAATTTTGTGGAAAGAATAATATATTTGTTTGGCGATGAGTACTTAAGAAGACCAACACCGGCTGATCTTCAACGTCTACTTGATGTTGGAGAGCATCGTGAATTTCCCGAGATGATAGGAAGCATCGATTGTATGCACTGGGAGTGGAAGAATTGTCCCACTGCTTGGAAAGGGCAATATTTTCGTGGTTCGGGTAAACCAACAATCGTTTTAGAGGCGGTTGCTTCTTACGATAATATGACATGTGTTTTTTGGACCTCCAGGTACATTAAATGATATCAATGTTCTTGATTGTTTACATGTTTTTAATAACACAATGAAAGGTCAAGCTTTGAATGTCACTTTCTCAGTCAATGGAATAGAGTATCATATGGCTTACTACTTCACCGATGGTATTTATCCGAAATTGACAACTTTTATCCAATATATTCCTATACCACAAGGTCCGCAAGCAGTTTATTTGCTCAATGTCAAGAAGTTGTCCGAAAAGATGTCGAACATGCTTTCGGAGTCTTGCAAGCGCGCTTTGCCATTGTTAAAATCCAGCGCTGCTTTAGGATAAAGTCAAAATTGGGAAGATTATCAGAGCATGTATCATACTCCATAATATGATAGTACAAGACGAACGAGGTGGATACACTCAGTTTGATGTTTCAGAGTTCCAACAAGGAGAAGACCACAGAAGTTCACATGCCGATCTCACGTATTCTACAGATATCCCTTCAAATATCGCAAATATGATAGGTGTTCGAATAAGAATTCGTGATAGACAAATGCATCAACAACTGAAAGATGATTTGGTTGAACATATTTGGCGTAGATTTGGACGTGGTGAAGATAACAACTGATCTCGGATGCTTCTTTCAAATAATTCTCGTTTATTTTAACAATCTTTGTTTTCGTATTTTTATTTAAAAATCTATTTTAAAAATGTTATCTTTTACTATTGTTTTATTTAATAATTTTTTTTTAATTTTAATAAAAAATGTTTAATATTATTTTATTTTTAAAAACCCTAAAATAAGAGATTTGCAATGGAGACATAAAAATCTCAAGTTTGTTAACTAAGTTTTTTAATCAATTTTATTCCCTAAATCTAACAATATTAAAAGGAGAATATACTCCACTCTAAAGCTATCCACGTCACTATAAAAAATCAACCAATAGTGAAGCTTCGTTTTGACACGTCAGAGAAGTTATAATTGGTCCATTTTTTTTTCTCCGTAGGGCTAAAAAAGACACGTGACAATCTTAATGTTTGGGTTTCGTTAGCAACATATGGATCATATACCAAGCCTGTTCAGGGTTTTGTCACTTAGTGATTGGCCCATTTAGCTATGGTCCACTTGGTATCGTCTTTCGCGAATCCCTGGCTTCACCCTTCACCGGAGTAGAGAAGATGCCACTGAAACGCTTCCCTATCTCTCAGATGACGTTACACTCTTCAATTTTTGTGTAATTCCACCTACATCATCTTCGTTGCATATAAATACAAACTGCATGAGAGACGAAGCCAAATCCTTTTGTTTTTCCTAATTCTGAACTTCTGTTCATTCTCATTAAAACGTTCTACCATGGCGACTTTTCAAGTTTATTTCTCGGAGTTCACACCAGACTACTTTAATTTTGGGAGTCCCGTCATGTGAAGAAACGCAGGGAGCTGATGGGCGTTCATATACTGCTTATTGATACAAAAGTTTGTCGGATCCTTATTTCAATTATTAGAATAAGATTTTAACTGTTTCAGTTTTTGTTAAATGGTTCATTCTTCCCCAGGGGACCCTCTTTGAAGCCTCTATCAGTGTTTACCGCCTTAACAACTCTTAAAAGAAGGCTCCTTTTATGAGCTGAGTGATTTTCATGTTGCAAGAAGCAACCCCAAATTCAGGTTTGGTAACGCTCTCCTGTTGCGATTAGATTTTTGGAACAACCCGTTTAGGTTGAGCTCGCAGAACCGAGTCAACAGATCCTGGCTGACCGGTTTAGGTTCTGCAAGCATGACCAACTCATGTTACTCTTCAACACCAACACTGATTTGCGGTTTGCTTTACCAACCCTTACATTCACTCCTTACTCTGATTTGATGTTACTACTACATGAGGCTTGATAGTAGTGTTGATATGTAGAGTCGGGGAAATTAGGAGTATCAAAACGTTTTCAACAAGGAGACCCAACAACGATGAGTATGCCGCCGTCAGTATCTGAAAAAGTAAATCTACTTACTAATACTTAGCTTTATAACATTGCTGCCTTAAATGTAACCTAGGATCTGGTTTGGTTGATTTGAAAACAGGAACATGTTCATACTTTCTCTGAAGCGAAAGTGATGTTTTCGTCTCTACAATTTCATCAATCGGTAAAGCTCTCTTAGTTTCAAACTCTGAGATGCATTATTTTCTAGCGACTCAATAGTGTTTCTCAAAACAGCTGCGTTGTATGAAAGATATAAGAAAAAATCGTTATACCAAATCACTAACAAAGTATATATATTGTCTATAACGTGTAGGAATGAATAAAATAAAGACAAACAAGAGCTTTTAGCTGAAGAGAGAGATTACAAGCGTCGAAGAATGTGAAACCGTGGCAAGAAGTGGAAACGAACGCCTCGACAGGTACGATATTTCTTCCATTTTTGTGCCTATGTTGTGAATGTTTCTCATCTATTTTTTAAAGAGTTGTAGAATGTTTTGGCTCCACCATGTCGTGTTTGAGGAATTTTGCAGATTTTGTGAGAGAATTGAACGTCGGTAAATCATACTTTCATATATAATGACATCATATAGCAATAAACTTAAGTGAGTTGTCTCTTATCTTTTGTCATATAGGTGTTGTGGGATATGATTGAAGGATTTACAGAAGAAATTAAGCTAGCAGGAGGTATTGGATGTTTTGAGAAGAGAATGTCATTATTCTCCTCCTCTTTTATAGGTAAGGATCAGAAAGAAATTGACTGTAGATTCAATTCTGTATCAACAACATTAACATACGTATAAGCAACCTCAGGTCGTCCATTCTTCAACGCAACCTCCGGAAGACACTTCTACTTTCACCAGGAAACTCTTGCCAGCAACAGGTTTCATAAAGTGTAAGATGAACCTACTTCACCCTATTGTTTCCACTTCCTTACAGCATGTTTTCTAATACTTCTTAATCACTGCTGTATGCAGACTGTGTGGTTTTGAAACTGCCTCATCCTCGACTTCTTTCAGTGATTTAGATGTTCAGAAAATTGAATCTGTCACGCTATCGGAGCTGAATGCCTATGTCGTTAATCCTATCCCACAGGTACGTCTATTTACTTATTGACACTGGAAACACGAGTTATTTTTCACTCTTATTAACAGTAGAAGACTAGAAGTGTACTCATCCTCAACATGTCTATCTCTGTAGGAAACTGAATTCCTCTGCAAAACCAAAGTCAGTGACATCTCCGGTTCTAAGTTCTATCGAAAGCTACAGCATGGCTTCACTTCTTATACATGTGCCTGGTGTAATGACGAGAAGGCTGTTAGGGACTTAGGGTAGTAAGGTGATGTATTCTCACATCAATAGCACTGATCGTTTATGATTCATATGCTCCTCTCCTGAAATTTACGCCTAACTAACACCTGTTAACCTAACACTTGCAACAAGTTTTTCAGCTTTAAATATAGGCATCACCAAGGTGTTCCAGTGAACAACAACCAATGCGAGTCTGGTCCAAATGTTGAATACGCGGTCACTGCACCACCGCTACAAGCTCCAACTGTGGAAAACGCAAGCTCCATGGAGGATCGTGCTCGAACCGAGGAGAATGAAATGCAAAGTAGGCGCGCAAGGAGTGATCACTCAATTTTTTGGAGATGATGAACCTGCTACACATTATGAAGTCACACCAGCAGTTTTAACGTTTTAAAATTGATTGCAATAATTATGTCATCCATTTATCTGAAAGCACAAATTATTTGGATTTAATCTCTTCACAACAAAATAGTGACAAGCAAAAATACAATCTATATACTACTTACTCGCAGGAGTTCCACAACCATCGTATTTCATTTGGGCGTGAGGTCCATAGGAATACCTACCAAAAAATGAAACACAATAAATATAACAAAACCTAAAGTTTACTTTCTCAAACAAAAAATATGTTTAATTTTATTGAAACAAGTAGTTCTAAACAATATAAAATATTACAAGATAAAATGAAATTAAATGAAAAGTACATCTAAAGCATTAATAAAATTTATAAGAAAAATAATTCAATGTTTAACTTTTTAAAATATAAATCAAGAATATATAATTTTTAAGTCATATAATATCTATTATCAATATTACTAGCGTTTGCATTCTAATAATTTAAATAGATAGACATGATTATACATATTTTAAAGTAATAAAATAAATTAAATTAAGGTAAAATTTAGCTAAAAAACTCGGACGTAGCTCGGAAAAACCACTAGTACTATTAAAAACTAATTAAGAGATACTTAATCTGAATGTAAGTATAAAATTGCTCTTAGGCCTATTCCACAGTAATAATTATTGAACCGGTTAATGTCAGATCCATTTTATAGAGTCCAGACCGGTTAAGGTCTTTCCATATTTGCTACAAACCGGTTAAGGTCCTTCGCCGTCGTAGCCGTGAAGATTACAGTTCACTGGATCGACCTGTAATCGAGAGAGAGAGAGAGAGAGATTGATTCTTCATCACAGCTTATGCAGTCGTTACAGCAGCTCCAACTTCTCCAGAACCCTACCGAGGCGGCGAACAGTCAGTCTGAACTGGAGGCGCCGCCGAAGCAGGTGGCTCAGGCCATGGAGCGACTCAACCAAGCGGCTCGAGTAATCGCCGATATTCGCCTCGGCGCAGACCGTGTCTTCGAAGCCTTTTTCCTAACCTCTCATCCTCGCACCAGCACCACCGATACGTCTCTTCAGCTCTTACTCAAAGAAGACGCATCCATGCGCCAACACCTTCACGATCTCCGTTCAATTGGTACTTTACAATTTGATTCTTTCGTTAGTATCCGATTAGGGATTATAAGGATGGGATGGTGTTGATTGGATCTCAGGGAAGAAGTTGGAAGAGTCTGGGGTTCTCACTGAGTCTCTCAGGTCGAGGAGTAACTCGTGGGGTCTTCACATGCCGCTGGTTTGTCCAGATGGTGCGGTCGTTGCATATGCTTGGAAGAGGCAGCTTGCTGGCCAAGCTGGTGCTTCTGCTGTTGATAGAACTAGGTATGATTATGACATTGTTTCCAAAGATTTTTGTGCATACTTAACTGATTAGGTTCGAGTCCCGGCGAATTAACATTTCGGCATCGTCATGGACAGGCGTGGTAATACGTGACTAGTCTGGATACCTTGTATAATTAAAAAAAAAAAGAGTATGTTGATTCTTATTCTGGAAGTGGCTCCGAATGGTAACATACAACAACTGTGGTACGGTTTTAATAGTAACGATAATAGTAACGAAAACGTATATATACATATAAAGATTTTTGTTATTATTAACTGCGGTACCGTGAAGTTTCTTTGATCTGCAGCTTTTGCTAAAACTGTTTAATAAAATGATTGGTAGAGCAATATGAATATGCTATTTAAAATTATTATAAAAATTAGTATATAGTATACTACTTAGAATTGAAGATACATTTGGCTGTTAGTTACTCTTCCTCCTGGAGAGTAGATTGTGGTTTATAGTTCCATCGTCTGTCCAGAATTTCCATTTTGGTTCATGCCGTGTGGTGTTTGTTGAAATGATTATTAACCTTACTGGATCATGCAATTTAGAGTGTCATCCGCTATTAAATGCCGTGCATTCTCCATATGCTCTTCTCTCGTGAATGATTTGGTTTGTTAAAACTTTGAGTATGTCATCAGATGTGACTCTTGATGACTGTAGGTTAGCTCTCAAGGCTTTTACGGATCAAAAGAGGCGTTTCTTTCCTCACATTGACGATGGAGTAAAGATGGAATCAAGATCAAAGAAACATCGTGCATCCCATTCACTATTAGAACATGGAGGAGAGGAGCCGTTTGATTGCAAAACATTGCCTGATATACAATCGCGTTTAGAGAAGCTGGTTCCGAATGTGAAGGTGTCTACTTATGGACGGTTGAGCTGGCTCAAAAGAGCTAATTCTTTACCTGGATCAGGCAGTGATGATGATCCTCCAGAAGCATCGAAACTTGTTTTTCAGAGTTCTAGTAAGCTGAGATCAGGGTTAGAGGCTGAAGTCGCTGATAAAGTTGCTGTAATTGAGTTGTATGTTCCATCCGTGTTCAGAGCTGTGGTCTCGTTGAATCCAGCTGGTTCTGTTGATCCAGATTCTGTTGCATTCTTCTCTCCTGATGAGGTAACTTCCATTAGTTAAAACTGATCTTCATAGGATTTTGTTTTTTCTTCATCTCTTCGCTTCTTTATAGGGAGGAAGCTACTTATATTCGAGAGGCTTCTCGGCTCATCATGTGTACAAACACATCACGGTAACAGAGACTGCTACTGGTGTTACGAATTTGATTGATTAGGAACTTGCATTAATAAAATATTTTCTTGCAGGAACATGCTTCTACGGTCTTGCAATATTTCCTCGGTTTTGGTACCGGAACCGCTCTGTACTCTCTTCTGGTAAAAGATTTAACAAGGACTCTTTCTGTCTCTGGATTACGTTCTTTTGGATCCGTGGAAGTTAATTTACACCTTTTATTTTCCTCTAATGCAGCTATGGATATGCAGTTTTGAATCCTTATTTAGTAAACCATGCAGGTGATAAGCCAGTCTATAATATTCTTCTGCAGTGTAGCTTTCGTGTTTTCTGTGTAGTAAACTTTTTCACATCTCTTATGATGTAGTAAATGTGGAAGGCTATTAGCGATGGATAAAAAGTCTGCTTTAATCCTACCTCCTCTACACCGAGCTTACCAAGAATTGCCTCTTGCAGCCAACCTCGATGTTTGTGAAGCTTACCACGGCGGTTGCTCTCCAGATGATTCCTAATGATCAGTTAGAAGGTTAGAGAGCTTGCTACTTAGAACATTTTATATGGATCTATAATCTCTGGTTTGTGTCCCATGTTGAGGTTAAATTTTACATTACAGCAGTTTCTTTCTTTGTTTCTCTTCTCGGTTAAGAGACATAGAGGCAAGTGACAAGTGATGGTACATGTGACTGTTGTCTATTTTGTAGATATTTGATCTGTCACGAGATGACTGACCAAAGACTTATTTTACTCGGTTCACATTCATATGTTAGTATGTTGCAATAAACATCAAAGTGAGAAGAAGACAAAGTGGGTCCTGAATCTTGTGCCAGGAGAAGAACGTGTTGGATTCAGAACCAGAAACAGAAAAGATGTTACATTTACCAAGAAATATAAGTTCATGTCTTCTTTGATCAATAAGCTTGTGTCTACTTTTCATAGTGATTTTACATTTGAAATTTGATTTTTAAGTCCAAACGTGAAACTAAAGAAACACACAGAAGAGTCACTAAAGCAAAACAAAAGGGCTAGGAAGAAGAAGAAGAAAAAGAAGAATAAGATCATACATTTACACAACATAAGACAACCTTCCAAAACCAAAACCAAACTCCTCACTACTTGCCTTCTTCAATAACAATAACACTCACAGTTTTCACAGGACATTCCTCTGGAACCACCACCATAGACCGCCTCACACCACATAATGTCCATAGACACAAAGCCAACACTGCTCCCAAGGCTCCACACACTGCACCCAACACCAAAACACCAAGCATCCCCCATAAACACCCGTTTCTCTCAACACCCACTTCCTCCTCCGTGGATTTCTCAGCCTCCAATGCTTCATACGGCTGAAGCGGCTCTGAATGCATCCACACCGGAGGAGGATGCCATATCTCAACCCCCCACGAATATAGAAAATGCGCATTTGAAGAGTTCCCGTTTGCAGAGCTCAACCCCACCATGAACTCACCACCACTCCAAAGCTCCTCCAAGTCCACCGAGAAAGAGAAGAACGGATCATACATCTTAACCGAACCGGCTTTTCTAAACCGAACCATCATTCTCTTAGAACTCGCCTCATACTCAACCATACAGCTCAGCCTCCCTCCTTTCTCCATCATCAAGTCACCCCTAAACGAAAGGTTTCTAATTTGAGAACCTATCAAGATTCTCGCACGGTTGCCTCCACTGGATACATCAAACTCAAAGCCAACAACCGTCTCGTTCTTTGCGTATCGAAACAGAAACCCTAAAGCAGAGGAGGAGGTGGTGTCTTTCTTACCGAGCAGACCAAGATCAAAACTTGTCGGAACCATTACAAAACCCATGACGTCACTAATCTCGTTAGGCATCGAGAAGGAGAAGTGAGTGGAGAAAGACAACGAGTTCCTCCTCTCTTTACCTTGGAGAAGCTTGATGGGTTTCTTGTAAAGGACTCCTCCCACGCTTCCACTCACTGAGTCAGTCAGCTGAATCGAAGAAGTGGAACTGACTAGCTTCGAATCTCCGAACAGAGACACATCCTTGTCAAAAGTTGGAGACTTTGCGAACCCATCAAATGAAAAGGAGGAGTTCTCGTGTGTAGTAGCCATGGTTCCATGAATCTTGAAGCACAGAACAAACAGAAAGGATAGGGCTTTGAACATCGCCATAGCTTTGAACAGGGACAAGCTCTTCTTCTTCTTCTTCTTCTTCTTCTAGATGGAATCTTTTAGGAATCGAGAAAGAGTTTTACTTTTTCAAGAAGACAAGTAAAGTTGTTTTCTTTGTTTTTGTGTGGATTTACGTGAAGAAGAAGATTAAAATATAATCTTCTGAAGAAACCAGAGACCACGATTCGCTCTCATTCTCTTTCTTGTAGTGCTTGCTGACTAAAGGTTGTGAATGCATTTAATGCTGTTTCTTTTTTTTTTTATTCAATGTTATTATTACATTCTCTCTTGTTTAATATTTGAGATTATGAAACCTATGCGCATTTTCTTCAAAACGTTTATAAAAGACATTAAAATGGTTAAGAGTTGTCGAAGAGGCTTTGCTTCACACATTTTGTTTTACTTACGATCAGATGGTTACATATATGTAAAGACAGCTTGAGTGAATAATACTGTAATAGTGTACTTATAAAGTGAACTCGATCGTCCTACAAAGATAATTAACATTAAATAAATAAAAAAACTCGTTTCAGTGACAAGAAAGAGGGGTCGACATCAATGGACCAATGACAAGAAAGCTCATGGGCAGTCCCCACTTGGCTTTCTTCTTCTTTTCTGATCTCATTTAAAATAATTCTTGTCAAACAAAAAAACAAGAGGTAAGTTCCCATAAATTTCTTAAAGGAAGGATGATGATTCAACAAAAAGACAAAACTTTAAGCGTTTCACAAATTGTAGGTCCAAAAAAATATCTGACCAAACAAGAACAAAACGTATCAACAGTATCTAAAGAATCCAAAGAAAAGCTTACATTCAACACTTTTATGAAATAATGTGTGTTCCTCTCCTCTCAAAGCTGAATGCACTAGCAGAAGTTGCAACAAGAGGTTTTATTTAGGGGTGGGCGTTCGGATTCGGTTCGGATCTATTCGAATTTCGGATTTTCGGGTTTAAAGATTTTAGTCCCATTCGGATATTTCTAAATTTTGGTTCGGGTTCGGTTCAGATCTTTACGGGTTCGGTTCGGGTTAGAATAACCTATTTAAATTGTTTTTAAATTTCAATATTTATTATATGCTTAAAATTTCACAAAATCTATAAAACAAAATAATATATTACATATAAATTTGTATAATATATGTCAAAATACCTAAAATTAACATATAAATTGGTTTGATTTGAATATTTGGATAGAAAATCAGTAGATATTTTAAGTATTTTGGTGTTTTGAATATATTTTAGCTATTTTAGACATTTATTTTTGACTATTTATTTATATTTTCAAGTATTTTAGACAACTTAAAAGTATCTTATATATTTTAGATGTTTTTAATATATATTAAATCTAAAAATAAGCAATATATATTTAGGTATATAAATCTATTTCGGTTATATTCGGGTACCCGAAATACTTCGGTTCGAATTGGATTCGGTTTCGGTTCTTTAGATACCAAAATTCTGAACCCGTTCGGATATTTAATTAATTTCGGTTCGGATTCGGTGTTATTTTTTCGGATCGGGTTCGGTTCGGTTCTTCGGATCCGGGTTTTTGGCCCAACCCTAGTTTTATTAAAGCTAAAAAAAAGTTTTATTACATTGGCAAGAAAGCAAATACATAAAGAAAGATTATTTGTCTTGTTTTAAAACGGTAAAACATTTCATGAGTAAAGAGAGCGTTATGTTGTGAAAGACAAAAAATAGTAGTTGAATTTTAGCTATGTATACAATAGAAACTTACATGTTTTGAAGTCTAAAGATATTTATATAACCATAGTGCTGAGATAATATTGCTTTCCTTATATTTAAAACCACCAGATTTTTATGGGTCCACGGTAGATATACTAAAAGCCTTCTGTTGGGAAGTGCGGTGCCCGCCGAAGATAAAACATTTTTTATGGCAATTTTTTTCAGGTTGTATAGAGGTAATGAAAAATCTTAGAGCGAGAAGAATACAAAAGGATATATGTTGTCCTCGATGCGGAGATCCGGAAGAATCAATAAATCATGTGTTTTTTGAATGTTCTCCAGTACGTCAAGTGTGGGCATTATCTAAAATACCATCGAATCCCAATATTTTTCCTACTTGTTCTTTTTTTGGTAACATGGATCATCTTTTTTGGAGAGTCAATCCAAAGATGGATGACCCACCAATTTGCATGGATATTATGATATATATGGAAAGGTCGGAATAATAAAGTGTTTAGTAATCTGGATATTGATCCAAGTGAAACACTTAAATTAGCGGAATTGGAATCAACACTTTGGGCTGAGGCACATGTACTCACTGATCAGAAGAGGGAGCGTCAGGTATAGACCAGACCCACATTAGCAACTCCAGGACGATGTTGTTTTATAGATGGTTCGTGGAAAGATAAAGAAATATTTTCGGGACAAGGATGGTATAGTACCTTACCGGGCTTCGATGGTTTATTAGGAGCAAGGAATGTAAGAGCATGTCTTTCACATCTTTATTCGGAGGTGGAGGCTTTGATTTGAGCAATGGAATGTATGAAGAATTTACGACAGTCTCAGGTTATGTTTGTAACGGATTGTTCTCAAATGGTAAAAATGGTTTCAGAACCAGAAGAATGACCAACATTTGAAAGTTATCTGGAAGATATCAAGCTTTTACGAAGAAGTTTTCTCAACTCAGACATCGTTCATGTACCTCAAACGGAGAACATACGGGCGGATAGCTTAGCACGCAGTGTTAGGAAACAACCGTCTTTCGTCGTTCACATGGATACAGAGTTACCGATTTGGTTTACAGAGTCAGTCTGTGAATGTCTTGTTGTCAAAAAAAAAAAAATTGATTCTATGGGTAGACATGTAACCTTATCAAAAGCCTGCATTTCACTTTATTGTTCTTGAACTTGATTTTTCCCACTCAATTAAAACGTAACATAGTTTCCTATCAGCTTTCAACAATCAATGTCCCTTTTATTGTCTATAGAATTGATTAATTGGCTATAGTATCCATTAGAAACAGAACTTTACAACGACAAAAATGCTATGAATCCCACTCACAACAGAAGACTTCTTATTGAATTAATAATATTTCTCTCTTGGTATTTGATCTACTATATCTATATTTAGATATACTAATCCATCAGAAACTAATTAATACACTCAAGAATATATGCATCTGCTCTATCAAAAGAAATAATCATAATCATCTAGGAGCCACCTCTGAAATGCTCTGAAACGAAATAACAGAAGCCGACGACGATCCTTGATTAACAGCTGGGCTTTTCCCTTTGTAACCTTGTGTTGATGAGCTCTCCTGTGAGCTGCTACCTCTAAGACCGAGGCCACGGTGGTTGCCTCCCTTGTTGACACCTCTGTAGACACCAGGCTCCGTTAAGGCAGACTCGTTGAGCTTAATCTCTTTCCTGCTAAGCATCTCCACCACTTGCTTCATGTTTGGTCTCTTTTGTGCCGCGGCTTGAGTGCAGAATAGAGCTACTTTGATGAATCGTATCACTTCTGCTTCAGGAAACTTGGTAAGATATGGATCCACACACTCTAGTAGCCTCCCTTCTTCTCTCAGCTTCCATACCTACCAAACCACTGATTAACTATAAACCATTGATCACAGATAGTTTTGGACAATTCGTCTCTTTTTCTCAAATAGTTTAAGTACATTTTTAAATTATATTTCTGGTTATTTTATATGTAAATATAATTAATATTTATATATATTCGAATATACATTCCGTTCTCGTTTTTAGGTTCGGTTTGGATATATAAATATAGGAATTGTTCGGATATTTAGGTATTCAACAGTTTTGATCCGGTTTTGGTTATTTTAGTTCGATTCTTTGAACCACAAAGTTTAGGATGTTTTCATTGACATAGTATATATTGTGTGTTAAGGTATTAGAGTTTATAAGCTTTACCCATTCGACCAGAACCAATAACTCGTCTGTAAAGGCCGCTCTGCTGCTACTACCACCACTTATGACTTCAAGCACAAGTATCCCAAAGCTGTAAACGTCTGCCTTTTTTGTTAACTGACCTAGAAGTGCGTATTCTGGGGCCAAGTATCCCCTGTAGTGTCAGACTTCATTAGCTGAAAACATCTGTAGAGGAAAGATGGAAACATGAAAGGATTCTTACACTGTTCCAGCGACTCGGGTACTAATGTGAGTGACATTGTCTGGAAAAAGCTTTGCCAACCCGAAATCTCCAATCTTGGGACAAAAGTTTCGGTCTAGTAAGATATTACTCGCCTTGATGTCGCGGTGAACCATCTGAGGCTCGACTTCCTCGTGAAGGAAAGCTAAGCCGGAAGCTGTCCCAACGCAAATGGCAGCTCTTGTGGACCAATCAAGTGGAACATACTTACTCATTGAACCTAAAAGATCACTCAAACAACATCAGGAGAAAGACAGGACACACAGTGTTGGACTTGGTAGATGAACGTTACCGAGCAAAACACTAGCAAGACTGTTGTTCTCAAGGTACTCATAGACGAGAATCCGATTGTTCCCTTCTATGCAGCAGCCAATGAGGTTAACAAGGTTAGGATGATGAATGTTGGATATCAAGTTGATCTCAGTCAAGAACTCGCGTGTGCCTTGTTTAGATTCTGCTGAAAGTGATTTCACTGCTACTTGTGTACCATCTCTCAATACTCCCTGCAAGATTCAAGAACCATGTTGGTGCATGATTCACTAGAAACATCAAACGTAACATCTTTTCAAACGTTTCTTACCTTGTAGACAACGCCAAAGCCACCACCTCCGATTCTGGTAGATGGATGGAAATCATCTGTGGCTGATCTTAATGAGTTATATGAAAAGACTCTCACATTGTCGGTGCAAATCTCTGAATCATTCAAAGAACCAGAGATCATTAAATTCAAGAACCAATTTCTTTAGCAAAAAAAAAAAAGAGATCAAGAAAGTGACTAAATCAAATTGGTCAACCATTGTAGCAGATTCTTTAACCTAAAAATTCATTATTACAGTAATGATCACAGGCAAAAACCCCTAAAATAATCAAGAACTTGAACATAAAGTACAAACGTATTGATAATGGTTTTGTATATACCTTCAGCTTCTTTCTGACCAAGACGATCATTTCTTTTGCACTTATCAAGAACTCTGAAGCAATTAAAGAACATCACAAGATCCAGAGAGTATATACAAGAATCACTCCTGGATGCAGACTAAATCTGGATTTGATAGAGATGTAAGAACTAAAAGTTTCCTACAAGAACCTCAAATTTGACCCGTCTCCTGGATACAAACTGAATCTGGAGGAAGAAGAAGCAGAAGAAGAAGAAGAAGAAGCAGCAGAAGATAATGGGTTTGTTTGAAAAGAAGTTGCTTAGTGGGGAAAATTCATTTGGCACAAGAAGACCAAAGAGTTTAATCAACTAGAAATCATCATGAGTTGCTTTTTTTCTTCAACCCTTTTTCGTGTGGATGTCAATAAATTATTGAAGTAGCCAAACCAACTCCAGTCAGAACATATGAACAGTGAAAACGCTAAAAAGTATCTCTGCAATTACTGTCCTTGTATTTTTAATTTGTCATCTGCTGATTGCTATCACAAGAACAAACAAACAAAAATCTTGAAAGCGACAGCTACAAGTCGACGTGACTGATTTATTGATTTTACTCTCGTAAATTAAATGTTTGCATGATGCGAGATTTTATTATATAAACATCCGATTAATCAGATAAACTTTCATTTTCATAATTGTGCTATTTATTATTTTGGAGCACTAGATCATTATTTAACGTGTTAGTGTTGGGTATTGATATACCTCTTTATAAAATTAATTAAGTTACATAATTTTTTTTCAAGCACAATCAGTAAATAGCTCAAAAAGTTTCATTTTGTCATTTGCGAAGTTGCATTTTTGGTCAAACGTCATTTTACAAAGTTTAATGAATTGTTATCTAATTAACATTAGAAGTTAGAACATCTTCGATCTTGATACATTTTCCACTCTATATTTTATTTTTCAGTAAAAAATTCTAATCTTACTTTATTTTCAATTCCAAAATAGGATAAATATATATGTTTCAAAAATAGAGTAATCTAATTATTATTTTTCTTATAATTTTATTTTTATTCTGAAATAAAATATGACTAGAATAAAGGTATAAACTTAAATTTTTTGAAATTATTTCATTTTGAAAAAAAGGTAGAATAATGCATTGAAAAATGCCATTTGACAATTTTCATCTCCTAAGAAAATAAATTGCAGAAAAGTCTAAACGTATTAGTGGCCAGTCGTTGCATCTCTACCATTGAGTCATTGACACCTTATCTACTATAGTAAATTAGAAATTTAGTAACATATAAGAACTACTCCCTCCATTTCGTATTAAATGTCGTTGTAGAGAATTTTTTTCGTTACAAAATAAGTGTCATTTTCGATTTTCAATGCAAAATTTATTAGTTTTATTCAATAATTTATTTTCTATTGATTGAAATATGGTTAGGTGTATTGGTAATTGTGTGTTTATATAGGAAATGTACAAAATTAATTGTTTTCTTAATCCGTGTGCACAAACCCAAAACGACACTTAATATGAAACAGATGGAGTAATATCTAATATCTATCGTTAAAAAAAGGAAAATTATTATTTTTAGACCCAAAAAATGATAACTATGTCTTTTTAAACTAATCTCATATATTTTATGTCTCATTAGGCTAATTATTTTCAAAATGACAATAATGCTCTTAAAATTTAATTTTAATTTTGTAATTATAATTAACAAAACAATTGTTAAATATCCCATTAAAATATAATAAAAATGTGTTCGATCAAGCGGGACCGATCGATTCATTATCACAAGGTCGATCTGACCGGTCGATCCAGATCATTATGCAGAACAAAAAAAACTCAGAACATATACTGATCGACCTGGTCCATTTCACTCGATCGGCAAAGGTCGATTTCATTTGGATCGATTGATCTCTAATTGTACACCGATCAATCCTGTGCCCATGTAAGTATTCTAAATCGATTTCCTGGTTTTTTCGGTTATATCCGGTTTGATTCACACTTGATTTGAACCGACCAAACACTATTTCAACTCTTTAAATTCAATTTTTTTGGGATGAAACCCATCATTTCTCATCTCCTCCACGAACAAAAGGGAGAAAATCAAAGTCCCACGTTTATAAACCCTAACTCACTCAATTTCACTCTGATTTGGACGATTCTTCAGCCTAATCCATACGATTTCGTGAGCTTTTTACGAATCTATCACTCTTTCGTTCGATATGCAAAGGTATGAAACTCTGTCTCCATTTCTAGAGTTTGAAAATACAAAGGTAAAAGGTGAATTTTTTGAGTTTGTTAGGATGTTTAGGCTTCAATCGTGTGTTAAGGTGAATTTTTTGAGTTTGTTAGGATATTGTTTTTCAAAAATCGATTTTTCAAAATATGAAACTGGATATTTTTCCAAATAATTTTATTTCCATATTTTTCGGAACTGATTATTCTTATCCGTAGAATACAGTAAATCTGTAGAAATCGATTTCTACAGGTTTTTAGAATTATAGTAATGTGTAGATTTTGATTTCTACAGGTTTTAGATTTACAGTAAATCTGTAGAAGTCGATTTCTATAGATTTATAGTAATGTGTAGATTTCGATTTCCGCAGATTTTAGACTTATAACAATCTGTAGATTCCTATTTTTACATATTTTAGAGCCGTAGGTTAAGTGCGAAATCTATATTCTAAATATTTTTAGAGTACCCTTATTTACGTGTTCTAAACATGGTATATTCAATGAAAAATGTGGATTTCCTTTTCTACTTTGTAAAATGTCAATTCTACTTTATTTAGAACATAATCTGAAATTATGATTTAAACATTTTTAGAACTGAAGAAATACCACTAAGTTCATATATGTATTTTATTAGTAGTTAATATTTTTTCAATTTTTTTGTTTGTAAAACTATTTATTTAATTTATTTTCAAAAATATTAAAAAATATTATAGATGAAATGATACAAAATAAATATTAGTATAAAAAGACATAGTTATCATTTTTTTTGGTCTAAAAACAATTTTCCAAAAAATAATAATCTATCGTTAAGTTTTGATTACCAAACTACACGGCACATGAAGTTTGACGCTGTTGTTATTGTCGCCGTTCACATTACCACGTGTTTCTCTTTTTCTTTCTTTTTTTTTAATCTCAGAAAAGTGTTTACAGTCTGCATTTTATGTTTTGGAAGAAACAAAAACAAATCGTCATCAAACCACCCTTAACTTGACATCATCTTTATGCTAAATAGTAATCATTTAAAGAGAAAATTCAGTTTCCTAAAGATCCCAAAATAAACAAAAATTGCTTTCCGTCTTTCTTTTATTAATGCATCTGTTTAACTGTTCGTTTAAATTCATCGGCTGTGGTGGAGTTGTGGCACGTCACTACTTGCTGGTCAAGTAAGGTCTGATTTTGTTGTTCTCAAAACGTGATGACCCTTATCCTCCCAAAATCCCAATGACGTTTTTCCCTTCCCAATGACTTGTTCTTCTAGTAAGCTGACTTCTCATAGAAAGCAAATGAGACAAGTTGTGTAGATGTTCCCTTACTTACCACTAGCTAGAAAACCCGAAACCGTTGACTTGTCTCTGCTTCATATATCCAACATTATGTTTAGAAGGTGACTGGTATTATGTTGAATTCATGGAATCCCTACGAATTGCAAAGTAATCTGGAGCAAGCTGTTCTTTATTCAGAATCATCTTATGTAGTTTTTAAAAGAGCCTTCTTCATAGTGGGTGTTACGATCGATGTAAAGGCGCCTTTTGTCTAAAGCCATAGAAATCTATCAATGTTAAAATATATAAGATTCAAATATTCTTTGCAAAATTGCGTTTAGTTTTTAGTGGGTTTAAATTATGATACAAAAATGAGTTTGGCTGTTATCGGACATATAAAAATTCGATGAAAATATAGTGGTTATGATACCTTTCATATCTCTTGTACTGTTTAGGTATATATATACGTGAATTCATGTAGAACTTATACACCATTAGCAGTTGCTTTGTGAGGTAACATCTATGAAGGGAAAAATACATTTGATGATAATAATAATAGTTTCATCTTACTTCACACAATACTTTCTCATGTTAATAGTTTGACTTTATTTGTAGATTAGAACACATTAACGTCTTACATCATGTATCTTTTTCTGGATCAATTAGAACATATTAACATTAACATTTTTAATCATGTATATTTATTTTAAAATATGCTCCAGAGTTTCTAATAACTTATAATAATTACAAATTAATAGTTCTATGTTCATGTAGATATATTACTAAATCTATGTCACTCACGAAGTAGCTTGCAGCACAATAAACTTGAAAAGAGAAACCTTTTCTTAGCGGTAAAATCATGTACAGACATCTCTGAAATTAACCCTGGCGAAACAAAATATTCATCTGATCTGAACTTGGTGGGGGAAAATGAGTTACTTACAAAACTATTGGGGTTATTCTGTATTTCTCAAAATTAAATTCCGTTAGCTTCAAGTTTCAAATTAAGGCGGGTATTTACACGTGGCTAATATAAAATTCCCACGAATCTTCACAAATAAGAATCTAGCTGCGATCACGCGCTATAATAATTGGGCCTTTGAATCTTGGACCAACGGCCCAAGTTAAAGTCTCCGGCTCGGTGACCGGAATCCGATCAGTGCGACGGTAAGTTTTTTTTTTACGACTGTGAAAAAATGTTATCACATACGCCACCGTCCTTGGTGCATTGTTGTTACATGATTCAAGAGCTTTAGAGAAGTTGAAAAAGAAGACGACGTGGCAAGGAGACGATCTTCTTTTTCTTCTCTCTACGTCTCTTACTAGCTTCGCGTTTCTATCTCCGCCGCCAGATTCTATTCTCGCCGCCGAAGCCTCGATTATTAGGTCAAGGATTTCGTCGGATCTCGCGGAGGAGGACGGAGATTGCCTCTGATGGCGTTGACAGCTTCCGATTTACCGGCGATGTACTCGTTGCTAGCGAATTCCATGAGCGGCGACGAGTCCGTTCGTCGGCCGGCGGAGGCGGCTCTTTCTCAGTCGGAGAGCAGACCTGGTTTCTGCTCCTGCCTCATGGTTCGTTTTCTAATCATATGCTCTTGCGCCTTGGATTCTGCTAATGCTAGGCTTGATTGATTCACTTCCTCTCGTTTTTGGTTGCAGGAAGTGATTGCGTCTAAGGATTTGGTGTCTCATGTGGACGTTAGGTTGATGGCGTCTGTTTACTTCAAGAACAGTATCAACCGTCATTGGAAGAGCAGACGAAATGCTTCATCGTAAGTTCGATCTTCTCCCGAATTAATCGGTGATAAGTGGATTGGTCCGGTTATATTATATATTATTAAGGATCCCTTCCGATACCGATGTGTGATTACACTTGCTGGCTGGGTTAGACTTTTGGATGTGTAGTGGCGTGAGCTCTGTGAAGTTACTACTCTATTACTTAGGCTTTGACACTCTTTGCTTGGAATTTTCACAGGGGTATAAGCAATGAGGAGAAGATTCACTTGAGGCAGAAGTTGTTGTCTCACTTGAGAGAAGAGAACTACAAGGTGTTGTAACTTGTAACGTTAGCATTCCGTCGCTGCATCAACGGTGACATATAGTGGAAATGTATCTCATTTTATTTGCTTTGTTGCAGATAGCGGAGATGTTGGCTGTTCTCATATCGAAGATAGCCCGCTTTGATTATCCTAGGGAATGGTCAGCATTTTCACTTTATTACTCTAATTAACTTGTGACACCATCTTCTTTGGTTTTAGAGTTTTTTTTTGGATTGATTCTCTTAGCGAAATAAATGGTTTTTTTGTGCTTCGTGATGTCAGGCCTGACCTGTTTTCGGTACTTGCGCAACAGCTTCAGTCAGCTGACGTTCTTGCTTCTCACAGAATCTTGATGATTCTTTTTCGAACGCTAAAAGAGTTGTCCACTAAACGTCTCACGGCAGATCAGAGAACTTTCGCTGAGGTGTGTCTGCTACTATGTCTTCATCCCTTAGATCAATTTATTTTCTCCTATTGCGTATATTGTAGGATCAAAGCTTGGATCTTTGCTTTAGTTAAGGATAAGGTCCAGTTTATTTTGTTGGCAGATCTCGTCGCAACTCTTCGACTTTAGTTGGCACCTTTGGCAAACTGATGTACAAACAATTCTACGTGGCTTTTCAACAATGGCTCAGAGCTATGGTTCTAATAGTGCCGAGCAGCATCACGATGAGCTTTTTCTGACTTGTGAGAGGTGGTTTCTATGTTTGAAAATAGTCCGCCAACTCACAATTTCAGGGTTTCAAAGCGATGCCAAATGCATACAGGTAGATACACTATACTTCTCCTTGATACTTTTCAGTTCTTTATTACATCCATGTTCCTTCTATGAACTAGTGGAATATTTTCATGCATAATTCGCTCTTTCTCTCAGACATTTACTCTACATGCAGATATATGATATACAACTAACTCTTTTCTTTCAGGAGATTAAACCAGTGAAAGAAGTATCTCCTCTGCTCTTGAATGCGGTTCAGTCGTTTCTTCCATACTGTGAGTTGGTTTTTAGCTTATGGACCTTTTTTCTTGCATATAACAAAAGCACCCAGAACTCTGTATTAAAGAAGATTTTTCCTCTATTTCTTCGCTTCAATCTACACCCCATATATGTACACTTTTGCTAACTTGTTCAAAATCTTCATATAGATTCATCTTTTCAGAATCGAGATCCTAAATTCTGGGAGTTTGTAAAGAAGGCATGTGTCAAGCTGATGAAAGTCTTAGCCGCAATCCAAAGCAGACATCCTTATTCCTTTGGAGATAAATGTGTTCTTCCAGTCGTAGTGGATTTCTGCTTAAACAAGATAACAGATCCTGAACAGGCATCGTTGCCGTTTGAAGAATTTTTTATTCAGTGTATGGTGATGGTGAAATCTGTGCTTGAGTGTAAAGAGTATAAGCCTAGTCTAACTGGTCGAGTGATGGATGAAAATGGAGTTACATTTGAGCAGAGGAAGAAGAATGCTTCAAACGCAGTTAGTGGCATTGTGTCTTCACTTTTACCCAACGAAAGGATAGTTCTTTTGTGCAACATACTAGTGAGAAGGTATCCTTCTAACCAACAATAAGATGTGTGAATCCAATTATGCCTTAGTTCCTTATTAAGGTAATTTGAAAGTAGATAGTTTTCATTTACCAGTGCAAAGTCCAAAACAAAATATGATATGATAATCTTATTGAGACATAACGATCTTATTGCTGTACATCTATGTTTCTCTGTTCTCAGTATCTTCACCCTTAAGTTATAAGTATCGTTATTGTATGGACATACTCAGCCATGTAACATTAAGGAGAGTCACTGACGTGCATGTAATAGTTGAGAAGGGATTGTTACTCTTGGGACCTTCTGGATTTAGTTTGAAAAATATTGCATGGATCGTCTTAATGCTTTCATGCATTCCTACCTCCATACAGTCACCGCTCTATGGTGGTCGTATTAATGATGCCGGGGAAAATACTTTACTAAAATTTAATCATCAACATTTCAACAGGTATTTTGTTCTAACAGCAAGTGACCTAGAGGAGTGGTACCAAAACCCTGAGTCCTTTCATCACGAGCAGGACATGATTCAGTGGTCTGAGAAATTGAGGCCTTGTGCAGAAGCTCTATATATGGTTTTGTTTGAGAACTACAACCAAGTAAGTAGCAGATAGTCTTAAGCATTTCAGCCTGTTCTGAAAAGTATGCTAAATCTAACCCAAAAAATAAGAGTAAAGAAGTCTGCTAATTTATATAAATTGATACTTACTCTTTCTGTCTCCATTGTTGTGAACAGCTCCTAGGACCTATTGTTGTGTCCATCCTTCAAGAAGCAATGAATAATTGCCCCCCTTCTGTCACTGAAATAACACCAGCGCTGCTTCTCAAAGATGCAGCATATGCTGCTACTGCATATGTCTACTATGAGCTCTCGAATTATCTTAATTTCAGAGATTGGTATGCTCTTTGATCTTTTAATGCCTACGCTATCTTCATCTCGTTTAAACATGGCTGTGTAATTCGTAAAGAAACCTTCGTTTTGCCAGTCAGCAGAATGTGACAAGAGTTTTTGATTAGTTAAGTAAATAACGTGCCCTTCTTAATGATCGGGCGATTTGGCTGCAGGTTTAATGGTGCACTATCCCTTGAGCTGTCAAATGACCATCCAAATAGGCGTATCATCCACCGAAAAGTAGCAATGATATTGGGACATTGGGTTTCAGAGGTAATGTTGTTTTACTTTGGCTTTACCTTTTTTATGCTGCAAATATTGACTACACTTGGAGGAAATTGCATCATATGTTCTGTAGAAAATGCATCTTATCACTGCATGAAAGATGATTATGGCATAAATATGCAAAATGAAGTAATGTCTTGTCCGAATAAGTTGAGTTAGAGGAATAATCATCCAAAAGCAAAACAATTTGGCTATTTTGTAACAAGACGTTAATAGGATTAGTTGCCCTGTTGATTTTTGTTATCTACTCTACCATAGGTTTTCTTAATTATTTATTTGTTTGAAAATTTGTTGACTGATGGTAATAACCTTTCAGATTAAAGATGACACAAAAAGAGCAGTCTATTGTTCTTTGATAACATTGTTACAGGACAATGACCTCGCTGTCAAGGTAGTCTCATCCTATCACATATTTGTCGCTTTTCTCTTACTGTCTTGCATTAAGGTCGGATTTTATTTACTCCCGTTTTTTTGTATTTTGTTAGCTGCCTCTGAGATTTTCTGTTTTCTTATGTAGCTGGCAGCTAGTAGGTCATTGTGCTTACATGTTGAGGATGCGAATTTCTCGGAGCAATATTTTATTGATCTTCTTCCAATCTGTTGGGAGTCATGTTTCAAAATGGTTGAGGAAGTTGAAGAGTTTGATTCGAAGGTACATGATTTAGCTGCCTCAAATTCATTACAGCCTTCCATTCTTGTCATTCTTCTTCCTCAAATGACGCAGACGGTTCTCTATCTCTTCATCTAATTATCCTTTCTTTTTTCTCAGGTTCAAGTTCTGAACTTGATTTCTGTTCTTCTTGGGCATGTTAGTGAAGTCACTCCGTACGCACAAAAGTTGGTGCAATTTTTCCAGAAGGTATAATCGCATTTTTAGCTGTATATGTTTATTCTTATCTTGGTGCGCAATTGATATCTTATTATCTACGTGCTTGACTTAAGAACAGGTGTGGGAGGAATCTTCTGGTGAAAGCCTTCTACAGATTCAGCTTCTTGTTGCACTGCGGAGTTTTGTAATTGCGCTTGCTTATCAGTCTCCCATCTGCTATAGCATACTGCTTCCAATACTCCAAAAGGGAATTGACATTAATAGCCCTGATGCACTCAACCTTCTGGAAGATAGCATGGCAGTAAGTTTCCACTTCGTAACATATATACCTTTCTTTTCTGCTGATACAAATGTGATACAAAAATGACGCTGAACATATGCAGTTATGGGAAACCACACTTTCCTATGCTCCTATGATGGTGCCCCAGCTACTAGCATGCTTTCCCTATATGGTGGACATCATTGAAAGAAGTTTCGATTACTTACAGGTTAGCTTTTTAAGTTTTCAAGGAGTTAACGTCTTGATTCGTTAATAACCTAAAGTCGCAGTTCAGATCTATTGAAACATGCTGTGTCAATCATACCTTAAAGACATTCAAAATGACCATATGCCCCTTAATTTTTGCACTAACATCTTAACCAAAGTAGGTTGCTGTCAGTATCATGGAATCATACATCATTTTGGATGGAGGGGAATTTCTTAATATGCATGCTTCAAGTGTAGCAAAGATTCTTGATCTTATTATTGGAAATGTAAATGATAAGGGGTTACTCTCGATTCTTCCGGTGATTGACATCTTAGTTCAGGTGCGTTTAATTTCTCACTTTCTTAATTACATACCCTTATCTTTTGGATTACATATAAATTGACCAGTGATGGAACTTTTATTGCATCATTACGATGTATAGTGTTTGTCATGACTGTTTTCACATGTTTGTATGTTTGAAAGTGTGGACAAATAACAACTTCTTGATTTAAAATATTTGCTCTTGTATTGAACAGTGTTTTCCTGCGGAAGTGCCCCCTCTCATCAACAGCTGTTTACAGGTAAATTTCGAGTTCTCTTTTTGATTGATGAAAGATTCATATTCTTCCTTGAAACACTTGTTGACATCTCTCAGAAACTGGTTATTATTTGCTTGAGTGGTGGGGATGACCGAGATCCATCCAAGACGGCAGTTAAAACGTCCTCAGCTGCTATCCTGGCGAGGATTCTGGTGGTGAACACCACTTACTTGGCCCAGTTAACATCTGATTCATCTCTGTCAGTGTTACTCCAACAAGCAGGGGTCACAATCGAAGACAGCGTACTCTTTTGCCTCACCGACATTTGGCTCGACAAGGTCAGTGGTGAACGTATTTTGAACAATTGGTTGTTTGACCAGCTTTCTGGAACTTTTAACTGGTTTTAGAATGTGCTTTGCGGAATCTTTCATGTTGTTAAATGGTCTTTCTTTTTGATCCTAAGCAATAGCTCTTTTCTAAACCACTCTGCATGTTGCATATTATCCTCCGACTCACTTTATTATTACATCTACTCGTGCAGGTGGATAATGCGTCTCCCATGCAAAAAAAGACATTTGGATTGGCTCTTTCCATAATACTTACACTTAGAATGCCTCAAGTTCTTGACAAGCTTGATCAAATACTAAGGTACATGCTTGCACAATCGAATATTAACAGCTGGATTTATGTATCTATATTGATCGTGTTCCTGGAAACAGTACATGCACCAGTGTAATCCTTGGTGGAGACAAAGATCTAACAGAAGAAGAATCAAGGTAATATTACGTTTAATTCTTGTAGAAGTACACAGTTTGCAAGCCAGTTTTGTGATTTGTTATTGAACTGTTAACAATACTTGGTATTTATTATCTGAAAAACATACAATATGTAATTCCAGCGGCGACATGAGTTCAAGCAGGTCTCAAGGGGAAGGAACCCCACCTAGCAAAGAGTTACGTAAAAGTCAGGTAAAAGCTAGTTTGTAAAATATTTGTGATTTGTTATTGAACTGTTAACAATACAAAATCTTTTTTTTTTAACGAAGCAGCTTCCACAAAACCACTGACTCTAACGCAGCTTGTAAAATTTTCTATCTTGTTATAAGATCAAAGTTTCCGATCCAATCTACCAGATGTCATTGGAGAATTCAGTGCGTGAGAACCTTCAGACATGTTCTACACTGCATGGAGATGCCTTCAATTCTGCCATCAGTAGGATACACCCATCAGAGCTTGCACAAGTGAAGCAAGCTTTAAAACTGCCGTGATTAAATATTCTTTTGCCTCTTCATTGGTTGATTCCATATCACTTAAAAGAGCGGCAGTATTCAAGTGAGTTTCTGATCCCTCATTATTGAGTCTTGTATTTGTATATGGTATGGTGATGTATCTCCACCATTTGAGCTGACTCGCAACTTCATCATATCTGTTCAGGTGAATGAGTGAGCTTTTCTTCTCTTTACCATATGCGTTGTCTCCTCTGCGTCCTTGGCGGTTTGAGGAACTCTGGTACGTGCGTGAGGTGCGTCTCCTTGAGCTCCCCGTGGGAATTTTTGCCCTGCAAGGACAAAAGGAGAGGGTCGTTAGAACTTCTTTTTTACTTTCTTTCATATGCTTGAGTTTAATATGTCAGTTCATTCTTTCAATACATGCTTCAAAACCAACACAGAACATCAGTTATATCCGGGTATATTGTGTCCCAATAGTTCTCATAACAATATATGAAGAGAAGGGTGGGAGTGTTGTTGAGTTTCATTCTTCACGTTCCTATTCTGTTGATTTATATTTTTCCAGAATTTGGTTCCATTTGCTATTTTCTTGATTCGAGATTTTATGCAAACTAACAGAGTTTTAGGCAATTAAAAGCCCATATGCTGGTGGAAGGCCTAGGATTTATCCGAGATCCAGATTTGATCCGATTCGAAAATCCGGATATCCGGAGGGACCGAATCCAGATCTTGATAGTAAAATGTTGGATCCGTCAAAGTCGGGTCCGGATCTGGATATCTTGATTTTTTAGTCCGGATATCTAGATCCGTAAGTTTTATTAATAATTATTTCAAAAATAGTAATATATATATATATATATATATAAACTAATTTTATTAATATATTTTCATTTTTATAATAGTATATATATATTTTATGTCAATTTTGTAATATTATACATAGAAATAATTAAAAACATTATATATATTTTTATTTATTAATTATTGTTAATATTTTATATATATTAATATTATTTATTTATTTATTTTAAGGATCTATATCTGAATCCGGATATCCGCTGGATATTACAATTTTTAGAAAGATGTCCGACGCCCAGATATTTGAGAAACTCGGATCCGGATAAAGATAGTAAAATTATGGATCATCCGAATAAAGATCCGGATACCTTAAAATTGTCCGGATACCCAATCCGTGTCAGGAATAGTTGGTGGATATATCAATTTTTATTAGATCGCTTAATTATATTGTCGTGGGATTTGAAACACATTTTCGTGTAATGAGAAATTCTTGTATTAATGATCACCAACAAATCCAATATGGCAACTAATCACTTTGTTTTCCCCTTGAGTGTGTGCTTCGAAGACTCTTCACTTGCGGTACTGTCGAATCTCTTTTACAACGCCGTCGGTCAACGAGTCAACATCATGATTCTTCCCGTAAAATTTCACAAAACTCATCTCCGGACTCATCAAGTACCTATATTCCACACAAACACAATATTAAAACACTACAACGCAAGAAGAAACAATCAAGCTTCCTAACAAATACTCTGTAAAAGGGATAATAAGTAGACACGTACATGACTATAGAGTGATCAACGAGATAGTCTGAATCTTCCTCTTCTGTCTTCATGTAGTACACCCTGTAAGAACGGGCCACCGATTTGATTTCTTCAGGGCTCCCGGTTAATCCAACCAGCTTCGGATGAAATTCTACAATAAAGCATATGAATTTTCATTTCAAGAAACAAAATCATCTTTACCGAGTTAAGAAGATAATCTACTACCTTTGACATATTCATGTACTTGCTCAACTGTGTCTCTTTCAGGATCCACAGAGATAAACACTGGAACCACATCTACTCCAGACTTTTCCTCTGTGTAAAAAATGGGATACAGCCTTAGCGAAAACTATACCCACACAAAATGAAAAAAAAAAAAAGTGAAGACAACTCACTGATTTTGTCAATGGAAGCAGATAACTTAATAAGCTCGTCAGGACATATATCAGGACAATGAGTGAACCCAAAGTACAAGATGGTCCATTTTCCCAACAGGTCTTTCTCCGTAACACGTTTCCCATCGTCTCTTATAAGACTGAATGGTCCTCCAATGGCTGCTTTCCCAGCAGATGGTCCTTCCTTCACGGCTATAGAATTTGTATTTATATCTAAAAGACGCCATCAAGAACACCAGGTCAATATACATACAAGAATAGAGAAAAGCAATAATATTGGAAGTCAATGTGGGATGATAAACTAAGCATTTACTGAGTGCTTAAAGCGATCAAAATCCATCACTAACAAGATCAGTAGTTTTATTAAAGCTACAAACCATGCATTCAATTAGCAGAGTTTCTTATAATACATTTCAGATATTGAGAGAGCTCGCTCAAAATCCTAGCATCCTAGTATATACAGTGTTTATCACGTAACGGTAGTCTACATGATAAAGTTGTGACATTGCTAACAAAAAAAAACAAACTCACCATGAGATGAGTACCTTGGATATGACGTTTCTTTTCCCTATCATAATAGTAGACCAGTCCAGCACCAGTAGCAAACAGCAAGAAGAAGCTCATCCACGAAACCGGCTGTATTTACCAAAATGCCACCATCAAATCAAGACATCATCATTAAGTCGAACCGGTCGAGGAAGAGAGGAATCTACTCCTTGACGAAGCGCGTCGGAGATGCACGGCGGAGATAGTAGATCGCTTGAGGAGCGAAGTCGGTGACGAAGACGGCTTGCGGTTCTACGTAGAGCAGACGCCATTGACGACGGAGCTTTCGCAGATTCGTTGGGGGTTTATTAAAGTCTTGAAGAGAACAGAAAGCTTTTTACGCTGTAATAAACTTCTAGTAAACGGCAAGGTTTGCGCACGCCCTTCACATAAACACCATACTGTTTGGTACGATAGGTCCCACTGTCTCGTTGCGAACGCCCTTCCATACTGCTTGGTACGTCAGGCCCACTGTTGTCTAACGTTACGGCCCATTAAGCTAGTTTAGACTTTATTAGGTATCCATTAATGTATTTCCGTTTTCCACCCTAAATTAACACATCTATCAATGTATTCCGCCTCTATCACAACCATAAAGATAAGTATATTTTGGTGAACTTTACGGTTAGGCAGTCAAGATTATAACATTTGTTTCCCAAACATATATCTATTCTGTTACAGTCCTCTTTAACCACAAGCAAAAATCTATGGCAGAGTCTAAGGCAACGTCTTGTGAGATGAAAGGCTTCTCATTACATAATCTCGCATTAGAACAGTACAAGACAAGACAAGACAGGACAGCTAACAGTTGCACAACCAAACAGTAAATACATAAGAAAAATAATGATAAACAATATTAAAATGAAAAAAAAAAAACTCATTAAGCACAAGCAGTCTCTCCAGGTACTTCCGGTATGATCCGAAAACAAATCAGACACTTTTGTGTGGACAGCACTCAATCAGATCCCCCAGTGAAAGGGAAATATTTTTACATTAAGAAGAGAGCTGGAAACGGGCGCTAGGTTTCTTTCTTCTCCATCCCTACCAGAAACACAAGAAACAACATATTATTCATAACATTTATACACAAGACAAAACTGGGGAGGTAACATGAATGATGAAATAGGGCTTACGAAGGCAATGTAATATAGGAAGGTCAATCCAGCCAGGATAACAAACCCGATTTGGAACACGTTGTACCTGAGATATATATATACCACATCGACCTCTCTCAATAAGACAAAAGACAGATAAAGTTTCAAAGACTGCTATCTGCTATCTGCTAAACGCCTAAACCGTTACTACTTACTTGTAGAGGTACTTGATTCCTCTAAGTGACTGCAATGTGTGGCCAAAGATCTCCTGAGCAGCAGTGGCTTGAGCGTAGTATCCAAATGCAGTGGCACAGAACTGAATCACACTGCAATTTTAAAAGAAGCATCAGTTACTTTGCTTGTCATGGACTCATGGTTAAAATATGCAATAGTGTACGTAGCAGCTGGATATTACACAAACAGACTTGGTGTAGCCTACCTGATGGAACAAAGAAGAATGAGCCCAACATTGAATAGGAAAGAGTTCATTAGAGTAGCTCCCCATCTGAAAACAAAGTTCATATGGCCCAATTAGAAATTAAAGATAATTGGAAAATAGCCAAACACTTTTAGAATCAATAGATGTGGTTTACTTCATCGGATGAATGGTGATGAAGACCAGCTTCAAACCCAGCATCATTGCCCCAGCGATGACAGCAAGTAGAAGGTAGAAACAGAAGAAAGCAAATGCAGCAGTGCCAAGAAGACCTATAGAATCCCGCACATACATACATAGAGTCAGGCAGAGACATTAGGAAACTTAATATATAGAAAGAACAGTAAGTAAGAGCTTACCCCAAACGTCATCAAGCTTAATAAAAACCTCGTTAAGAAAAGGGGAAAGAGGAGGGTCTACAAGTAGATATATGATGATGTGTGCAACCCAAGCAATAGAAACGATCAATCTACAAAGACATTAAAAAGACCTCTATGAATGCTTATATAAAATCAAGCCAGTAAACTAAGGCCATAACACCAGAAAAAAAACTGTGAAGAAGATTATTTTAAAATAAAATACTAACCCTATGATTCCAAGAATAAACTTGGCCAAGTATCCTAGTACAGTGAAAGCCCAAGCAGTTTCTGCCTGAAAAGAAAAAAAGGCCATAGAATAGTTGAATAACACAAAGAATGTAGATATAGTTACTAGGAGACACTCGTCTTACCTTCTCTCCTTGTGGATACGCTTCTTCTAAGAGGTTCACATCTTCCTCCAATTGGAGCAACTCCTGCAGGTTAACCACATTCAATTACAGGATCAAGGAGACATTAAGAACTCAAAATTCAGGTAGATTTTCCAATTTTAATTATGAAACAAAACTGAGAGAAGATACCAAGTATGTACCTTTTCAACTGCTTTAACATTTTTCCTCCATGCCCTGCCCTTAGCACCACCTTTTTCTTCCTGACGAAGTCCATCGGCTGCTTTCTTTAGTTCTCTAGCCTTTTTCCCTAGCTCAGTTGCTTCCTGTAAAACATTACGGAGTTTATTTAGAAATGACTCAAGAACTAGAAGACATGAAACCCTGAGAAGAACAATAACCAAACCTTTATATATTGTGATCGAGTGATAACAGCCTTTGGTCGCCGGATGAATGCAGTGATAAGTCCTAATGGTAGGCAGGCAATACCAACGCCACCAAATATCTAGAAACATTGGAGAGAACAATTAGTTATCAGATTTTTTATATGGGAATCTCAAATTAAAACATCAATTAGCTACAAAAGATACAAATCCATTATAAAAGACAGTTCCTATCCTATCCTATCCTTTCCAAGCATACATGGCACTTCTCAACAAGATAGAAAAATGCTCATACCGTGAAAAGAACTGAACCAACAATTGTAGCAAGAGCAACAACGTATTCTGGGAAAGTAGTACGCATGGTCCACGTTTTCTCAGATGCGACGCTAGCTGTAAATGCTGAGCACTGCATCGATTAAACCAGAGAGAGAGAGAGGAAATATGTTACAAGCTGAAAATCTTCAATGGCATAAACCAATCATGATAAGCAAATATTACCTGGCGGGCGGTGTTACCGATACATGGTTGATTATTTGAAAATTGCCAGGAAGTAGGGAAAGAGGTCGTGCCAGAAGCCAAGTGCCTGACAGAGAAATCCACCTTTCCAATAACACCTAACATGATGTCAAAGAGCATAAGCAGAGGAGAATCCAATGAATGCGAAATCAAACGCGACCATGAACGGCTAAGTAAGAGTTCAATAACTGAGGGTTTATAACTTCTGTAGGTAAGAAAAAGATGTTACCAACAACTATAAGCTATTCCTAGCAGAAACATGACAAAAGATCTCGACACAAGCACTAATGAGGAAACTTATTAGCTGAAATCAACATAGAAATGCAGTTCACAGATGCCATATCATAGTGAAGAGAAGACCAACATTGGTTTTAGCCAACAGAAGACTAACCGTATAAGATTCCGAGCACCAGAGCACAAACAACAGCCGTGCTTACCACCCAAAGCAAGGCACTTTTAATCCTTTTCCCCATGGTCCTGAAGAAAAAACAAAGCAAACACACAACACATTCATCAATCAACATTCAACCAAAACAAAATACAAAAAAAAAAAAAAAAAAGTGATTAATTTCATCAAAAGACACGAACTTCTCCTGGTCCCCTTCATAGAAAAACATAGCGAAGGGGATAACAAAGAACACGAGGATAGCGTCAACGATGTAAACCGCAAGCCAAAGATCCTTCATAGGCAACGTGAGATTACACGCGCCGTTGTAAATCGCGTGCCTACAAGCGTGCCGATTCGCCACGTCCGCCGGCAGCATGAGGATCGAGATCATGGCGATGGAGAGGCCGAAGACGACGACGAACTTGGGGAAATACGCCTGGTTCGCATCGTCGGGATGCTGGTAGTTTACGAGGAGGTAGACGCTGGAGATGAAGACGATGACGCAGACGACGATCGCGACGATCACGAGAGCGAGGTTGAAATCGCCCATCCGATTCGAGAGGTTCCGATCCCGATTTGAAGATGTAGGGACCCAATTGAAAAAAAAAAAGCTAGGGTTCGAAAATTTGAAATTCAATTTGGGGATTTTAGCAGATCTGATTTTGTTTCCCTCTGGAGAAACCAGACAGAGGAAGGAGGTGATGAACATTCTTAAATTACATACTTGCCCTCAGTTATGTGATGTAATTACGTGAATACGGCGCCAGTGCCAGATGGCTTTGGGTATAAATGTCATTCTCAATCGGGAGTCCAGCTGTCCGAACTCCGAAGCACCATGATTCAGACAACTAATGAAAGTGATCTTCGGGTAATAAAATACCTTAACCGGCGCCGTACGGGCACAACTGTTCTAATATAGATTCAATGTTGGGCTTCTAAAACCAATTATACTATTGGGCTTTAATGAAGCTTATGGCCCGATACTAATGGGCTAAATTGTAAACTAATAAAATATTTGCGGCCGCTAAGTGTAAATTAGTTGTATCCGGTTGACTTTGGTAAAAATTCTTCACACTCAAACCGAACCGAGAAAACCGCTCGGAGATTAATTATCACGTTTATTATAACTCTAAACCGGTACGGTTTGATTGAGTTGAGATGTAAACTGAAGAAGATCAAGTTGAGAACAACGAAGAGCGAATCAAAGAGGAGGAAGAAGAGCAATGGGGGTCGATTATTACAAGGTTCTTCAAGTGGATCGGAGCGCTAAAGATGACGATTTGAAGAAAGCTTATCGCAAACTCGCCATGAAATGGCATCCCGACAAGAACCCTAACACCAAAAAAGAAGCCGAAGCCAAATTCAAACAGATCTCCGAAGCTTACGATGTAAATTTCTCTTGCACAACTCGAGTTCATTACATACCCGACAAAACCCATTTCGTTTTCCATCGAAAGTTTCAATCTTTATCCGAATTTGAATATTGAACAGTTATGACATTCCGACATAACTGTTAATCTTCTGTTCTTATGATGTTTCCATTGATTGCATTGCCCCCCAAGGTATTGAGCGATCCTCAGAAGAGAGCAATCTACGATCAATACGGAGAAGAAGGTCTAAACAGCCAAGCTCCGCCTCCTGCCTCCGGCGGTTTTCCCGGTGGTTCGGACGGAGGAGCTTCGTTCCGGTTCAACGGTAGAAGCGCTGACGACATCTTCTCGGAGTTCTTTGGCTTCGCGAGACCGTTTGGTGACACACGTGGTTCGGGACCCTCTGGTGGTGGGTTCAGGTTCGCCGAGGATGTTTTCTCTTCTTATAGGTCAGCTACAGGAGGAGAAGCTTCTAATGCACCGCCGAGGAAAGCTGCTCCTATAGAGAGACAGCTTCCTTGTAATTTGGAGGATTTGTACAAAGGAATCACTAGGAAGATGAAGATCTCGAGGGATGTCCTTGATTCCAGCTGGTACTTTCTTCAACTCGTTAGCCCTCTATTCATTGTGTGAAGAATAAATATTGATTTGCATGTGACGTTGCTTTTAGAGTCTTTACTTAGAATAAATAGTTGTGTTCTCTAGGCCTAGACGTTTTTACCATAAACCTAAATCTGAACCTTAACTCGAACCAAAAAGGCCGAGAAAACCAAAATTCTATCTGAATCGTTATAAAAAAAATATCCAAATGGGATTTAAAGAGTTACCTACTACAAAATCCGAACTAGGATTAGGATTTGAAAATATCGGAAATTAGTTAAATATGTTAATGTTATTATATATGTTAAGGTACTTTATATATTTTAGAGTATTTTAAAGACTTGTGGTTTGTTTTATTTGTTATTTTGAATAGTTTTAGTTAGTTCAAGTAGCTTAACTAGTTTTTAATTAGATTTTTGAATTATTTATATGTTTTGAGTGTTTTTGGTCAATTTTTTAGTTTTTTTAAAAAAAGATATTAGGCGATTTCAAACATTGGTTATAATCCGATTCGAACCGAAGCCAACCCAAAAATTAGTAAAACCGGAATGGAACTCTTGTGAATGTAGCACTGAAAATCCAAATCAACTGAACCGAATCTGAATGGTACATCGAACGCCCAAGCCTAGTGTTCTCTGTTACCATGTCTCAGTTTTTTTAAATCTAGAGATTGAGAAGTGGATTAGTTAATAAAGATGTAACGCTAGATATTAGTCGTTAGCCCATTGGATAGATTTTGTTGGACGTTTGGGATCATGAACAGTGAGCTATATAAGTTCTGTTTTACTAGAGTTGTTCGGCACTTGGCTTAGTGCACATTCTCATTTGCACTTTTGAGACATTAGTGCTACTTCTTTGTTACAACGCAGGAGACCCACAACAGTCGAAGAGATCTTAACGATAGAGATCAAACCAGGATGGAAGAAAGGAACCAAAATAACCTTCCCTGAGAAAGGAAACGAGCAGCGAGGAATCATACCCTCAGACCTTGTGTTCATAGTCGATGAGAAGCCGCACGCTGTGTTCAAGAGAGACGGGAACGACCTTGTGATCACGCAAAAGATCCCTCTCGTGGAAGCCCTCACGGGGTACACTGCTCAGGTCACGACTTTGGATGGGAGAACGCTAACGGTTCCGGTCAACAACGTGATCAGCCCTACCTATGAAGAGGTTGTGAAGGGCGAAGGCATGCCGATTCCTAAAGACCCGTCGAGAAAAGGGAACTTGAGAATCAAGTTTAACGTTAAGTTCCCGTCGAGGCTAACGACTGAGCAGAAAACTGGAATCAAACGCATGTTTTCGTCTGCTTAGATGTGATTTAACTTAAAACCATCTCTGTCTTTCTGCTACGTTTGGTTTTACTTATTTTGGTTGGGTCTTTGGGCAGTTGTTGTGAACTGCGTAGGCCGTGTAAGTGTTTTGTCTTGGGAGGTTGTGAGATCATTAACTATGTAGTTCTTACTTCACATAAACTATGTATTTTTTTGCTCTTTACTTATAAGTTGTTAATTATTATATACTAGGGATTAGCCCGAGATTTTTATTTTTTTTCTAATTTAAGATGTTAAACTATTTATATTTAGGTTATGATATATATTTATATAAATGTTAAGATGCATGTCATAATTAAAATTTATTTTTAAATTTTAACACGTTAAATTAACATATTTTTTACTATTTAAATATTGTTTTGTAATTTTGTTGGCTATCTAGTTATCATATTTAGCAAAACTATCTGTTGAGTGTTGAAATAAATGTTTTAGATATTTAATTAAACTGCAGAGTATTTTCGGATCGACCACTTGCTCAACAATCGATCGATCCATAAAAAGATGGTCGATCTCCTTGGCCAGGTAAGTACAATTTTAGCAAAAATATCTTTGATTTTCAAATATTAAGTATATAACTATTCTTTTGAATATTGTTTTTTTAAATTGTATTTTTTGATTAAATTATTGTATTATAATGTTTATGTAAATATTTTTTGTGATGTTTGAATTTGTGTTGTTAGTATACTTAACCTAGATGATATTGATGTTTAACAATTTATTGTTTTCTCGAAATAGAAAATAATGATATATCAAAACGTATCTACTACTTGTTAAATGATAGTATAATGTAAATTACATCCATTATTTGAAAATAACCATTTGTTGTTTTTATTTTTTTTTAATCAAAAATTATTTTTATTTAAAAACATTATTCATATATAATATAATAGTTTAAGTTTGGAATATTAATCTATATATATAAATTATGTATATTTTTTAAAAAATAATTTAAGATATTATATATTGAGTAACTGAATAAAAGCTGAATTTCTTATCTTGAAAATGAAATGTTTATATTTTTGTCTTCATGTTATACTCACCAATCCAGCATTGATATTTATAACTCAGTATGATTTTTAAAAAACTTAGTTTTAAGTAATAAACGAATTTAATAAATTAAATTCATCACTTATAATGTTCTGTAAACTATATTTGAAAACTCTCTAAAATTATATTTTAAGCATAATATTACTATTATTTAATTTAAGTTATTTTAAGCGTAATATATGCTCAACCAACTTAAATTATATTTACAATAGGACCATCCTAAACCGGTTAATAAACCAAAAACAATACTAAACCAACATGAACCAATACCTGATTCGGCGAGGAAAGAAGTGTTTCGGGATAAACGCTTGAATGGTTATTAACTGTAATGGTTTGATCATGAAAGAGTTAGTATGAATATTAACAATAAAATTATGGATTAGATTAATTTAAATTTGTAAGAATACCTTTGAGTCTATGAAAAACAATTCAATTCCCATGAATAAGTTTGGCTTTTGGAAGTTACGGGTTTCCCAACAATGAATCCACCTAACAAAAAGTTCGTTGTTATAAAAAATCTCATTCAAGGTTATTAAATTTTTTTGGGACAGCAAGAGTTGATGGTGGAATCATTTTTTTGCTCGAGTGCTTTGAAGTTTTCCTTGATAGTGTGAGGTTGATGTTGATGGAATAATGAATTTTATAGGAACTTTCTTGATGAAAAACTATACATTTTTTTTTTGTGTTTAATGTGGTATTTCCATTTTTTATATAATTTACTACCATTTTAAGATAGATGTACATTTTAAGATAGATGTTTAAATCTTAATGTACTTTTTCCATTTTTTAAAATGTTTATTTCCATTTCTTATATTTTTTATTTACGTAATATCTATATTTTATATTTTAAAATAGATATTTAAATCTTAATGTACTTTTTCCATTTTTTTAAATTGTGTATTTAATTATATTATATATTTTACATTTTAAGATAGATGTTTAATGGTTAATGAATTTTTCCATTTTTAAAAAGAAATTGTGTATTTACATATTATTATATATATAATTCATATATTATATATTTACATTATTTACTTATTATTTATTTTCATGTATATGTATTTCCATTTCTTGTACTTTTTATTTACTTAATATCTCTATTTTACATTTTAAGATATATGTTTAAATCTTAATGTACATTTTCCATTTTCTTTAAATTGTATATTTCCATTTGTTATATTTTCTATTTACGTAATATCTATATTTTAAATTTTAAGATATATTTTTAAATCTTAATGTAATTTTCCATTTTTAAAGTGCGTATTTACTTATATTATATATTTACTTATTATTTATTTTTCTTTATATTGTGTATTTCAATTTCTTATACTTTCTATTTACTAATAATTTTATATTTTAGGATAGATTTACATTTTAAGATAGATGTTTAAATACTGACGTACTTTTTCCATTTTTTAAAATTGTGTATTTCTTTTTCTTATACTTTCTATTTGCGTAATATCTATATTTTACATTTTAAGATAGATGTTTAAATATTAATATACTTTTTCCGTTGTTTTTAAGTTGTGTATTTCTTTTTCTTATAATTCTATTTACTTAATATCTATATTTTACATTTTAAGATAGATGTTTAATATTTAATGTACTCTTTCCATATTTTAAAAATTGTGCATTTACTTATTAATGTATATATAATTGATATATTTATTTATTTATAATATTTACTTATTATTTATTTTTCTATATATTGAGTATTTCTCTTTCTTATACTTTATATTTAGTTAATATTTGAATTTTATATTTTAAGATAGATGTTTAAATATTAATGTTTTTTTTCATTTTTAATGTAAAACGGCAATGTTTAATAGAAGAACTTGGACAAATAGTCAAATAGTTATATTTATGTTTTTTTTTTATAAAATGGTAATGTTACATTATGGAGATAAACCGTTTTTTTTAGTGAAAAACGGTAATCTTACATATGTTTAATGTAGTTTCTCCATTTTTTTTATGTTGTATGTTTACATATTATTGTTATTTTTAAATGTAAAACGGTAATCTTACATATGTTTAATGTAGTATTTCCATTTTTTTATGTTGTATGTTTACATATTATTTATTATTTTTGAAATTATATATAATGTTTTTTTTTACAAAATAGTAATGTTACATTATGGAGATAACCCGTTTTTTTTTAGTGAAAAATGGTAATCTTACATATGTTTAATGTAGTTTTTCCAATTTTTATGTTGTATATTTACATATTATTTAAAAAAAATAAAAATATAAAATGGTAATCTTATAGATGTTTAATGTAGTATTTCCATTTTTTATGTTGTATGTTTACATATATTTATTATTTTCGAAATTATATATAATGTTTTTTTTTATATAAAACGGTAATGTTACATTATGAAGATAAACCGTCTTTTTTTTTAAGTGAAAAAAAGTAACTTTACGTATGTTTAATGTAGTTTTTTCATTTTTTTATACTGTACGTTTACATATTATTTATAATTTTTGAAAATTAGTAAGATTAAAATATAAAACTATATTTTATGCCACGTGTCATCTTTCGGGAGAAGTTTTTTTTGCTGATGAGGACACTCTATGGAGCCTCAAAAGGTCCCTTTTATTAGTATATAATTTATTTTTCTATATATTGAGTATTTCTCTTTCTTAAACTTTATATTTAGTTTATATCTGAATTTTATATTTTAAGATAGATGTTTAATCTTAATGTTTTTTTTCCATTTTTAATGTAAAACGGCAATGTTTAATAGAAGAACTTGGACAAATAGTCAAATAGTTATATTTATGTTTTTTTTTTATATAAAATGGCAATGTTACATTATGGAGATAAACCGTTTTTTTTTAGTGAAAAACGATAATCTTACATATGTTTAATGTAGTTTTTCCATTTTTTTTATGTTTTATGTTTACATATTATTGTTATTTTTAAATGTAAAATGGTAATCTTACATATGTTTAATGTAGTATTTCTATTTTTTATGTTGTATGTTTACATATTATTTATTATTTTCAAAATTATATATAATGTTTTTTCTTTTACAAAATAGTAATGTTACATTATGGAGATAAGCCGTCTTTTTTTTAGTGAAAAATGGTAATCTTACGTATGTTTAATGTAGTTTTTCTATTTTTTATGTTGTATGTATACATATTATTTTAAAAAAATAAAAATTTAAAATGGTAATCTTACATATGTTTAATGTAGTATTTCCATTTTTTATGTTGTATGTTTACATATATTTATTAGTTTCAAAATTATATATAATGTTTTTTTTTATAAAACGGTAATGTTACATTATGGAGATAAACCGTCTTTTTTTTAAGTGAAAAAAGTAACTTTACATATGTTTAATGTAGTTTTTCTATTTTTTATGCTGTATGTTTACATATTATTTATAATTTTCGAAAATTAGTAATATTAAAATGTAAAACTATATTTTATGCCACATATCATCTTTCGGAAAAAGTTTTTTTTGCTGATGTGTACGCTTTATGGAGCCTCAAAAGGTCTCTTTTATTAGTATAGAGTGGGAGTTAATCCGCGCTACGCGCGAGGCTAGTTTGATTTTCAAATGTTAACTATATAGTTTTTTTTACATTGTATTACGAAGAAAAACAAAATTCTGAATTGTATGTTTGTGTGAATATATATTTTCTTAGGAAAAAACTGAAAACTATACATTTTTCAGATAGATGTTTAATATAGTTTTTCATTTCTTATATTGTATATTTACTTATTATTTAGTTTTTCTTATATTGTAGGACATCTATCTCAAATTGTTTTTTAAATTTTTGTCACAAGAATAACATTGAATAAGTAAAATGACCAAAATAGCCACTTTTTATTTTGAAAATTTTAATTTTAATTTTTTTTTAATTTAAAATCCTATCCTCAAAACCCCACCCTTAACTCTAAACCCTAAATCTATATTAGTTAACCCTACGGTATAAATGTATTTTTACTCTTTAATAAAACTTCTTTTGGTCATTTTTCTTATTAAGACTATTTTGTGACAAAAACTTAAACTGCCCATCTTAAGGAATTTCTCTATATTGTATATTTATTTATTATAATTTTCTTGCTTTTATATCAAATGGTAAAATTACAATAGATATTTAATGTAATATTTCTATGTCTTATATTGTATATTTTCTTATTATTTATTTAACTATACATTTTCTATTTAACTATAAATTTTTGAGATTGATGTATAATTTTTTTTTATATTGTATATTTACTTACTATTTATCTTTTATTATTTTGTATATTTACTTTTTCTAAATTTCTTGCTTTTATATCAATGATAATATTATGATATATATTTAATGTAATATTTTTATTTTTTATATACTATATTTACTAATTATTTATTTTTTCTTATTATAATATGTAACATTTCTATCTCATTTATTGCATATTTACTTACTATTTATTTCTTCATATATTGTATATATATGTACTTATAAAAGTATTTGTAAATAATAAGAATGTAAAAAATACATTTTCAGATAGATGTTTGATGTTAGTTTTTATTTCTTATATTGTATATTTACTTATTATTTATTTTTTCTTATATTGTATATTTACTTTTTTTTATTCTAATGTTATGATAGATGCTTAATGTAATATTTTTATTTCTTATACTTAATTATTATTGTCAAAATAAATATACTTAATTATTATTTATTTTACTATACATTTTTCAGATTGATTTTTTAATTTAGTTTTTTCAGTTATAATATTGTATATTTACTTATTGTATATTTCTCCTTATATTGTATATTTATTAATTCTAATATTACGATAGATGTTTAATATAATATTTCTATTTGTTAAATTGTATATTTACTTATTATTCATTTTACTAAACATTTTTTCAGAGAGATGTTTAATTTAGTTTTTTTAATGTAATATATTTTATATTATATATTTACTTATTATTTATTTAACTATACATTTTTAAGATATATGTTTAATTTAGTTTTTCCATTTTTATATTGCATATTTACTTACTGTTTATCTTTTCTTATTTTGTATATTTGTTTATTCTAAATTTCTTGTTTTTATATCATTGATAATATTACGATATATATCTAATGTAATATTTTTATTTCTTATATACTATATTTACTTATTATTTATTTTTTCTTATATTTTATATTTATTATTCTAATATTACGATAAATATTTAATATAATATTTTTATTTCTTATATTGTGTATTTAGTTATTTTTTATTTTACTATATATTTTTTCATATATATGTTTAATTTAGTTTTTTTTATTTATTAATTGTATATTTACTTATAATTTATTTTCCTTATATTTCTATTACTTATATTGTATATTTACTTATCTAACTTTTTATTGTAATATACTTTTCAGATAGATGTTTAATGTATTTTTTGTATTTTTTTTATATTGTATATTTACTTATTCTTTATTTTTCTTATGTTTTGTATTTACTTATTGTAATATTATAATTAATTTTTAATGTAATATTTTTTATATTGTATATTTACTTATTATTTATTTAACTATACATTTTTCAGATATATGTTTAATTTAGTTTTTCCATTTTTTATATTGTATATTTACTTACTGTTTATCTTTTCTTATTTTGTATATTTGTTTATTCTAAATTTCTTGTTTTTATATCATTGATAATATTACGATATATATCTAATGTAATATTTTTATTTCTTATATACTATATTTACTTATTATTTATTTTTTCTTATATTTTATATTTATTTATTCTAATATTACGATAAATATTTAATATAATATTTTTATTTCTTATATTGTGTATTTAGTTATTATTTATTATACTATACATTTTTCATATATATGTTTAATTTAGTTTTTTTATTTCTTAATTGTATATTTACTTATAATTTATTTTCCTTATATTTTATATTTACTTATTAGTTTAATGCAATGTTTCTGTTTATTTATTTACATATTATTTATTTTTCCTTATATTGCAAATTTACTTATTATTTATTTTCTATTTTTTTAATAATAATGCCATGTGTCATTTTTCGGGAGATTTTTTTTCGCTGATGTGGACGCTCTATGAAGCCTCAAAAGGTCCCTTTTATTAGTATAGATACATTTTTCAGATATATGTTTAATTTAGTTTTTCCATTTTTTATATTGTATATTTACTTATTGTTTATCTTTTCTTATTTTGTACATTTGTTTATTCTAAATTTCTTTTTTTTAGATCATTGATAATATTACGATATATATCTAATGTAATATTTTTATTTCTTATATACTATATTTACTTATTATTTATTTTTTCTTATATTTTATATTTATTTATTCTAATATTACGATAAATATTTAATATAATATTTTTATTTCTTATATTGTGTATTTAGTTATTATTTATTCTACTATACATTTTTCATATATATCTTTAATTTAGTTTTTTTATTTCTTAATTGTATATTTACTTATAATTTATTTTCCTTAAATTTTATATTTACTTATTAGTTTGATGCAATGTTTCTGTTTATTTATTTACATATTATTTATTTTTCCTTATATTGCAAATTTACTTATTATTTATTTTTTATTTTTTTAATAATAATGTCATCTGTCATTTTTCGGGAGATTTTTTTCCGCTGATGTGGATGCTCTATGAAGCCTCAAAAGGTCCATTTTATTAGTATAGACTAGATTTTTTATTCGCGCTACGCGCGAGTCTGCTTTAATAATTTAATTTAATTTTGCAATATTTTTTAAGAAAAAGATCAATTTCGTAAAAAATATTTTTATTAATATTATTAAAATATTATTTGATTTTCTATTTACATTTTTTTAAAAAATTGTTATTTTTGAACTTAGCTATTTATTTTTTTGTATTATAAAAGTAAAATTACTGTTAATAAAGTATTTATAGTTTCTTATAAGTACATAATTTTAATATCACATAGATTATACTATGCTATACACTGCTATGAATATTTTATTAATTAGTTTTATTTTTTAATAATATTAAGATAATATAATAGAAAATTGTTTTATATACATTTTTCTATGAAATTTATTTAAAGTGTGCTTTATTATTTTTCATATTTAAGTTTTTATACAATTTTACCATTTAAATAACTAATATTTAGATATCAGTTTGTTTGTATACGTAAATGTATAAATGTATTTATAAACATGTGTATATTGCTTCTTAATAAAAAAATTAAAAGCGTCATATAAATTGTTCCATGCTTATTAACTAATACAACACTGTTATAAATATTTTATTATAGTTTTATATTTATTTCTAATTGAATGACATAAAAGATTAATCCTTATGCAATATATCTAACTTTTTTGTATTTACCAAATTTTTAGAATGAATGTATTATTATATACTTATTTTATGCATATTTGTGTTTAAAATACTCTTATTTAATTCTTTTAAATGCATATCTAATAGTTTTATATGTATATTTAGGTCTAAATCATAATAAATATTTTGATAAAATTTAAATAATAGTAACTATCTGTTTGTTAGATATAAGAAAAGGATAAAATATATATATATATATATATATATATATATATATATATAATTTATGCTAATATTAAGTAATATTTTATTTATTAAAAGAAAAAATCTAAATCTAAAAAATTAAATATATCTCCTACTTGATATAGTTACAATATAAATTAGTGGTGGGATTATGATGTTTTAGCGGTTCACAAAATGTTTTCCCCGATTGAGAAGTTACTTTTCTCGGAAAAGGGTTACCATGTACTTTGATTTATTATTATTAGTGACCTAATTTAAAAAAATATATTTTAGATAATAAAAAAATTTAGGTATGTTTCATAAAAACATGTTTGGTTAGTTAAATGAATATTTGGATTATGACTTTTTAAAAACAATTGTCTCAAAATTTATTAAAATCTAATTGTTGATGAGTAAATAACTATGTTAATTTATTTAATTGATAAAAGGCAATTCAAAAGCATATAAACAAACTGTTTAATCAACAATATGTGTATTAATTGTGGATTATTCTTACCACATTTTATTTTTAATAAAACTTTGTAAGCTTATTATAAGCCAAAACTGAATTGGCCCGGTAAGAAAGAAACGAAAATTGACCAATGTTTTTAAGAACTTCTTATAATCTATTATAAAATTAGATGATTTTGTAGCCAACACCAATATAAAAATACTAAAATTTTATTTTTTACCTATTTGATTAGGTTAATTATTTTAATATTAATTATATATTTTATTTTTATGTATATGCTATTTTATGTTTTGACATACTTTATGAATTTTTTAAATAAATTTTAGTGTTATGTTTTAAGATAGTTAGCATATATATCAAGTTAGTTAATTTTAATTCATATTTTGAAATTAATTTATAGATTTACTTTAGAAATATTAAGATTTATAAAAATATTAAACAATGATACTGATTTGGAATATTTTTCGTATTTTTATTTATATATGAATATTTTTAATAGTATATAGTCATTATCGTAATATTGGCTGTGGACATAATTTGTTTTTTTTCTTGTTAAACTCTTTTTATGTTAAGTTTTCAAGAATTTAGTATAAATACCAATCTAATTTTTAAGATAATTAATACATTAGTTAATTTATCATTTTTGTAATTTTGTATTTATTTTTATTTTACTTTCACATACATGATTATTAGAACATTTTTTTATGTTGATTTCTTTTTTAAAATGTTATTTTTGTTCGATAAAATTTTATTTTTAATTTTCAAATATTTAGTTTAAAAATAAAGTTAATTATTTCTGGCAAAAACATTTAAACTTATTTAATTTTATTTTGAGAGAAATAAAATATCTGAAATTTTATATTTAAAAATATCAAATTAACATTTTGAGAATACATATTATTAATAATAATTTTAGCTTCTATGTGACCACTTTAAATAACATATAGCCTCAATTTTAAAATCATATGTGCTTTAGATTCATATTTTCTTTATTATTTCAAATTCTTTTATTTTTTAATATTATATTTTGTACGTAAAATTTATGTATTCTTCCAAATATTTAGTTTATATATCAATATGATTCCTTTAATGATTTTGGCTTTTTCTAAATTTTACATTGATTATAAAAGAAATAATTTTTGAAAGTTCTATAAGTAATATATAAAATGGTGATTAACATATTTTTCTTGGTGCTTCAAGATAATATATGGATATTCTCAATAATTTACGGCATCAAATTATATATAGTATATGTTATTTGTGAATATTTTCAGTTATTTCTGTTTTTTAAAGCATATAGTCCATATCATATTAAAGGTTACATACATAATTATATTTTTAGTAATAATATGCGATCAATACCAATTCATATAAGGTACGTGAACAATCTCTTATTATATTAAGTTTTCAATAATTAGTTACAAATATCAATCTAACTTTAAAGATAAATTTTACAAATTTTAATTTATCTTTTTATAGTTTTGTGCTGATTTTTATTTATTTTTACATACGTGATTATTTATAAATATGTTTTTTAAAACTTTGTGTCTTTTTGAATATTTTTATTTTTGTTAATTTTTTGTTTAATTTCAAATATATAATTATTTTATATATCAAGTTAATTATCTCTAATAATATTTTTATTTACTTTATCAAATTAAGATGATGACTTTTATATTATTATAATGATATTTTTAAATTCTATGTGAACACTTAAATAATATATATCCTCAATTTTGAAATCATATGTTATTTCGATTCATATGTAATGAAAAAGTGATTTAGATTTACATTGTCTTTATTATTTGAAATCCTTATATTTTTAAGATTATTTTTGTTACTTAATTTTATGTTGATCTTCCAAACATTTATTTCTTATAATAAATTGATTCTTTTAGTTATTTGGCAATTTTGCTTATAAAATTTATTATTGATATTTTTTTGAAAGAAATAGCTTCCATTTTGAAATCATATTTTGTTAGATTCATATGTAATGAAAAGTGCTTTAGATTCATATTGTTTTTATTATTTTAAAATCTTGTATTCTTTAAGATTTTTTTTGTTAGTTGATTTTATGTTGGTCTTTCAAAGGTTTACTTTATATATCAAATTAATTCCTTTAATAATTTTGCATTTTCACTAAATTGAATAGTAGTTTCCTTTTTATTTTGAAATAAACATTTTTTGAAAATCTTGAAATTTTTAAAATAATAATTAAAATGGTAATTTGACATATTTTGGTGCTTTAAAATAATATGTGGATATTCTCAATGATTTATTGCATAAAATTACATATAGTACATATTTTTGTTGAATATTTTCAGCAGTATATAACCTAAATTTTGTAAATCATGTGTTTTAGATTTATATAGTTATAATTGTTTGAAAGTATTGCATTTTTAAATTAACTATTATATTTGTTTGTTATTTTTATGTTAATTTTCGAAACTTTATTTTATATAGTATATATTTGTACATGATGTTTTTAACTTTGTAAGTTTAACTTATTTGATAATTATTTACATTTTATTTTGAAATAAAAAATTTCGTAATATTAACATTTTTAGAAATACCAAATTGAAAAATGATTTGGTATATTTTTGGTGCTTTAAAATAATATGTGAACATTCTCAATGATTTATAATATCAACTTATATATAGTATATGTTAGTTTGAATATTTTCAATAGTATATAACCTAAACTTTGAAAATCATGAGTTTAAATTTAGATTTATATAGTTATACTTGTTAGAAAGTCTTGTATTTTTAAATTAATTATTCTTTTCGTTATTTATTTTTTAATTTGTGAAAAATATTAAACATTATGTTAACTTAATATAGTATTTATATTTTTGTAAATTTACCTTATTCGATATTGATTTATATTTTAGTTTGAAATAAACATTTTTTTGGTAATATTAACATTTTTAAAAATAGTAAACTTAAATAATAATTTGTCATACTACGATTGGTCGTTTAAATCCTATGTGGACGCTCTCGATGGCTTATAGCCTCAACTTTTATATAGTATAGATTGAATAAAAAAACTAGTTAAAGATTCTTAGTTTTTAAAAGTTTTGATTAGAGCTTTATAAACTGTTCTTTTTTTTTGTTCAAACCGTTCTTTAGACCTCAATTAAAAGATCTTAAAAATAGTATTGATAAAAACGTTTAAGTACAACCTTTATATGGTTGGTTGTTCTAACAATCTTCCACATGTTTCTCTTTGTAACGTTCCTTTAAGAGATGGATAAAACCAGTCCATGGTCACATGACTAGGGTTTAGAGAGTTAAAGTGGGTGAGACTCGTGAATGGATTTGTGATAACACATGAGTAACATCCCCTCTTGCTTCTACAAAACATATAATATCAATTTTTAGAAAAAAAAATATTATTGTAATGTAACAACCGAAAAGAAGAAACATCAAAGCATGTTTTGTCAAAGTACACGAGAGTATTACTATTCACACTTCCGTTAACAGTAGGAATGATTCTCATGCTCATCTCATGTCATTACAAATACCAAAGAAGTCATCCTCAACATCGTACATCTCTCTTTGCATCTTAAGCTTACTCATTTGTATCCCATTCATTTCACATGGCGCAACTGTATTCTTCAATGAAACCCACGCCAATGCTGAAAGATGAGCTAGACATCGTGATACCAACCATCCGAAACCTAGATTTCCTCGAGATGTGGCGACCCTTCTTTGAAAAATACCATCTGATCATCGTCCAGGATGGTGATCCTTCAAGAACCATCAACATTCCTAAAGGATTCGACTACGAGCTCTACAACAGGAACGACATCAATCGTATCTTGGGTCCCAAGTCTTCTTGCATTTCATTCAAAGACTCCGCTTGTCGTTGCTTTGGTTACATGGTCTCCAAGAAGAAGTACATCTACACCATTGATGATGATTGCTTTGTAAACACCCCTCTCTCTCTCTCTCTCACTATATCAAACGATTATGATCTCAAACGTTGACAATAACTATGCAATGTAGGTTGCAAAGGATCCATCTGGAAAAGAGATCAATGCGCTTGAGCAGCATATCAAGAACCTCTTGACTCCATCAACACCGGATTTCTTTAACACACTCTATGATCCTTATGGTGATGGAGCAGACTTTGTTCGTGGATACCCTTTTAGTATGCGTGAAGGTGCTATAACCGCTGTCTCTCATGGTCTTTGGCTCAACATCCCTGACTATGATGCTCCTACTCAGCTTGTGAAGCCTCTTGAAAGAAACTCCAGGAAATTTTATCTTCCACTGAAAAGCTTAAACAATGAAGTAGTGCTTCTGTTTTGCTTATTGGTTTAGTGTTTTTGGTTATGTGCAGGTATGTTGATGCGGTCATGACCATTCCCAAAGGAACTCTCTTCCCTATGTGTGGTATGAACCTCGCTTTTGATAGGGAGCTGATTGGTCCGGCTATGTATTTTGGACTTATGGGTGATGGGCAGCCAATAGGCCGCTACGACGATATGTGGGCTGGTTGGTGTGTCAAGGTAAATGCACTAGCTAGATCCGAGGTCATTAGCTCAACTGGAAAGGACTATGACCATTGTGTCAAAGATCTCTTGAGTGACCGTCAGAACGAAACTAATATTACATGTTGTTGTGCCCGAACCTCCTGATATTCAAAAAAACAATTCTCTAGCTAGGTTGGTCAAATGCAACTCTTATTCATTGGTTTTGTGCAATGGTTAAACAACAAATGTAGGTGATATGTGACCACATGGGATGGGGAGTGAAGACGGGTTTGCCTTACATATGGCACAGCAAAGCCAGCAACCCGTTTGTGAACCTGAGAAAGGAATACAATGGAATCTTCTGGCAAGAAGAGGCGATACCTTTCTTTCAATCTGTGACTCTTCCTAAAGAATGCACTTCGGTGCAGCAATGCTACATGGAGCTGGCTAAGCTGGTGAAAGAGAAATTGGGGAAGGTGGATCCTTACTTCACCAAGCTTGCGGATGGAATGAACACTTGGATTGAGGCTTGGGATGAGCTTAACTCTCCAGATGGAGCTGAGGCCAAGGCACCAAAGGGCAAAGATGAGTAAAAGTGAAGGTCAATGAATAAGGCAAAATGGTATTGTTACTAGAAGATGAGGGCTTGTTAGTCACATCCTCTTTTAATTGTTGTTGCAGTTGCTATTATTTTGCATTTGTATTTGTGTTGTCATTTCATTGTTCTATGTAGCTTTTGTTTCTATTTATGAATTATCTATCATTTCTGTGTTTCCTTCAAATGTGCCAATAGTGTGTTGAAAGATAGGTTTTTATCTTTCAAGGTAAAACCAATTCAGTTCATCAGATTCAAGAACACCAAAGTTGATTGCATCTACAAAGACCGAATTAAAAGACATAGAGCTTGAAATATATCACCGTTCAGGTTCTCGGTTCTAGAGATATATGATCCGTTCGGATAATTCATAGTATCCCAACCCGAACTAAACCTTATTTTTCGATTTGGTTCCATGTATAGTAAAACCAATTCAATTCATTAGATTCATGAACACCAAAAAAGTTGATTGCATCTACAAAGACAGAGCTTGAAAGATAAGAAGATTGAAATATAGGACATAAGAGATAAAGAGAATAAAAGAATTGGTTTCTGCAAAAACAGAGCTAGAACTTGTCAATCTCAACGCCATCTCTCAAAACCTCATAAGCATCACGGCTTCTGCTTTTCTTCACCCCCGCGTTGAAATGGATCTTCGACGAGTCTGCTGAGATGCTTGTGACTTTAACCCATATCATTACTTTAGTTTTGATCCCTTCAACATCAGCTAGCTTTCCTTTCTCGAGAAACCCTGTAACCGTTGTGGTGAACCTCAAGACTGATGAATCTTTGTAGCCGACTTCGCAGATTGTTGGAATGAAGACGGTGAGTTTCTTTGTCTGTTCATTGAACTCGTAGTTGGTTGCATCGCGTGGAAAGATCCCAATAGGCAAACCAAACTCTGTGAGTAACTCGGGTAATGGCTTCTGCATTTTCCCTGTTGAGCTCTTTTCCTTGAGTGTCAAATGGAAACAGAGATTGATCGTGGGAGAAGAAGAAAAACTGACCTTTGATTTTGTTCACCAACCATTTTGTTCCTCCTTGGATGCTGTTAGACAGAGACTGGAAGGGAAAAAAAAAAATGTTGTAGAAAACGCAAGATCAACATATCATTAAACAGAGCATGTTCTGGAGAGATTTAAGGAGCTTGACTTGCAAGCAATCATAAAATGAGAATCACAAGGGAACCCTAACGAGAATCGCTAGACTACATCTTTTGCGCTAATACAGATCATGATCTGGAGAGATTCAAAGAGCTTGACTTGCAAGAAATCACAAAATGAGCATGAAGACGAGAATCACAACGGATCTCCAATGAGAATCGCTATCATTAACATGATACTATCACAGAAAGGAATATCAAATCTGAAAACTGAAAAAGTTTTGGAGAATTGCAGTAACGCAATCCTATGAACATACGATAGAAAATGCAGAAAATGAAGCGCAATGTGATATGATTAAACCACCATTTACCAGACTAAGCGACACAGATCAATTGAAAATCCACATAACCCTGAGATCGATCAAAACACGGTATAAAAGATGAATCAACATTCTCAAGAGCATCTGATCGAGATCAACATTTCATTTATTGAACTACTAACAGATCAGGTTCTGGAGAGATTCAGAGAGCTTGGCTCGCAAGAAACAACAAAATGAGCATGAAAATCACAACGGATCCTATGAACGTACGACATAAAATGCAGGTGAAGATTCAACGAGCTACACCATCATTTAAGCGACACAGATCAATTGAGAATCTACATATACCCTAGATCGATCAAGCCACGGTACGAAAGATGAAGCAAAACATTCGAGGTCAGAGATCGAAATACGATGTTGGTGAAATGATTCACGACGAGGGATCAAAAGCAAGTAGTAGTAGTAGTAGTAAGTGAAAGGAGTAGAGTGACGGACGAAACGTACGTTGATATCGTCACCAACGGAACCGAGCTGCTTGTTCGCCTTCTGACCTAACCAGTAAGATCCCACCTTGTTCAAGATCTGATCCATTCTCTCTCTCTCTCTTGCCGAGATCGGAGGAAGCAAGCTTTTCTATCACTGATTCATTTCATCTCGTCTCTTATTTTTGGAACACTATAGCATCCACTAAATTATTTACACGTAGCAATATGATCTCATTCATTTCATCTCGTCCCTTTTCTTTCCCAACACCATAATAACTAACAGCCAACTTTCTTTATGACTAATCTAATGAAATGAAGGTCCATAGACTACTAATAAGAGCATCATGTATACCAGTGAACATCTTTTCCACTCAAAAGAAGCTTTGCATGAACAGGTTCAGTGGAGACATCACTAGCAGGTTCCATAGTTTAATGGAGAAGCTAGATAATAGCCAGCTAGAATGTATGTATACTACAACACTTCCTTTTGAGACTGTACAAACTAAATCGGAACTTGCATCAGTCTGTACAAAAAGATTTATCAAGAAAATAGCAAATAGCAGCTGATGATTTTGGATTTTACAGGTTACACTGCACCAAAGAGAGAATACCACTGAAACATTAATGTACATTTTTCATAGATGAATGATGATATATTACATGAGAAGAAGATTCGTGATCAAATTACTAACTAAGCAGGAAGGTTTCTACAACATCTAAGGAACCGTAGAGATGGTTAAAGAGCTTTTGGTTGCTAAGCTAAAAACCAAGACTGTTCAGACAAACACATCAAACAAATGAACTCAGTGCTCTGTCTATTGCTTGTTAATGATGCTCCACATACTGTTACATGACTCATGGGCCGTCATTTTATTTGTCTCTAATTGGAACTTCTCAACTCTTTTCTCGCGATCTACCATATCTAATGAATACTTTAAATCAAGGATTCAAAGGAATGAGACTCGTGATGTAAAGAGACGATGAAAAATGAAAAAAAGGATACAGCCTGAGATCTTGAATGGATCATTAACGTCTGCTTCTGGTATAACCTTTGTGACACACGCATACATAGAAAGCTTCTTCCTGCAGATGAAAAGAGGGTCTGAGAAACCAATATCTACCAATCAATATGGTTTGCGAATCTTACTCAGCTCTTAAGTCGTCACGCTCTTTTCTCTTTAAAGACTGCCTCTTTTCATCAATGGAAGCCCATTGGGCCTTCAGGTCTTTGAGTTCATCAGCGACGACTGTTTTGACAGAACAAAAGACTCTTCATGTCACTGAAACCAAACGGAGTAATAACAATAATTTAACTGAAGCTAAAGTATACTATACACTTATCTACGCTCGGCATTTATCTTGCGTTCTAGCTCCATATCTTCATCAAGCTCTCTCTGAAGACGCTCAATCTCGTCATCTCGAGCTGAAACATCTGAATAAGCTTCATCTGCTTTCTTCTTATAAGCTTCTAGCTTCTTCTTACAATCTGCATTTGGAAAAAAAAAAAAAACAAACAAACAAATCGAAGACTTTTATATGGTTAAGTCTTGTAAAGTATCAGTCTTTCGAAGATTTCTAGAGACCCAATTCTAGAAATTTACCTTTGATAGATTCCTGAATCCGATTGAGATCCTCGTCGCAAGCGAAGTGGAGAGCTTCTGAGTGGTCGAAGCTTTGCGATACGACGTCGAACCCGTTCTTGGAGTTCAGTAAGTTGATCAAATCGTCTCCGAAGGAGATTAGATTTTGAATATCAAATGTGGGCCCAGATCAACTTATATAATGGGCTAGCCCAAATTCTCGTAATGGGCTAATCAAATTTGTGCGTTCAGTATGACTTCCGTTTATTTTTGTCTAAGTAATTTCATTTTGTGCACGTTCTTTAGTGACTCCATTGTCATAATTGTTTTGGAGGTCTTCTAACTCTTCCACACAGCTGGTTCCAAATAGCAGGCTACACAAATGGTCCAAAAGACCTTCAATTTTAACCTTTTTTTTCTTATTCCTCTTACAATTTCGGAATGTAAAGAGCCAGTCCCGTCCCAAAAGAGGCTCAAAAGAAAGAAGCTTTTTCTCTCCTTCTCCTCTGTTCCCTCTCATTAATATTACACAGAGGAAGCGTAGAGAGAAATCTCTGGCCGGTGTTTTCCGGCGAAACTCTGCCCATGGTCAGTGGCGGACCCAGCCCCATTTTTTAAGGGTGTCAAATATACTAAAATAAGTAAAAAAAGGTAACACCAACGGGGGGTTAAGAGGGGGGGCTTTTCACCAACTGAGCTACGATTTCTTCTTGCCCAATGAAAAAAACTCTTTAATATGTATATTTAACCTGTTGCAGGTGCAACCCCTTCCTAACACGTGGGTCCGCCTCTGCCCATGGTTGGGTCTCTCTTCCGGCGTCGCACCTTCTTCACGGTGGACGGCTGGCTTTGGCTCCGGTTGCTCGCGTTCTCTTTGACAGAGCTCCTGGCTCTTGGCTCCGGTTGTATCGCCTTATCCTTGCGACGTTGCTGGCTTACTACCGATTATCTTCCGGTTCTGGTTGATCTTCGCTTCCATGTTCTCCTTGCTTCCTTTGAACCCGATCTCAACTTGTTTCATTCAAAGTAAATCGATGTTTGTGGTCGTTGGTGGTTCGATTGAAGTTATTTGAAGTGAAGAAAATATAGCTTCGGTTTTGGCTCGATTGGTGGCTCTGTTCAGAGTAGATTCTCCGTTACAGTAGATTGACTCTCCTCGTTGATAGAGCTCCGAAGTTACAACCGGTGGTGTTGTAGATAGTAGTGTCTTCAACTTCTAATGTCGTCAACGGTGAGGCGTTTTGATTGGGCCCTTTTTCCGGTTGTTTCTGGTGGGCTTTCTGATTAGATCTTCGCCGGAGATGTCCTTGTCACTGAAGTGCGGTGGTGGCTTGTTTCGCGGGCACGTGGCCTGACTCGCTAGTAGCAACACGTGCATCTCAAGTCGGTTCCGACTTCGGTTGGACTCTTTTTTGGTTGTTTGCCTCGCTTTTGATAGGCTTAGAGGATGATTGGAAGGAGCTGTAGGTTTAAAAAGATTCAAAGACTTAAATATAAATTTTCTAAAGCAAAAAATAAGTGTTCTATATTTATGGTTTTCCATAGCTAAAAATAAATAAAAAAGAAAGAAAAATATGTAGCTTTAAATTTTTTTTTTTTTTTTTTTTTTTTTTTTTGGTAAACGATTTAAAAAGCCTTTACAAAGCATGATTGACAAAATTTTGGTCTGTATAAATAATTTAGGCTGCAGAGAGATCTTACAGCACTTCTAAAGCACTTGCCAATCAACCCTTTAGTTTGTGGGCTTTGTTTGATATCTTTTCTTTTTTCTTGTACTTTTGTGCCTTGGTCCTTTGTTCAATAAGAGCAAAACAATTGAGAAAAAAAAGTGCCAGTCTCGTCCCATAGCTTAGACGGGCCTAAAGCACGTACAATTTAAATATATTTTTTATACTTATGATAAAACCTAATCTATTATATTTACAAAAAAAACTTAACACTAAATATTAATGAAAAAAGGTGGAGCACATGCCACACCCTCTCATGCTTTGGATCCGCTCGTGTTGGGGGGGGGGGGGGGTTCTTAGATAGAATTTGTTACTATGCAGCTTATTGAAAGTTTTTCTTGTATCACTTTGTTATTTAATTTTGAAATAAATTCACATACAAAAATTTATTAAAAAATCTATACATCATTGAATATAGTTAAAATATATGACATTGGGGGGGGGGGGGGGGGGGGGGGGGGGGGGTTCTTAGAAATAATTTGTTATTATGCAGTTTATCAAAATATTTTCTTGTATCACTTTGCTATTTAATTTTGAAATAAATTTACATACAAAAATTTACAAAAAAAATCTATACAATCATTGAATATAGTTAAAAATATATAAGGGGGGGGGGGGGGGGGGGGAAGGTTCTTAGATATTGTTAGTACGCAGCTTATCCAAGAATTTCCTTGTATCACTTTGCCATTTAATTTTGAAATAAATTCACATACAAAAATTTACAAAAAATATATCCAATCATTGAATATAGTTAAAATATATAATATTTTGGGTAAGATCAAGGGGGATAGAACCAGGGTGTATGCTAACTCAAAATAAAATTAGTTAACCATTAGACTAAACCAACATCTTACAAAATGAAAGGAGTTATACTTGGATGCGATGAGAAGATACAGAATTCGACATTGACAAAAGGTAATTTTAACATTTAGGTCCAGTCAAGCTCCTTCCCATGCGCAACACTTTGATTGGATCATTTTAAAGTAATCGAAGTGACAATGAATATATAAATCTTCTTCTGTTGTACGTACAATTATTTGAACCAGCGTTTATGGCGTGCGCTTGGTAGGTTGGTTGTTTCACTTTCATAGCACAACACAAGTGAAGTACGAATCTATGCCTAGGTTTATGTCCAGGTTCATGATGGCCTGCCTGTAATTTGACTAGGGAACGTGTATAGAAAGAATAAGAGTCGTAGAATCTTGGCATTTTGCTAGAGTTTATAAACAATGATTACGTTACGAACATTACAGAATTTCATAACAGCACATGTTGATATATATTATGATTTAATTATGTTTGTTAAAAGTAGAATATTATGATTAATCTCGGTTCTAGAGAGCATTCAGAAATTTTCGTTTTAAACAACGACTCTTCGTACCAAAAAATGTTTGAACTCGGAACACAAGAAAACCAACTCCTTATATTAGTGACTACCAATACAATGCTAATTTAGTTATGTTTGTTAATATCATTAAAATTTTATGTGTCAAGTATATATATTGTGCATCTTGTTTCAGACGTACGTGAGATTCGTTGTATAGAACCATGTATCAGATTAGACTATCACTAGGTCACGCCAATCAAACCAAAGAAATATAACGCGTGACTTCACGTGTATGGTTGAGAGTAATGTCTTTACTTGCTCGTCTTATCCATGATTAGAAGTTGGAACAACTACTTAAATTAATTCCTCGAGTTTTAAAGTATACTATTATTTTTCGTGTACTATAGTGAGTTTCAATTTAGTTTAGATTATACTTATACAAGATAAGTACGTCATTATAATATCAAACTAGGATGATTAACATTAGTGGACACATTTCTTAGAACAGTGTGTGAGACAAACGGATACGTTTCAGCTGATAGCAATTTTACGAATTTACTAATAATTAAATAGATTATTTACGCCTATATATGAACAACTCCGCCAAAACTCATACTCTATCTCTTCTCTCTTCATAAAATATCCGGAGACGTTTTAACGGCGGTGAAAAGATGCGGATGTTGACGACGGCGGTAAATACATTACTGAAACGGGAAAACTCCCTTCTCCAACGTCATGGCTTCGCACATGTAGTAGCTCAAAGAACAAACTCCGTTCACCAGACCGAAACAAAAGTTCCGAAAATACCCCCGTTCAGTTATTCTCCGCCGCCTTACGACGGTCCTTCCACCGGAGAGATCATCGCCAAGCGGCGAGAGTTCCTCAGCCCCGCTCTGTTCCACTTCTACAATACTCCAGTACAAAATAAAGGCCCTTTCTCGTTTCCTTTAAAACGACGCCGTTTGTTTATATGCTTATATATACATACTATACGTTTCTAAAACAAAAAATGTTTTCAAAAAAAATCTCATTTATTAAATTTCTATTGGTTTATAGCCGTAAGAAATACTTATTCAGAGAAAACAATGTATGTTAAATAATATGTGTAAAAATAAAAATACATTTTAGAACTAAACGAAGTATATATTATTTTTCTTGAGTGACTAACTTATGAGTCGGTAGGTCCGTAAATGTTTTAATTAGGACGAGCCGGACCATGCTAATTTGTATATATGTTTGATGATGGACAGTTAAACATTGTGGAGGGAAAGAAGCAGTACGTATTCGACGAGACGGGACGGCGATACTTAGATGCCTTCGGTGGAATAGCGACGGTTTCGTGTGGCCATAGCCACCCGGAAGTAGTTGAATCTGTCATCAAACAGCTAAAGCTTATTCAACATTCCACCACCCTTTACCTTAATCACACCATCTCTGATTTCGCTGAAGCTCTTGTCTCCACTCTCCCCGGAGATCTCAAGGTTAATAATAAAAACATAAACTTTTTCGAGCTGTGAAATAAAAGGTTTTGTGGTCGATGACTATGTAGGTTGTGTTTTTTACAAACTCTGGTACGGAGGCGAATGAGCTGGCGATGATGATGGCTAGGCTGAACACTGGATGTAACGATGTGGTTTCACTTAGGAACTCTTACCATGGAAACGCAGCTGCCACTATGGGAGCCACTGCTCAGTCCAACTGGAAATTTAACGTCGTTCAGGTTTTGTTTTTTTTTTTTATCATTTCTGCTTAAACAATATGATAACTATTTCATTGTAGTTTGGTTTCACTATTTTTTTTTTCATTTGTAGGTATTAAAATTAAAAAATATAGCGGAATCTGAATCGAAAAATATTATAAAACTTTAATGAATGTTTTTTTTTTGCTTTTAAAAGAAAGATAAATTAATTACACTTTGAATGTGGTACTTATTCATAGACAAAAATATTTTAAAATCTGTAAATTCTTTTTGAACATCCATTTGCATCGGTTTAGTAAGAGTTTTGATGTAGATCAGTAGATTTATTTTTGGTTTGATGTAAGTCTTTATATATTTTGGTCAACCTTTTGGTGTGGGTTTGGTTTTAGTTTCAACTTTTATCAGGGTATACAAAACATTAAATGATCATAGTTTACTGGTAGTGGTACCTATGGATGTTTGAATCTTATTAGGATTGAGTACATTTATAAAATAAACTACACACATATTTAAACCTGGGTATCAACTTTGTAACAGAGTGGTGTACATCACGCGATAAATCCAGATCCTTACCGGGGAATATTCGGATCAGACGGTGAAAAGTACGCTAGGGACGTACATGACCTGATCCAATTCGGAACTTCCGGTCAAGTCGCCGGTTTCATCGGCGAATCTATCCAGGCGAGTTTAATTCCTAGTTTTTTTTTGTACATGCATATAGCATACATGCATGAAGCACGTTTACGACGTATACGTGTGTGTATATCAATCTATGTTTGTGCATGGAATGGTGAAACAGGGAGTTGGAGGAATCGTGGAGCTGGCTCCCGGATACTTACCGGCGGCATACGACATCGTGAGGAGAGCCGGAGGAGTTTGCATCGCCGATGAAGTTCAGTCCGGTTTCGCTCGTACAGGAACCCATTTCTGGGGATTCCAGTCCCATGATGTTATCCCCGACATCGTCACCATGGCTAAGGTTCACCATCATCCATCTTGATTAAATGTCATGCTTTGATTCATTATCAATTATAATTCAAGTTGACTGCATTTACAGGGGATCGGGAACGGCATCCCGCTTGGAGCGGTGGTGACAACACCGGAGATCGCTGGCGTTCTAAGCCGACGGTTTTATTTTAATACTTTCGGTGGAAACCCAATGTGCACTGCCGCGGGACACGCGGTCCTTAGAGTCATTCAGGAAGAGAAGCTCCAAGAGAACGCTTTCCTCGTTGGCTCTCATCTCAAACGTAGACTTACACAGCTCAAAGACAAATACGAACGTGAGTTATATTGTCCAAATAAAGACATAGATATTTTAAAATAATTTGTTTTGTTTGTTTGTTGATTTTTTATATTTTTAATTTTATGCGTTTAGTCATCGGAGACGTGAGAGGAAGAGGATTGATGCTAGGAGTTGAGTTTGTGACAGACCGTGACTTAAAAACTCCGGCTAAATTAGAGACTCTTCATCTAATGGATCAAATGAAAGGTTAGACACATTTAATAAACAAAGCAACTCCGATAATAAAAGGGAAGAAGAAATAAGTCTGATCATAATGCTTTTTTGATATCGAAGAAAAAAACATAACTGGAACCTAATGTAAATTCCTTCCCATATTAAATATTTACACTGGAGATGGTCTGATAAACCAAATGATCATTCATCCTCTCATCCTATACTTTGATATACTTGCATTGTAATATGTATATTTTGATATAAAGAGATGGGAGTGTTGGTGGGTAAAGGTGGGTTCTACGGGAACGTCTTCAGAATCACTCCTCCTCTCTGCTTCACCCTGAATGACGCTGGTTAGCTCCATAGACTTTTCTGTTCAGATTAGTTTCTTCAAAATCACTTATTTGTTATTCATATATAACTAGTGTTTTCTCAAATCTTTTATTTTGTAGATTTCCTTGTGGATGTGATGGATCACGCATTGTCCAAGATGTGATTTACTCTCCTTTCTAATATCTTTCAAGATCATTCACCTTGTGTAGTTGTGTGTGTACACATATATAAATGACACAATACAAAAAGTGAAATTATGATCTTTTGTTGGTTTTTAGTACCCAGATGTATCACGGAGCATATAAATAATAAAGTCTCGTTGTTTTGTTTCTCCAGTGGTATGATATGCACACTAGGTAATAATCCGCCCCTTGCGTAGGATGTGATTATTAGTTTCGTTATTTTAATAGAAACACATTAAATCTGTTTAATTTGGATATTGGTTCAGTTTTAAGTTATTTTTTGGTTTTTAATCTCCTAAAATATAACTATTATTTTAAATTAATATTTATTTTGGTTTATTCGGTTAGAATGTTTGATTTTTTAGTTTTTTTCGATAAAAACCAAAAATTACTATTATTTTTTTATTTTCATGTTATGAATTTTAGATAGTCGTCAGGTCAAACCAATGATTTCATATCATAGTTTGTAAACGGATAATAGTTCAAGAAAAAGAAAAGAAAATTATTAAGACAAATCATTTTACTACAATTTGGTCAGTAGTGAAAGAAACATTAAAGAATATTCGGGTATTTGGAGGCATTCACGTCGATTCAGTCTTTAGCCACCTGGATAGTTGGTGACTCTAATATCCGAAATGATTTAGAATTTTAAAGAATATCCGATTTGATCCGTAGATAAAATAAAATTTTAAAAATAATTAATGTTTTTTAAATAACATTTTATTACAAAAATAAAATAATATTTAATTTTTTAAATTTTAATACCTAATATAATAAATTTAATTCATAAAAATATTGTAAAACTATAATATATATAACATATATATATATATATATATAAAATTCTGTACATATATGTATATATATGCATATAACAGATCGAATTAGATATCTGTTCCTAAAAATATAGGTATTTGTGATTTGTTTTTTTTTAATTGTATTTTAGTATTTGATTTGGTTCGTAGAGTTACAGATATCCATATTTTTTGGTTCAAATCAAAACGGATAACGAATCAAATCAAAATTTATAAATATTTTACCCAACTTTATCCGTAAACAATAAAAATAATATATATATATATATATAGTTTACCTTTTGATTCATTATTTGTTTTGATTCGAACCGAAAATATATAGTGTAAACACATTTATGAATATAGTGTGAACGCGTTAGCATATTTATTATCAAATCATTGTGAGGTTGTCATGTGTCTATTACAGTGTGAATGCATTTATTACAATGTTTCTTATTTAATATATAAGGGATATTGGTGATGATGGGTTCGACTGTGTCTGTGTCTATAAAAATTTAGATGTATAAGTTTAGTTGTAGGTAAGTCGGTTGTAGCGGTAAATTTGTTACTGTAGACTTGTTTGGAGAGACTTTTGTTGTAGTTAGATTTTTTTATAGTTGTAAGCTATAGGCTGTAGATATTTTAAAATAAACTATGTGATGTATATATAAAATAATTATTTTTATCAATTAAAATAATGTATTTTTTTTTATAAATTATTAAATTTTACTGTTATTTAAAATGTGATATTTATATAATATTTATGTTATCTAAACTATTTTAATAATTTTAAAAACACCCAAAATAAAATTAAAATATTTATAGATGTTTTTTATTATGATTATCTAATTTATTTTATATTTTAAACAATTTTTTTCATTTTACAAATTCTATAGCCTATAAAAAAAGATGTAGGTATTTTAACCAAAATACATTAAAAAAAAATTGCTTTACTTTTTTGTTGTAACTTTTAAAATAAAAGTAAAGCATGATTGGTAAAAATTAATAAAAATTTGATGTAGGTTTTAACTTTTAAAAATAAAGTTACAACATGATTGATAAAAATTAATAGAAACTTGATGTAAGTTTTAATTTTTAAAAATAAAACTACAACATGATTGGTAAAATTATTGATTTAAAATTAAATAAAACTGAAGTATAAAGATAAAGCCCAACCAATCACCCACATGATTAGAATCTGAAAGCTGTGGGGCAAAGGTGAAACGGGTGGTCATCAAAAGCGAGGTGTTGGAAGTTGCGGTGGAGAAGGAAGGAGAAGTACGTCCGGAGAGCTGTTATGATCGTTAAGGCTAGACTTGTCAGCGTGAAGATGAGCTCTTCAAGTATGCTCAGTGTCTTCCTCATCATCCCAATACTTCTTTTCTCACTTTGATTTGTATAATCTAATACAGTCTTATGCAGTATACATTTTAAAAAAAAAATCATAATGTTTTACGCGTAAATAAAAGTTTGTGTTCTTATTTTTCATAAATATAGCAAAAATTATCGCATAAAATTGTGATGTTTTAGATGAGATATTCATTTGCTTGTACTCTGGTGTGGACCTGACCTAGTCTAAAAGATATTTAAGAACTAGTTCTTACATTTTTTAGATTAAGATTAACCATGGAACCCCTAATGGGTTCTTAATTAATTTTTAATCAATAGATTTAGGTTAAGAACTTACGTTAAGAAACCCCTCATTTTAATAGCTCCAATAGTAGGTTCTTATTTAGGAGTTCTTAAGGGGAAAAAAAATTTAAAACATAAACGAGGTTCTTAAAATTTATCTTTAAATTTTTTTTTTAAAGATAAAATTTATTTATTAAATAAAACATATTAGAAGATAACATTTTAAACATTGATTTAAATAAAAATATTAAAACAAAGATTAGTAAAATAAACGAGAATAATTTGAAAGAAGCTTCCGAACTCAGTTGTTGTATTCATCACGTCCGAATTTACACCATATATGTTCAACCAAATCAGCTTTCAGTTGTTGATGCATTTTTTATCACGAATTTTAGTTCGAACACCCATCTGGTTGGCGATATTTGTAGGGATGTCTGTAGAATACGTGAGATCCACATGTGAACTTCTGTTGTCTTCCGGTTGTTGGAACTCTGAAACATCATATTGAGTATATCTATCTCGTTCGTCTTCTACGATCAGATTATGGAGTATGATACATGCTCTCATAATCTTCCAAATCTTGACTTTATCCCAAAAAAATGCTGGATTTTTAACAATGGCAAAGCGAGTTTGCAAGACTCCAAAAGCACGCTCGACATCTTTTCGGACAGCTTCTTGATGTTGAGCAAATAAAACCGCTTTCGGTCCTTGTGGTATTGAAATAGATTGGATAAAAGTTGCCCATTTCGGATAAATGCTATCGGTGAGATAGTAAGCCATACGATACTCTCTTCCATTAACAGAGAAAGTAACTTGCGGAGCTTGACCGTTTATTATGTCATCAAAAACAGGTGAGCGATCAAGAACATTTATATCATTTAAAGTACCTCGAGGGCCAAAAAACGCGTGCCATATCCATAGATCGTATGAAGCAACCACCTCTAAAACGATTGTCGATTTTCCCAAACCACGCGAATATTGATCTTTCCAAGCGGTGGGACAATTCTTCCACTCCCAATGCACACAATTGATGCTTCCTATCATCCCGGAAAATCCACGATGCTCTCCAATATCAAGTAGACGTTGAAGATCAGCCGCTGTTGATCTTCTTAGGTACTCATCGCCGAAGAAATTTATTATTCCTTCTACAAAATTTTCCAAGCATGACCGAGTAGTTGTTGAATCGAGCCGGAGGTATTCATCAACCGCGTCAGCCCAGTGCCATATGCCAAGACACGAATAGCAGCTGTACATTTTTGAAGTGTAGACAGCCCAAGCCTTCCGAGACCATCTGGTCTTTGTTGAAAGAATTCCATTTCATTGGAAAGTCGATCAACAATTTTCATGAACAACGGCTTCCTCATGCGAAATCGACGGCAGAATAGATTATCCGGATATGTTGGAGTTTCACTGAAATAATCATTCCACGGACGAAGATTGCCTGCTTCATGGTTTCTTTCGATATAAACTCGTTTTTTCCTTCTTCTTCTTTCTTCTTGTTGGTCATCATGATTAGTGAAAACATTTTCGAAAGTTTCATCAAAATATTGATCAAAATATTGATCAAAGTGTTGATCAAATGTTTCATCTTCTAATTCATCAAACATATTATGAGAAGAGGATGCCATAAATAAGTTCAATTTTTTTTAGTGGAACTTATTGTTTTAGTGAATGAGAAGAATAGAGAATGAGAAGAATGGAGATTGAGAAGAATGAGAAGATGGTGGCGAGGTTTGAGAATAATAAGAAGATGGTGGCGAGGTTTGAGAAGTAAGAGAAGCTGGTGGAGATGTTTGAGAAGTAAGAGAAGATGGTGGAGATGATACTTGACACTAGATGGCTACGTGAAATTGAGAGAACAATGAGTTTGTTAAATACAAACACATGACACAAGACAATACTTGACAAAACACATGACACAAAAATTCAAACACAAAAATACAAACACAAAACGCCCCACATAACTTACCCGTGACACAAAAATTCAAAAATTCAAAGCAACACAAGGACTACAGACAACACTACTGCTCTCACTCCGTGAATAGACAAGCACTGTCACTGCTCTCACTCCGTGTATCTTCCACTGCTCTCACACTTGTTTGACCTGAAAGTATAGAAAGACAAGATACAGAACATCAATAAGTGTTTCTTTTAATTATTGAAAGACTAGAAACATTTTATTCAACTTAATCAGCAGACAAGATACAAAACATCAACAACCGAAGCAATTATAACCAGCAGACAAGATACAGAACATCAACAACCAAAGACATAAACTTAAAAACAACAAACAACAAACAACAGAAGCACATGACTAGACCTTAAACTAGAAATAATTAGACAGGAACTCAGTAATGAGCTTCTTCTTCAATTCTTCTTCATAGTCAGTTAGTTCTTGTTTAGCGATTAGTGAGTCAAGTAGCCTCATCTTTTACAGCCTCTCTTTCGCAGCCAACTCATTTTTTTGATACTCCACATACCATGAAACTCATCCACCGCCTTACCCTCTGCCATCTTTTTCTTACCATGGCCCTTTGATGCCTTAACACCCGGTGGACGAATGGTTGCTTTCTCATCTTCACCAGTGCTGGTTTCAAAGGCGTGAGAGTTAGATGATTGTGCACTCTCATCACACTTCCTCCTTTTAGCATTTCCTTGGGTTTTACCACTAGACAGTTCACACCATTTCTCATCATTTCGCAACTCCTTCCATGCATGCTCAAAAGTGAACCTCTTTTTGTGGTTGTTGTAGAAGATCTCATGCGTATGTTTCAGAACATCAGTTTCATTTTGGCTGCTACTCTTCTCTCTACAGGCCGCTTCATACGCCCCACAAAACTTGTTCACTTGGTCGTTGATCTTCTGCCAACGCTGCTTACAATGAGAAGACTCTCTCACTTCAGACCCTTTCACCTTGGGACTTGCCGCAAAGTATGCAGCAATCCTTTTCCAGAACGCACCAGCTCTCTGCTCATTGCCAACGATCGCGTCTTTGCTTGTGTTTAACCAAGCGCTAATGAGGGCGACATCATCAATAGGCGTCCATGTCCTCCTATCCTTACGCTCTGCAAGAGTCTCTTCTTCCGTTGGCTGACTACTAAAAAGAGGGACTTGGGAGGAAGACACTTCGACATTGTCTTGAACATAACCAAAGACACTTCCATTGGCTGACTACTAAAAAGATGGACTTGGGAGGAAGACACTTCGATATTGTCTTGAACATAACCAAAGACAGTGTCTTGCTGACTATTTAGAAGGTCAACAAAGTTTGACATAGGCCAATATGAATTGGAATCCATACCATAATGTGTCAAAAGAGAAAGAACATAAGGAATTTTTTGTTGGAGAGAAGAAGGAAAGAGGCGTTGATAGATGGAAGAGAAGAAGGACTTTTTAATAGAAGAGAAGAAGGAAATACGCATTGATCACCATTGATCAATGCGTTCAACACCCAACCAGATGGAGATGACATTTATCTAACACATTAACCGCATCAGCTTTGATTTCTAACTAACCTCTTACATCTATTTATTACCCAAATCAGAGTTAACTCTATCACTAAGCAGGAGATTAATTACCACGGGTTCAACTAACAGCAAAAGCACAATCAATTCAGTTCACACCAAAAGCACAATCTACATCAATATGAGCCTAATTTATCAAACTTTCTATATATCTAATTTGTCAAAGATAAACGCTGCTTTACCTATATTGAACTTGAAGTCGAGCATTGATGTCTCTTGAGCCGAACCCTCTTCTTCCGAACCATCTCAGACGAACTTGATGTCTCTTGATCCGTTTGACGAACATTGATGGGACTCTCTCTTGATCCGAACCATCTCAACACAGAAAGAAGAACACAAAATAAAAATGGATCAGAGGTGAACGATTTAATACTCACGATACATAACCAGACACAAGAGACAGATCATATGTACGAAAAAGATCAAAATCACAAATAAAGCCCACAATCAAACACATGCATCAATTCAAAGTTTCATAGATAACAAAAATACTCTGCTTTACCTTTCGCTTCGTCGAGGTGAGCCGTGGAGAGAGAGATATAGGTTCTCCACCGTCGAGGAGATCCGTCGAGCCACCGAGAGAGACGCCACGACTATTCGCCGAGAAGAGATGAAGAAACAGAGGCGGAGTCGTCGAGGAGAGTCCTCGATCACAACGCGAGAAACGATGAGTCCACCGACGGAGACGAGGTTTCCACCGAGACCGAGAGAGACGCCGACGCCTCCATCCGATCGTTGAGAGATGGAGAAACAAGGCGGATTTGACGAGGAGATGGAGAGACTCGCCGTTTCGCAAACGAGAAGGAGAGAGAGACGCGGTGTGATTTTGTCGAGAATGAAACAGAGATAGGCTCAAAATACAACACGTGTCCAACAAGAGCCGGGTTTTGTTGGCCTTGATTAAGAAGCGATTCTTCTTAATTGGCCCTTTTTTTTTTTTTTTAAATGCTAATTTCACTAAGCACCCCCCATTAAGCAACTCCGTTAATTGTGGTCTTAGTTAAAAGTTAAGAGACATGTTCTTATATTTCGCTAAGAATCTCACCTTAAGAATCCCTAATAATCATGCTATAAAGTCTCTTAGCCTTTTTGGTAATTTTCCAAAGCTACAACTTATAGGTAGTTGGCCGATGCTGTTACGGTAAAAGAAAACACACAACAGTCAAAAAGCCAAGGTTCAAATAGATTAATTAAGAGAAGACAGCTCACATAATGTCTTACACAGAGCTCATGAAAATATACACACGTTTTATCCTCTGTTACTCTTTCTTTTCTGTAACTTGATGCAAGTCACAATAGAAACTCTAGTAAACCGTAAATTTCTTTTTTTTTTAAATTTATTTTTGGATATAGATCCTAATTGAGAAAAACTAAGTTTATGTTGTAATTAGAAGGGTTTAGAGACTAAATATTTCGGTGTTTTATTAATGATCAATGGAGGTTCCTTTATATAAGGATTACAAGATAAAGATAAATGGAAAGAGTACATATCATAATCCAATAGGAAATAGGAAAACTATTAAAACATAGAAAAGAAAAACATCCTAAGTTCTAAGTCGGCCAAGACTAGACGACTTAATACTAAGTCGTCCTAGACTAGCAGACTCTCTCTCTCTCTCCCTTGGACGCGGCCGCGGCTGGGCCTGGTCGTGGCTGATGGGCCTTCTCTTCTTGTCTTGGTTAATGGCAATCCACTCCATGATTTATAACACTCTCCCTTGTATGCCATAACCATACATGATTTGTAGTACGCTTCATGTTGCCTCATTAAAACCTTATCAGGAAAACCCAGTGGGACAAAACCATGATGAAGGAAAAAGAGTACAACACGCACTACTCCCCCTGATGTGAACCTCGGTGTAGAATCTACATTCTACGCATCTTGGTGCGTGATATTTCTTGTATGTATAGGATGGGAGTAATCGGGCAGTTTCATTACTGAACCGTAATTAGACCACTTCGACTTCTTAGGTCGTTTCTCATGTCCTTTGACATCGAGTGTCCCGGTAAAACATATGTGCAAAGCAATGTGAATCACATTGTCCTCGGAGATCACTTATTGGGTCTTTGCAAATCGTGTTTGCATGTGTCCATAGTCTAGACGTGATCATCTACTGTTAACTCTTTACTTTGATCGGACAAAATAAGTACTTATGGATAATGTACTAGACATGGTTATCATGAACCTATGTCTCGATCTAGCTGATCCATGTCTGGGTCATAGAGCTCGTCTTATACATGTCCACTACTTGTCTCATGATTGTTCAAGATCAATGATCATTGCTGTGAGTTTATAATCTCTTATTATGGCTCTGCGGCCGAACACTCTCATGGTTGTGGACATCGATTTCTTTGCCTTAGGCAGTACCATATCTATCTCAGATATTGTAGTCCTTTATCCATCTCTTGATGGTGTCTCATGACCTCTGTTGCTGTGGATTATATCACACACTGAAAAATATATATTATTAGGTCATAGATCTCGGCTCTCACAAGCTTATGGACTACAATACATTTGTATCCGGTTGATCTTTTGTCTATACTAGCCCGTGATCAAGAAGAAGGGCCAGACGTCTTTTAGTCTTAAAAGCCGGACGCGTCTAGTAGAAGGGCCAGATGTTCTTTGCTTAAGAGTCGGACACCCTTAGACGGACAGAGTCGGACATCTTTAGTTTGAAGGGCCGGGGCCGGACTCTTTTGGTCGGACACCCACATAGATTCTATGCCTACTAACCTCTTTTAGGTTTAGTATAATCACAAGGAATTTCAAATGTATGGACTGTATTGGATTGTCTTTTATACAACTCCAAGATTAATGATCATGCGTGATCAATTTCTTTTACATACTATATGCAACTGCTTTATGTTTCAGTCCATGAATCAGCTTAGGAACGAAGCTGTTCTTTCATCTTATCCAGTGATCCATGTGCTGCTTTACTACATCACTGTATCTATTTTCTTATGACCAGACCTTTTGTTAGTTTCGAAATTTTGTAGCAGCAACCACCACATAGGAGTTCATCTCTTTATAATTTGTTCCTTTGATCTCTGTGAGTACCTTGTGTAGCAAGCTATGATCTAATGCTGTTATCAGGAAACATGAAAACTCTAGACCTCGTGATCATGTGCCTTTTCTCACGGTTTCTTTATCTCACAAGATCCATCTATTTCACTGGTTTATCAGATGGCGTTTCTGTATATGTATATGGCCAATACGCCCATCTCTCTTTTAGATACATTGAACCTCCACGTTTTATCTTTTCTAATCTCTATGATCTTTTATGATTGTATGAGTACTCTTTCGTGGGTTCATGATCCTCGTTCATTTCTTTATGTTCAAGTGCTATAACTTTATGTATCTTTATACAAATATGTGTGTGTGTCGACACTTTCATGTGGTTCCATTATGTTCCAGACATGATCCAATGGATTTGAGATCTTATTATCCAGGACCTTTATTACCTAGTAGCTTGGCGTCCCAAGACTACATGGTTTGGTACCTTAGATGTGTAGCTGCGCAGCCTTTTCTCAATGTCTAGTATGGTTTCTCTTATAATCTCTGATATGTATTCTATGCACCATTTTTCTATCCGAGATTCCTTTATCTTATGGACCAATTGGTCTATCTTGTATAGACTCTATAGCAACTTGATTATGTCTCTTCTAGGACATTCATTTGGTGCTAAGCTGGTTAGTCATTTCTCGGGTCAGTGTCTGGCATTTCGATTAGCTTCTCAATTAGCTAGCTTTATATAATCTTTCTTTGGACGTCTTAAATTATAATCTCTATTTCGAGGATCTTGCCAAGACAATGATGGTTTAAAACCATTCTTATCATTCTTTATCCAGCTTATAATCTTTCTCCTTTAATGTTTGGATAGACGGATGCAATCCGTGTACTTGGCCACAATCTTATCACCCATGTTTGGCTCAAGTTTTCTTTATAAATCGTGGGAGAAAGTAATACTCCTATCCAACATATATTCCCAATCCTCTTCTGAGGTTCCATCTTAGACGGCACATATATGTATGTGGTGGTTTATTCAAAATCTCTTAAGATGGTGTATGTCTGGTTTTATGACCCGTATTCAATCTGAGATGAGAATATCTATGCTCACTTATGGCTTGATGCATATTATCATAATGTCCCCAAGCTTATAGACTTTATAGTCTTATCCTTATAGGTAATAGCTTACATGACCGATAACTTATATGTAATAGCTTACTTGGCCGAACCTTTACAGGTAATGGAACGTGTGCGGCCAAGCCTGCACTATGCGGCCAAGTCACGACCAAGTCACGGCTGAGCCGTTTATTCTCATGGTCTCTTCAGCCGGGTAATGGTCTCTTTGGCTTGGCCATTTGTATCATGGCCTCTACGGCCGAGGAATGGTCCTTTATGGCCGAGTAATGACCGAGCCATATAACATGGTGTCTTAGACCATAGTGGTATGCGAACTTGTAGTATTGATCATGGGTTTATCCTCTCTCCCCCTCATGACCATACTATAAGGTCGTGGTGCTTGGGACAATTAAGCCTAATGAGTTTCCCTTTGTGTACATGTTTCACAACGTGAGATCTTTTACGAGATAACTCTGTGTCTTTTCAATCTTTGCATCAAGTTTAGACTTTAGGATGACTAATCCTATCATGCCATATAGTGTAAAATTTCGTGGTGTTATCTCAATATGGTTACCACATCTCTTGCCTCTTTATCATACTGATCTGTAGCATAGTTTTGATCAGTAGAGATCATAGGTATAGTCTCGACCACTTTCTTTCAAGGTCTTAGGCGTTTTACTTCTTAAAATCTAAAGAAACTTGTTTCCTTCCTTACCCATTGTTTCTTTACTATGCTTACTATACCCATTCATGATTTCTTACTTGGTTTTATGCCTCTTTAGGCAACTCTTTAAAACATTTATATGTTTAAGTAAGATCAGACAAGATAATGAATTCAAAACCAATTCCATTGTATATATAAAATCGTGAACCATAAAGTAGGCTAAAAGCAAATCACAAAACAAGGACTTTAAAATAAAATGTCGAGATCCCTCTTAGTCAATAGACATGCCGGCCACTCCTTGAGTTATATTGGACACGGCTCCCTTGGATTCATCCTTATCTATATTAGTTTTATTTGTATCAGGATATCTCATCTCACTGCTCCTCTTTAGTACCTTGTCATTCTCAATCACCGTTAGGCAAGAGATCAGGTCATTGTAAGTGGTAGAACCTCTTTCTATGTAGATACGTTTTGACAACAAATATTCTGGATGGAATGTGGAGTATGTCTTGAATAGACAATCATTATCTGTTACCACTTCACCACATAATCTCAGTTGGTACACGACCCTGGACAAGGCAAAGTGAAACTCGACCACTGTCTCAAAGTCATGGAATCTGAGACTCATCCATTCATGTTTGACCTTTGGTAATAATACCATAGTGTATCTGGACTTTAATTTTGTCCAAAGGTCACGAGGATTCTCAATATGTAGATACTGATTTCTCAGTTCCTCAGTGAGATGATGGCTCATAATAGTTATGGCTCGTAACTTTTCACTTTCAATTTCATCATTTCTTTCAATGATACATTTCCCGAGTCCTCTAGACTTAGGGCAATTGAAGTGTTCATTTCCCATTCTAGATAATCATCTCCAAAGATATTTAGAATGGCATAATCCATGGGTTCAAATCTCGGCATCTGAAATCATATTATCAATCAATTCATTGATTTAGAATTCTTGCAACCAATTTAAATAATCAGTGCATATGATTTCATAAGTCTATCTTTGATGCTTAGGCCATACGGCTTTGCATTGTGATGCTTATACCTCTTGGCCATTATAAGATACAACGATCTTAAGGATCGGATCATGATGCAATCCGGTTTATATAAGCATTCGGATACTAGGCCACACGGTCACTTTGATATGCACTAAGCTACACGGCTTTTAATCAATCAAGGGCACAAGGCCGCAAGTGTGAGCAATGCATTAGGCTGCACGGCCATATACAAAATGGGATCTAGATGCATTCAATCCTATTTCTTAGTTGCATATCTATTAAGTTTTACCAATTTCAAGGTTGGTAATATTAGATTTTAGAATCAAGTAATCTAGCAACCTAACTCTCATTCAATATGTAAATTCTTTAAATCAATCTTTCAAGATTTAAGTAATGAGAGATTTAAGGTTTCAAGGCCTTTAGGAATCTTAAAATTCAAGATTAGGGTTTTAGTTTAAACGAGATTCAGATTCAAGTTTTAAAAACAATCCTAATCATAGCTCGAGGCGATCAATCAAACACTCAAGTTTCAAATCAAAATTAAAACCGATTTTCCAAAATTAGGGTTTTAGGGGATTTCGAAAATTTTGATCTTTGATCAAGGGGATTTGATTTGAGATTCAAAAACCTTTAAGGTTCTGATTTTAATTGATCAATGGATCAATCTCGTTTTTAGGTTTTACATCGAACTTATAGAGGTTCGATTTACTCATAGGGGATCGATCTATTTAACCTATGGCTTTTAGTTTTTAGAGATTATATTTTAAGGTTTCAATCTTTACAAAACAACCAAATTCGATTCTTGTTTTCAGATTTCGAATTACCTTTATTTTGTAGTGTTGAACCGGACCACCAAAGTCAGATGAACCTCTAGTTGCACAAGGATGGTCGCAAGCTGAGACGGTCTTGCGTCTGGTCACGGATGTGTGCTGAGGTAGTCGGACGCGATTGAGACGCGTCTTCTTTTTATCTAGTTCGCGAGCTGCTGCCTTTGCAAGCGGCTGATCTGAATTGCGAGCTGGCTGTGATGCGAACGTGGGCTGGCTCTGTTGTGAACAGGAAGCTGCGAATGTCTAGGATCAGGAACGCTTAAGGGCTTTAACTGATCAGGTGTTTGCGAGCCAGGACGGAAGCAAGAACAAGTTCGGGTTCTTCGGGATTAGATCTTTGCACCAACTCATCATAGCTCATGAAAAAAACAAGGAGTATTAGATGACATGAACACCATAATCTAAACAAGGTATCATCAAACAACTAAGGTATGATAAACTTATCTTTCAAAGGATTTGAATTTGACTAGAAAATCTTGTTGGTTCGGATTACGGTTCCAAAGACCAAGACGGCGCCACGTTTTGTTTCTGCGAGTGAGGGCGCGTCTGAGATCGGATCGACGAACATTTGCGCTGATGGATTCGTCTCGTCAAGAGTTTCAAGATGATATGTGGATCGTCGTCTGGTTCCTCAGGGTTGGAGAGATCGATCGATTTTAAGTTGCGCCTGATTTAGGGTTTATGTGTGACGGATTTTAGGTTAGGGTTAGGGGTTTATCTTTTCTCAGGGTTTTGGGAGTGTATCGTGCTGATAACGTGTTGTAATTAGAAGGGTTTAGAGACTGAATATTTCGGTGTTTTATTATGAGAGTTTCTTTATATAAGGATTACAAGATAAAGATAAATGAAAAGAGTACATATCATAATCCAACATGAAATAGGAAAACTACTAAAATATAGAAAAAGAAAACATTCTAAGTTCTAAGTCGGCCAAGACTAGCCGACTCTCTCTTTCTCCCTTAGACGCTGCCGCGGCTGGGCCTGGTCGTGGTTGATGGGCCTTCTTTTCTTGTCTTGGTTAATGACAATACACTCTATGATTTATAACAGTTTAGGTTGCATTTATGATTTTAACTAGAGAATCTGATTAAATTTACAATTGTTTCATAGTAGTTAATACATTCGGATCTCGTATTAATTAATTAGAATATAATTTTGTTATTAATCTGACAAGATTTTCACATCTCAAGAGGGGTAAAAAAGAGAAGTGGAAACAAAAACGCAATGCGTGTTTGATGACTTTCCCTTTGTTCCTTCTCTCTCTCTGACTAAATCGCATCCTCACTTTCTCTCTTCTGCCGCCACCACCACCACCGTTTACGCGCCTCCACCTCCGTCTCCGTCTCAATCGCCGTCATCGTTCCACATCTTCCTCTAGATTCCTAGGGTTTCCACCACCGCTTCTCCATCCATCTGGTTTGTTTCCCTCCCCCCCCCCCCCCCCCCCCTGGATCCTCTGCTCTCGCGCCGCTGGTTCAGCGGCTTTGTTGATTGATTCGATTCTAATCGATCTCCGATTCTCGCCTCAATCGTAACAATAACTCTAGGGCTGAGCGATTCGATTTTGAGGGATTTCGAGCGGGGGTGTTTGATTCTCTCTGGTGTGTTCTCCGATTTGGATGGCATTGGGAGACTTAATGGTATCTCGGTTCTCGCAATCCTCCGTTTCTCTGGCCTCCAGTCACCGCTACGACGAGGACTGTCTCTCCTCCAGTCACGGTGATTCCTCGCGGATGAAAGATTCCAACGCTACGAGTAGTATCTACGGAAATGGCACGGCGGAGAGAGCGTCCGCCACCAGCATGGCGTACTTGCCTCAGACTATCGTCCTCCGCGAGCTTAGGCACGACGCGTCCGAGGCGTCTGCGCTCTTGGGGACTTCCGAGGGGATTGTGTTGGCTCCTAAATGGCGTCTTAAAGAGCGAGTAAGTTTGTGATTGGACTTTGTTGTGTTGATAGACTAGATTTTGGATTGATCGTAGTGCAGTTGAGGATGAAGGAGGAGCATAGGGCAACTACATTCTCTAGAATGTTTGTAATACAATCTGCTATTTTGTTTACCTACTAGGTTGGGTGATGTTAACTGATGAAGTTTTTATTTTGGAGACGAGAAGTTAAAAAAATTGGCACCATGATACACGTTTTCGCTACACTTCCAATGTCTCCTTAGAAAAAAAAAATATAATTTTTCCCAGCATTAGCTAAATCAGGCATTTATTGGATCTGTTTGCTATGTGAATTCTTGTAAATCTCATGCTCTTTGCTGACTTTTATTCTTCGTCTTTGCAGATGAAAACAGGATGTGTAGCTCTAGTTCTGTGTTTAAACATTACTGTTGATCCGCCGGATGTTATAAAGATATCTCCTTGTGCAAGAATCGAGGCTTGGATAGGTTGAGCCCCTATTACACTCTTTCTTTTGTGTGTCTATACTTTGTCGTTGTCGCTGCAATTCTTTCTCTTTTATTTGATGGCAGACCCATTTTCCATGGCCCCGCCAAAAGCTCTCGAGACTATTGGACAAAACTTGAGCACTCAGTATGAGAGATGGCAACCAAGGGTGATTATTTATCTCCCGGTATTTTATTGTTATTGTTTCGTCAATTTACGTTTTTCATTTTTATATTGTTATCTCTCTCAGGCTCGATATAAGGTTCAGTTAGATCCGACGGTAGACGAAGTCAGGAAGCTGTGCTTGACTTGTCGGAAATATGCAAAGACGGAGAGAGTTCTATTCCATTATAATGGGCATGGTGTGCCAAAGCCTACAGCTAATGGTGAAATTTGGGTATTCAACAAGGTCTGCTCTTGCTAGCTTTTCTGTTATCTACGATGTTCTTCTTCCTTTTCGTCTGTTACCACGTAATGATTGATCTTGTATTTGAGCAGAGTTATACGCAGTACATTCCGTTGCCAATCAGTGATCTTGATTCCTGGTTGAAGACACCGTCCATCTATGTTTTTGACTGCTCTGCTGCTAGGATGATTCTTAATGCCTTTGCTGAGGTAAAGGAAATAACCAGTTCACTCATGTTACCCATCCTTCTGTCAAGTTTAAGACTTGATTCTGCAGCGGGCGTTCCATAAAATGATAAAATTCATTTATTCCTTTTGACAGCTTCATGATTGGGGCTCGTCTGGTTCCTCTGGATCCACAAGGGACTGTATTCTACTTGCTGCTTGTGACGTACATGAGACACTTCCTCAAAGTGTTGAATTTCCAGCTGATGTTTTTACTGCTTGCCTCACGACACCCATTAAAATGGCGTTAAAATGGTAAATCCTATATTCGCCTCTGATTGTTTTTGCGTGCTCAGATGTCATCGTTCTCCTAAAATACGTTCTTGTCGTTCCACCAAGCTACTTTATATAATCTTAGTTAGTTTTTTTTTTTTTTTGCGTTTGATTTATGCCCGTCTAGAACTAGTAGTTCAGTTTACCTGCAATTCTTACAAGAAGCTTTCCATTGCAGGTTCTGCAGGCGTTCTCTTCTAAAAGAAATCATCGATGAATCACTTATTGACAGGATTCCTGGCCGCCAAAATGATCGTAAGACATTGTTAGGGGAGTTAAATTGGATCTTCACAGCAGTGACGGATACAATTGCATGGAATGTGCTTCCTCATGGTATTGCTCCAAACTTTTCACATAATGTATTAGGGCCAAATCTCTTACTGACTTGTTTGCATTTCTGTGTTCTTCATGAATGTTACTTTTACCCTGCAGAACTTTTCCAGAGATTATTCAGACAGGATTTGTTGGTCGCTAGCCTTTTCCGAAATTTCTTACTTGCTGAGAGAATAATGCGGTCCGCAAATTGTAATCCAATATCTCACCCTATGCTACCTCCTACGCATCAACATCATATGTGGTATTCAAGAAGATTCTTATTTTTCTGTTAGATAAAATGTTATGTGTCTTGATTTCCCTCAGGTAGTTGTTGCATGCTTTTCAGGGATGCATGGGACATGGCTGCTGAAATCTGCCTTTCTCACCTTCCCCAACTTGTTTTGGACCCAAACGCAGAGTTCCAGGTTTGTCTTGTCCTATTTAGTTCCTTTTAATTGTATAAAATGTTGCATATCTTGATGATAAAACTTGCTTCTTTCCCTTTTCTAGCCAAGTCCATTTTTTACTGAGCAACTGACAGCTTTTGAGGTGTGGCTTGATCATGGATCTGAGCATAAGAAGCCACCAGAGCAGTTGCCTATTGTTCTTCAGGTGCAACCTAAATTTCTATATTCATTTCTATGTATATTGTGCGTCTGCGAGGGAGAGAAAACCATATTTATTTATCATTTTCGAATGGGTTTGTGTGGATTTGACTTGAGGAATTTTATTTGGCTTCCTTCTGGAGGTTCCATCATAGAACTGTTTGCATATTTCTATCATATTGTATTTATAGACTCTGGTTTTCTTCAGGTGTTACTTAGCCAATGCCATCGGTTTCGTGCTCTTGTACTTCTTGGAAGATTTCTTGATATGGGTTCATGGGCCGTGGATCTGGTATACTTTTAAGCTTGAACTCCCTTTCCCTTTGGCTTACACATAGTTTCTTTAGGTTATGTCTTTACACGTGAACTGAATTTTCTTCTAGGCTTTGTCTGTTGGAATATTCCCATATGTGCTGAAGCTTCTGCAAACAACAACAAATGAGCTAAGACAGATCCTTGTTTTCATATGGACAAAAATTCTTGCACTTGATAAGGTAATTTCGTCTTTTGCGTTCCATGAGCTAACGATGGTGGTTTTTCATGCATTTGCTTGTTGTTTTACAAATTTGGGCCAGTTCCTATGGTGGCTATCTTCTTGTGCATCTATTGAGAGTGACTTTAATGGAACTCTTATGTTTTCCATCTCGTTATTTTGAGATGAATGCTAAATGGCACAAATCTACCATCTAATATATTCTGAATATTATATAATTAATATCATATCTATGGACATCAAATTAATCTCCGGCCACCGCACTTTCGTGCTGCTTAAGCCTTCTCGTCTCAGTCTTTGAATTATTAACATTGACTGGTTTCTCTTTGTTTCAGTCATGTCAAATTGATCTTGTGAAGGATGGGGGGCATACATATTTTATAAGATTTCTAGATAGCTCGGGTGCATTTCCAGAACAACGAGCTATGGCTGCTTTTGTTCTGGCTGTCATAGTGGACGGACACCGACGAGGCCAGGAAGCATGTCTTGAAGCAAATTTGATTGGTGTTTGTCTGGGGCACCTTGAAGCATCGATACCAAGTGATCCACAGCCAGAACCATTGTTTTTACAATGGCTTTGTCTTTGTCTTGGAAAGTTGTGGGAAGATTTTATGGAGGCCCAAATAATGGGCAGGGAGGCAAATGCTTTTCAAAAATTGGCACCTCTGGTTTCCGAGCCCCAACCTGAGGTGAAGCCCAGATTTCTTCATATTATCCTTCTTTTAGTAGTGTAGTTGCTGACCATAACAATCCCTTGCAGGTAAGGGCTGCTGCTGTTTTTGCCCTGGGTACCTTAGTTGATATTGGGTTTGACTCTAGTAAAAGTGTTGTGGACGATGAATTTGATGATGATGAAAAGATTAGAGCAGAAGAAGCTATCATTAAAAGTCTCTTAGATGTTGTCTCAGATGGGAGTCCACTTGTCCGGGCAGAGGTTGCTGTAGGTACGCAAAGCATGCAACTCTTGAACATTCATGATCTTAGGACTATGGGTACCTAAATAGTTATTTAACTTCAAAGCCAAAATATTCTAACCTAATGAGATTATTTTAAATTAGATACGTCTCTCCTACCTTTTATTTATTGATTTACCTTTTACTGAATTTGAATAACTCCAATTTACATAGGCATCTAATTTTTTTTGTTGCGTTAGCTAGAGAGCCTGATAGTTTCTAACTCAATACAACCTCGAAACCATATTGTTCTTCGCTTAGAGAGTTCATATATAATTTTGTGCAATTTCCAATGTCTGTCTTTTTCATTCTGCATGTACATCTTGAAGCGAGCTTGCTTACTTTTATTTCTTTCCTATTTGATCCCCAAGTCTTATCTTTTGTTAATGTTTCTACAGCTCTTGCACGTTTTGCCTTCGGCCACAAACAGCACCTAAAGTCAGCCGCATCTTCATATTGCAAGCCTCAGTCAAGTTCTTTGCTTACTTCGCTCCCTTCAATAGCTAAACTCCATGATGCTGGGAGTGCAAAACTTGTTTCTTTACACATGAGTCCTCTGACTAGAGCTAGCACTGATAGCCAACCAGTGGCTCGTGAGGCCAAGATCTCAAGCAGCCCTCTTGGCTCGGCTGGGCTGATGAATGGATCTCCATTATCTGATGATTCTTCGTTACATTCTGATTCTGGAATCATGCTTGACATTGTCAGCAATGGAGCTGGCCATCACCAAAGACTATTGGACAATGCTGTTTATTCGCAGTGCATTCGAGCTATGTTTGCCTTAGCTAGAGACCCATCTCCACGTATTGCAAGTCTCGGGCGGCGTGTGCTTTCTATCATTGGAATCGAACAAGTTGTTGCGAAACCCTCGAAGCCCACTGGCCGACTAGGGGAAGCCGCAACGACATCTAACACTCCTCTTACTGGCCTAGCTCGTTCATCCTCATGGTTTGATATGCATGCAGGTAGCTGTTCATGGAGTGAAATTTCTGAAAGTTGTGCTTAATTCAGGAAATTTTCCTTTATTGAGTGTTTGTGAATTTGATCTTGCACTGTTGTTGACAACAGGTAATCTGCCCTTAAGTTTTAGGACTCCTCCGGTCAGCCCTCCTAGAACAAACTATCTACTGAGGAGGGTTTGTTCGCTAGAGTTCAAACCTCATCTGTTGGGTTCACCAGACTCAGGATTGGCTGATCCGCCTTTAGGCGTCAGTGGATCTGAAAAGAGTTTGCTCCCATTATCAACTATCTACAGCTGGAGCTGTGGCCACTTTTCTAAACCGCTTCTTGGTGGGACGGATGCTAGTCAAGAGATAGTTACCAAAAGAGAAGAGAAAGAAAAATTCGCACTCGAGCATATTGCAAAATGCCAGCACTCCTGTAAATAGTTTGTCTTTTTATCTCTGGTTTGTTCTATACCTGTACTACTCACTTGAACTTATTTACAATATTTTTACCTTGACCAGCTATTAGCAAGCTCAGCAATAATCCTATTGCCAACTGGGATACGAGGTTTGAAACGGGAACAAAGACAGCTCTCCTTCACCCTTTCTCTCCTATTGTAGTTGCTGCGGATGAAAATGAACGGATCAGGTAAGCTAAAATCTGGATCTTATATCAGTTTCTTGCGTTCAGGTTCACCTGTTAGCCAGAGTACTGTCTAGTTACCTCAAAACAAAAGGTGTTCGCTTTTGAAGGTAGATCTAATTGATTAGATCTCTCTGTCTAGCATAATCATTTAGAAAAGCTTCCCTTTAAAACTGTTCTTAAAGTTTGATCTTCTTCGTGACTTTTTAGTTTATTTTATCGAGATGCATCTAAGCCACTAAGTACTTTACTGTATTTTCCTCTCAGAGTCTGGAACTATGAGGAAGCAACTCTTCTCAATGGCTTTGACAATCATGATTTTCCTGACAAAGGAATTTCAAAGCTCTGCCTCATCAATGAACTTGACGACTCTTTTCTACTTGTTGCATCATGTAATATTCATAACTCTTGCCACTGTTTGCGAATTGATTGATTATAGCTGCTGAGAAATGGTACTTATGTTTACACGATCTTCTGGAAATATGGGTAGGTGATGGCTCGGTCCGAATATGGAAAAACTATGCAACGAAGGGTAAACAAAAGCTTGTTACGGGGTTTTCTTCAGTTCAGGGCCACAAGCCCAGTGCACGTGACTTGAACGCTGTTGTGGACTGGCAACAACAGTCTGGCTACCTGGTTTGTGATTACTTTTTTCAAGCTTTGCTGTGTTTCATTTGATTGAAGCCTTGAAGTTATGAAAACCTGTTTATGTTATTTATGAATTCTGGTATTTAACAGTATGCTTCTGGGGAGGTGTCAACAGTCGCACTTTGGGACCTGGAGAAAGAACAGCTTCTCAGATCTATTCCCTCTGAGTCAGAGTGCGGAGTTACAGCACTTGTGAGTCTACATGACCTTCTTATCTATAACATAGAAACATTCTAGAGTGTCATGATTTGCTACCGGTCGGTTATGATCGATTAAACGGATTTAATTACAGTTCATTGGTTGCCTGTTGATTGTTTGTTGGCTGATCTTTGATTATTATTTAAAAACTGACATTATGTGGGTTTGTTGATTCTTGGCAAATGGCATTGGTTGTTCAAACTTAAAATTAGCAGGAAGAAACTAACAATACATCTAGATAGTCTATATGTATAAAACGTGGGAATTTTGCTTACTTAATGTTGTCTTTGTAGTCGGCTTCTCAAGTGCACGGGGGTCAACTTGCTGCTGGTTTCGCTGATGGATCTTTGAGACTCTATGATATTCGGTCACCTGAACCGTAAGTTGCTTTATAGTTCATTCCTGAACTGCAAATTTACACAAGAACTCCTCCATTATACAAAAATAACTGAATACATCATTTGATATAATTTTTCCTATTAAAGGCTTGTCTGTGCGACTCGGCCTCATCAGAAAGTTGAAAGAGTGGTTGGACTCAGTTTTCAGCCTGGGCTTGATCTCGCAAAGGTTGGAAGCCAAAACTTTTCTCTGAACTCTCAGCTTTCACACCCTTTTTGAGACTCTATGATAGAGTATTGTTACAGTTCGGTTTAAAAAATAAAAATCTTGGTTCGGCTCTGAGTTGAAGATTTTTGTCTTGGTTTGGTTTCCATGTCCGCGCCTATTTTGAAGGGTTAGAATATCTGTTCTTTTTATTTTCAGGTGGTGAGTGCGTCACAGGCCGGTGACATACAGTTCCTTGACCTCAGAACAACAAAGGACACATACCTGACGATTGATGCACACAGGGGCTCCCTCACGGCCTTAGCTGTTCACAGACACGCTCCAATAATCGCGAGCGGATCTGCAAAACAGCTGATTAAAGTGTTTAGCCTTCAGGGAGAACAACTTGGGATAATCCGCTACTACCCATCCTTCATGGCACAGAAGATTGGCTCAGTGAGTTGCCTCACTTTTCATCCGTACCAGGTTCTGCTTGCAGCTGGAGCTGCGGACTCATTCGTCTCTGTATACACCCATGACAACTCACAAGCAAGGTGAGTCGCACACCGTAAGTCAAAATGTTGCATTGGTCTTGTGATAAAAAAAGAAAAACAGAAGCAAAACAAAGTCCAGTTCGGGTCGGGTCGGGGGTAAAGTGGTTTATAGTATTCGTTAGCCTCCGTTGAAGTTTAGAAAGGAGATCTAAGTTAACAACTGATGAAGGAGGAGGCTTCGCCAAATAAGTTCTCTATCTCTTCCTATGCCAACTCAAGTAAATGGTATCTGTAAATAGTTTCACTGTTTCGTAATTTGCTTTTTTATTTAGCATGTTTCATTGGGTGTGTGCTTTCTTTCCTTTCTATTAAAATCTTAAAAGTCGTTTCCGTTTCACAATTTGTTTCAAAATGTTAAAAGTAATTGTGGAAAAAAAGTTTGCTTTCGTGACAAGGATTAGTATATTGGAAAGTTGTGTGTTTGTTTGATCAAGTTGGTATTCGGAAATAGGCAAGTCACTTCGCATTTTCACGCTTTGCATCAACGTTTGGTGTATGCCATTTGTCCATTTTATTTGAAGCGATCATTGAAAGGTCTAACCACAAAATGCAACTATATCTTCCTTTCTTTATCCTGCATGATATGGTAGATGGAGCAGATTGTTATCAATTGTGGAACGAGAGCAACTCCGTCCATGGAATGGGGTGCTCTCATTCTTGGTCACATTCATGATCTAAATAAGAGATATTTTGGTAACCCACTTAAAAAAAAGTTTTTGGTAGCTCAATATGTAAAAATTTTGAATTATCATTTTGGTTTATCAAAATCTTTGAAACCAAGCAAACACAGTACTTTGATTTTTTTTTCAACTACAGTAAAAATCAAAATAAATTCAGTATATCAAAGTAAAAATAAAGGAAAGTTTTGATACTAAAGTAAAAAAAAAATGGAAATTCATAAACAAACCAACCATTGGTTTTCATCTCGTTAGGACTTTTAACTGGCGAAAAGGAGAGAACAAGAGTGGAAGGGAATACAAAAACCGACATCCTGTCTGTTTTATTCTCTTTATAAATCTTTGTTCTTTCTTGGATAAGAAGTATAATAGATATAGGTCATGTTCGTTTGGTTGTCGCAGTTTTCGGCGTCGGCGTCAAAGTCAATGAAAATAGTTGCTGTTCGTTTCGTAGACGCCGACACCGACGCCGACGCAGAATATTGTTCGTCTAGAAGACGCTGGAAACAGATTTTTGGGTTATTTGTTTGATAGATGCTGCGGCCATTTTTATTTCTTCATATTTTATTTTTAAACATTTGTAAAATTGTATTTTAAATAAAAAAATGTAATTTAAATATATTTACATCCATTAAAATATTATGGTTACTTGGTATATAAATTTTTGGTGAAATATACGAATATAAAAATATAAGCTAAGTTAAAACAAAAATAATACTTCAAAATATTTATCACTAAACAAAAGCTAAATAATACATTATGTTGATTATAAAAGAAAAAACATTAAGTCTTAAATAAATATCACATATAAATGATCATCAAAGTTATAAGCAAAAAAAAAATTTAAAACGGTAAACGACCTCTAACATATTCATTTGTGATGTTATCACGCAAAGCTTCCATCGCTCTATCACCGGCCGGCTCATATACAATATGTCCACCACCACCACCATCATCATCTTCTTCTTCTTCTTCATCACCGTCACTATCAGCTTCTTCTCCTTCTCCACCATCACCACTTTGCCACTGTACAAAATCATGATCTTCCCGATGTGAATCACGTATGAAGTTGTGTAGCGCCATCGTCGCTGTCACCAGCTTAATCCACTTGACCAGACCATACTTTGGATGCTTACGATCCAAAATCCTCCATTTTGCTTTCCATACTCCAAATGTCCTCTCAATCGCTGATCGCAAACCTGAATGCTTTCGGTTAAACAACTCTCGTGCACTAACTGGTGGTCCTCCTGTAGCAAATTGACCAAGATGATATCGCATATTACGATGCGGACCAAGATACCCTGTCCTGGTCGGATATCCGGAGTCAAGTAGATAATATTTTCCAGGAGGAGGATGTGGAAAAGAAGCCTCGTTCCTCGCACAATGAGTCAAGACCTTTGTATCATGTGCTCTACCAGGTACACTGACATATGCATATATGAACTTCATATCGAAGTTACATATAGCAAGAACATTCATTGTAGGATCTTGCTTCCTGCCTCTGTATGCTTCTGCATTTTGACTTGGAGGGCGAACTGGGACATGCGTTCCATCAAGTGCTCCGATACAATCTCTGAAATGAGGCCAATACCGATCATCATTCCTCAAAACAGGACTTACTCTTCCAAACTCGCCTTCCTGTGGTCTTAATATCCACTGCAAACTTAAGAATATCACTCAAGACATCATCAAGCTTCCTTTGCACTGTATCCACTGACCTTTGATACCTTGCAGCAATATCCCGCTTCAAACATAAGTTGTTGAACATGACGCCGTCCTGCTCCTCGATATGTTCTATGACTCAATCTCTCAGTAATAGGCGCATCAAACAAACCAAGTTCATCATCATAATCTCCATCTTCATCTTGCAATATCCATCTTTCAAGCATCTACAAAACAATGTATAAGATTATTATCAGCACCAAAACAATATGTAGAGATCAATTAAAGCAATACAAGACATTTATAAATTTACAAATCAACCTAAGACCAACCTGTTTTACACATTTATAAATATGTGGATACAGCAAGTAAAGAAACATAAAAAGACCATATATATAAAGCCACAAAAGGTAGAGTTCATACAAGGATCAAACCAACAAGATCACAAAAGACTCATACAAAGATCAAACCAGCAAGATCACACAAGATGACTAGTCCTAAACTCCATAGTAGTTCCAGCAAGATCACAAAGAAGACTAGTCCTAAGCTCCATACTAGTTCCATCAAGATCACAAAAGAAGACTAATCCTAGATTCCATACTAGTCATCATCGCGTTTTATCTTAGTCCTAAGCTCCATAAACCTAATCTTAGCTTCATCTGTCTTCATTGTTACAAAGGCTCTTCCCTTCATTATCTATGAGAATTTCCATTGCTGCTTCATATAGTGGAGACCACTCTCTCACTTCTGGCAAAGCATACAATATCTCCAACACATTCTCAATACTAAAAGCTTCTTGACGCTCCAACATCCGTTCCGCTATCTTGTTCTTCACCTCAAGAGCTTCAGTCCGTTTCACACAATCTTCTACAACCATGTCTTTCTCCTTACGCCTTCTTTTTGCTCTTGAACTTTCAGAATGAGTCTGAGTCGATGGCTAAGTTTGGCGTGGGGCTTGTGGCTGTGTTTCTGTCTCCAATGCTTGAGTTTCTGCTGCTGGCTGAGAATCAGCTTCATCATCACCATCATCTTCACCCACTCTAGAGTTCAAACTGGCTTCTCCATGTTGAGCGCTCCATCCTTCAGCTCCCGTTACTACTACACCACCAAATTCCGCTTCAAACATATCCATGTTACTAATCTCTTTGCATACAAATCTTCTAATCCCTGGACACTCCTATACAGCAAAAAAGAAAGAGTAAGTTAGTGATAGCAATGTCATTAACAGAGAAAAAAAATGTAATATAAGCTGCTTATCATCATTATGCTATATACTAAAATGTGAAACTGAAGAGAGAATAATGTGAAACTGACCCTTTCGCGTTCACTCCACCAATCATCTGGCATGTCAATCCTTCCCATGTCATCAAACCCAAGCCCTGTCCTGTTTTGAGTCAGCGTCTTAATCTTGATGTATTTCTTCCTACTGGTGTCGTACTTGCTCTTGTAGGGCCTCCAATCAGGTAAATTCTTCTTAAACCTCTGTTCAAACGCCTCCATAATGTTTGCTTTCCCCACTTTATTCATTGATATACCAGCCTTATTTCATTTTCTTCCCTCTTCCGCATAGAGTTCGAAAAAATACCTAGTTTCCTCAGGTGTCCAAGTCTAAAGCAAAACACATACAGCAAGTTCCATTTATAAACTCATAAACTCAAGTTCCATACACCTAAAGACATTTCTATACACAAACTCAAGTTCAATACACCTAAAGATATTTCTATACACAAACTCAAGTTCCATACAATGCAAACAAGAAAGGGTCTGAGCTTACATCTTTTGCCATCGAGAGAGTGAGCCTGAGAGAGGGTTTGAGCTTGCGAGCCTGAGACCTGCAAAAAAAAGCAGAAAGAATAAGCAATGAGAACATAAAGTTATCATCTATGCTATCATCTTGTTTATATGAACTCACAACCAATCAAAAAAAAAAACTCAAGTAATCCAGAGACAATTACCTTAAGCTCTAGATGCGTTGGAGAAGAGATCGAGAGAAAGAGCTCGGAGAGTCAGACGAAGCTTGGGAGAGTTTGAGACACACAGACACAGCTGATGTTGAGAGTGAGAGACGAAGCTTGGAGAGCTTTAGAAGATGTTGAGAGTGAGAGACGAAGCTGGGGAGAGCTCGAGATCGATGTGCTGAGAAAAACAAAGCAAACACAACACATTTATATTTTTCTTAACGTACGAACACAAACGTTAAGGAGACTAGATAAGTAGAGAGCCATATATAAAGCAAACACACAGCTTCAGATTCTATACGAGGATGATAGCTAGAGTGAGTGACGAACCTTACGATAGAGTGAGAGATGAAGAAGCTTTGGAGAACTTGAGACAAGGCTGAACACGGAACACACTTAAGTGCTGAAAAAAACAAACACACAACACGTTTAATCAACGATGTTTGGTCCATTCTAGTTGAACCAAAGAATCAAAGTAATGGCAAATCTTATTCTTGAAATGAAGAAAGAGTAATCAACGATGCTTGAAACCAAAATGCTTTAGAACAGAGACAATTACCTCATGGAGAAAAGGAAGAGATGGGTTTGGCCGAGCTCGAGATGCTATGGAGAAGAGAGCTTCGAGATGCTATGGAGAAGAGAGAGCTTCGAGATGAGATGCCATGGAGAAGAGAGCTTCGAGATGAGATGAGTTGGGTTCTAGATCGAGAGATCGAGAGGGAGAGAGCTGGGTTCGAGATCGAGAGATCGAGAGAGAGAGAGCTGGGTTCGAGATCGAGAGATATGGAGAAGAGAGAGCTTCGAGAGAGAGAGCTTGAGATGTCGGGATCGAGACAGCTTGAGAGGCGTCTGAGATCGAGAGAAGAGGGCTGCGTCGATGGGGAGAAAGGCTGCGTCTGCGGCTATTAGACTTTAGGTATTTCTGTAAATAATGAATTAGGTTAGGGGTAAAATTGTAATTAGGTTAAGTTGACGCAAAAAACAGACGCAGACTCAGGATTTTACGGCGTCAGACACATGACGTTGCGTTCGGCCGCAGACGCAGACGCATGTACCCGCGTCAATGAAACGAACAAGCTTTTCCGGGAAAGATTGACGCAGCCGCAGTGGCTGCTTATATTCTTCTTTGATCCCGTCAATGTCGTCCCCGGAAAAGAGAACTAGTAAGAAGAAGAAGGAGCCGTCGCCGAATCCGTCACTCCCGGATGATTTTCTATTGAGCTGCTTCGCCCGCATCTCAACGTTGTACTATCCATCTCTCTCCCTCGTCTCCAAAAGCTTTCGATCTCTCCTTACTTCACCGGAGCTTTACAAGGTCCGTTCACTCGCGGACCACACAGAATGTTGTCTTTACGTGTGCATACAATTCTTTTCCGACCTGGGTCCTACCTGGTACACCCTATGCCGGAAACCTGACCAAACCCTAATCAACAAAACCAAGTCATCATCATCAAGTGGGTATGTTTTGGCTAAAGTCCCAATACCAAATTCTCCTCGTGCGTCCTTTACAGGTCTCGTGTCGGTTGGTCCTAATATCTACAACATTAATAGCGGACCGGTCTCGATACTAAATTGCCGGTCTCACACATGGAGCGAGGCTCCAAGCATGCATGATGATCTTTATTCACTTTCTGCTAGCGTCCTTGATGAAAAGATATATGTAATAGGTTTTTCGAGAGATTGCAAGAACTCGTTACATAAAAGCCCTTTTTTCAAAAAAAAAAAAAAGTCGTTACACGTGTTCGACACAGAAACTCAAACTTGGGATCCTGTAACCATTGGACTAAAAGACGGATTCTACAACGAATCTATTGACGGAAAGTTCCTCGTGGTGGCGAGTAACAAAGAGGTGGTTATTTACGATCTTAAGAAAGTTAGATGGGAAGTGGTCAGAACCAGATCAAGGATGGATTGTAATATGGATTTATCTGCTTACTGTGAAATAGACAACGTCTTGTACTCTGCTTGGGGGGGAGAGTTCAAATGGTACGACGCGAAGGGATATATAGGAAGGTGGAGAAAGTTGGAGGGCTTGGTAGGACTTCCTGAGCTCACTAGTGAATCAAGTGTTAGATTGGCTGATCATGGAGGAAAGATGGCGGTTTTGTTGAGCCAAAACCTGTCTTTTATTATCGTTTCTCGCATGAGAAGATGATTTGGTGTGGGGAGATTTCACTTGAAAGGCGCAACGGTGGTTGTGAAATTTGGGGAAAAGTTGAGTGGTTTGATCATGTGCTTATAGAGAGATTATGAATCGATGATGTTATTCACGTTGTGTGTAGAGTATTTATACATCTTCTCTAACTTATAGATCAACATAGATCTTAGAGATAATCATAGATCTTTATATAGTTAGATCTTTACAAGATAAAGACTAATATTAATGATAAGCCTTATCCATACTAACATGCCCCCTCAAGATGGACGTCGCTTGCAAAGTCCAATCTTGGATGTTAGTGTTTCGAATCGTGAGCGTGCCAATGGTTTGGTGAGAGCATCAGCAAGCTGATCCACAGAGCTTATGTGAGTTACTCGAAGTTTCTTAGCTTGTACTTGTTGTCGAACAAAGTGATAGTCCAGCGCAAGGTGCTTCATTCTTGAATGAAAAAATGGATTTGCTGATAGATATGTTGCTCCAATGTTATCACAGTACAGAACTGGAGTGTCAGTGGACTTGATTCCTAGTTCAGACATAACAGATTGAACCCACATTAGTTCTGCCGCAGCTTCAGTTAGAGCACGATACTCAGCCTCTGTAGAAGATCTGGCCACACCACCCTGTTTCTTAGCTGACCACGAGATCGGTTGTCTCCCAAGGTACACAATGTATGCACCAGTCGAGTTGTAGTCATCATGATCTCCAGCCCAGTCAGCGTCAGAGTATGCATGAAGATTGAATGGTGTGTTAGCTGAGAAGAAGATTCCCTTGTCAGCAGTGCCAGCAAGATACCGAAGCACTCTTTTAGCTGCCTCCCAGTGTGTAGATGTTGGTTGATGCATGAACTGAGAAAGACGGTTTACAGGAAATGCAATATCAGGCCTCGTGAGACCTAAGTATTGAAGACTACCAACAATGACTCTGTATTCAGATGGATCAGACAAGAGATCACCAGAGTTCAAGGTTAGCACTTGATATGAAGACATTGGCGTGGCAACAGGTTTTGCATCAGCCATTTTTGCTCTCCTGAGAAGATCCGTGATGTATTTAGTCTGAGTGAGATGAAGTCCTTTTTCCGTTCTTGTAGCTTCCATACCAAGAAAGTAAGACTGTTCACCAAGTTCTTTCAGCGAAAATTTAGCAGCAAGTTTAGTGGTGACTTTCTGAAGTTCTTGAACGTGAGAACCTGTGATGAAAATGTCATCAACATAAATTAAGATGTAGATGAATGAAGAACCTGTTTGTAGAATGAACAGAGAAGCATCTGCAAGTGAATTTTTAAATCCAATGCTGATCAGAAAGTCTTTAAGGGCTTGATACCAAGCTCTTGGAGCTTGTTTCAATCCATACACAGCCTTTTTAAGTTTCCAGACATGATTTGGTTTGTCTTTATCAATCATTCCAGGAGGCTGTAGCATATATACTTCCTCATCTAAAGGACCTTGTAAAAAGGCATTATTCACGTCAAGTTGTAGAAGAGGCCATCCATGAGCAACTGCTGTTGCCAGAACAAGACGAATTGTAGCATGTTTGACCACAGGACTGTATGTTTCATAGAAGTCAATGTCTGGACGCTGATGGTTACCCTTGGCAACTAGACGAGACTTGTAGCAACGAACCGTACCATCTGGATTTCTCTTAATACGAAACAGCCACATGTTCCCAACTATGTTCTTTGCTTGTGATCGATCCACTAGTTCAAAGGTGTCATTACGTATGAATGCATCAGCTTCCTCACTTATGGACCGTCTCCATTTCTCATCTTTGAGAGCCTGAACATGATTCGCAGGTTCCACTTCATGAAGAATAGCCGTCAATCCATATTTAGGATTAGGCTTGCGAATGTTGTTCTTGGCTCGAGTAACCATTGAGTGATTGTTTGGCTCAGTAGATGGTGTTGAAACTGTCGTTGATAGATCAGCTGGTGTGGAGGATACAGAGTGCTCTGCTTCTGAGATGTGAGTTGTTGTAGACGATTGTTGTTGTTGAGAAGCCGTTGATGACTCTTGTGTCGCTGAGGAGGACACTAAATCTGCAGGTGAAGGATCTGTACACTGAGACGTATTAAAGTAGAGTGACCGATTAAAAACAGGAGTTAGAGAGGCTGAAGAAGAGTTAGATGTAGTGGAATTTTCAAGAGAAGAAGCAGAGATGTTTTTGTGAAGAGTGGAGAATGGGAAAACCGATTCAACAAAGTCGACATGCCTCGACACGTATGCTCTTGATGTGGCAACCTCAAGACAGAGATATGCACTCTGAGTTAGAGAATATCCAACAAAGACACACGCAGTTGATCTTGGACTGAATTTGTTGTTGCCATACGGTCTTATCCAAGGATAGCAGAGGCATCCAAAGCTTCGCAGTTTTGTATAGTTGGGTTCACTGCGAAAGAGTGCGTGAAAAGGTGACTGATTGGATAGATTTGGAGTTGTGAGCCGATTGATGAGGTAAACTGCTGTGGCAAATGAGTAAGTCCAGTAGCTGTTCGGAATGTTGGCGTGAGTGAGAAGAGACAAGCCAGTTTCGACTATATGCCGATGCTTCCTTTCAGCCATCCCATTGTGCTCCGGTGTATGTGGAGGTGAAGTGTGATGTGAGATTCCATACTTAGAGAGGAACTCTTTGAGAGCAAGAAACTCACCACCATTGTCAGAGTAGAGAGTTGTGATCTTTGTTTTGAATCGGTTTTCCACTAGAGTTTTAAAGACTGGAAAGATGTGAGCAACGTGAGATTTGGTTTTAAGAGGATAAAGCCACGTATATTTAGTGAAATGATCAACAAATATGACATAGTATTTAAAACTATCTACTGATACTACCGGAGATGTCCAGACATCAGAGAAAATAATATCGAGAGGACAAGTAGACTTTAAAGTTGAAGTAGAAAACATCAATTTATGGCTTTTATTAGTAGAACAAGAGTTGCAAAACAAAGTAGAAGACAATGAAGAAGAAGTAGGTAAAGAAAACCGAGAAAGCATAAATCTTAAAGTAGAGGAGTTTGGATGGCCTAATCTAGAGTGCCAATCTGTTGAAGAAGTTTTGATGCACGAAAACGCAGAAACTTTGTTTTGAGAAGTGTTTGGTGAGAAAGATATCGGCCACTCATACACTCCCTTATTGGCCTTGCCGTTGAGAAGTGTTGTCCCCGTGTGAAGATCCTTCACCTGAAAGTCATAAGGGCACAGTTGAATCATCACATTGTTAGTTTTACATAGTTTGTTGGCAGATATGAGATTTTTCTTTATCTCAGGAACACAAAGAACATTATTGAGATGAAGTGTTCGAGAATTAGAGGGAAGAGATATGGAACCAGTATGAGTTATTGGCAGATTTGATCCATTCCCAACCATGACACTCTCGCCACCATTGTAGGGTGAGTGAAGCGACATATTACTTATGTCACTTGCAATGTGATGTGAAGCACCGCTGTCAAGTGTCAAGAATCCATTGAGAGAAGTCAGGATGCGGAGATGATGTTGTTGTGTGATGAGCTTGCCATTGAGGAGTGGGTAATGGTAAGTGAGGAGCTGTCCATTGTTGTGTAGGACGTGGTGAAGTATACGGGATTGATCCATATTGTTGTCCTTAAGATTGAGGTTGATAATGTGGAAATCTTCTAGCACCATGTCCTTGAACCCCACATAGTTGACACTTTCCCAAGTACGGGCGTTGTGGTCGAAACCCTCCTCTGTTTGACGAACCTCCGCGTGATGTAGAGAAGTTATGTTGAGGTCTGGTCTGAGTCACATTAGCTGTTACAGGAACCACAGAGTCTTTGGGAGAAGACACTTTTAAGGTGTTTTCTCTGTTAATGAGCTTTTCATGTAGCTCATCAATGGAGATAGGAGTGTCTCTGCCATTTACCATCTCAGTAATAGCTCTGTAATCTTCTCCAAGACCGTCAGTGATTATATCCAGTAGATCTTCATGATCATAAGGAGCACCAAGAAGAGCTAGTTGATCAGATTTGTCAATGATAGACCTCATGTAGTCATTGATAGTCTTGTTACCCTTGGATATTTGCTTGAGTTGTTGCTTGATCTGTTTGACATGACCTCTTGTTGGTTTACCATAGGTACGATGAAGAGTCTCCCAAATCTCACGTGATGTTGTTGATCTTGCAACAATAGGTTGTACTGCCACTGCTAGCGAACCAAGAAGTGAGCTGAAGAGAAGCTTGTCTTGACGTTTCCAAGCCGCAAAGTTAGGGTTTGGTTCATTAGAATTTTCAGTTGTTGAGATGGTTGCTGGTGGTGTTTGATCATCTTCTGAGATGAAACAGTGAAGTTCATGTGCCTCAAGTAATGCACGAACTTGTATACGCCAAGTAATGAAATTGCTTGGTGTGAGTTTTGTTACATTTGACATATTGAGAGAGATAAGAGTAAGTTTAGGATCTGCAGAGTTGAATATTGTTGCAGTCTCAGATGTAGCAGAGGAAGAAGTATCACACGACATATTGTCAATTTTAGAGAAGAGGGGAGTTTTGAAGAAGTTAGAGAAGAAGGATTGTGATAGGATCAGAATAGCTCTGATACCATATAGAGAGATTATGAATGATCTTATAGATCAACATAGATCTTAGAGATAATCATAGATCTTTATATAGTTAGATCTTTACAAGATAAAGACTAATATTAATGATAAGCCTTATCCATACTAACAGTGCTTACGGTCCCTGCAGGATGTCATGTAGTGAAGGTTCTTGGTGTTACTGTGTGATGACTGATGACTGAACTTTTGTGAACGTGGGTGGTTTATGCATGCATCTTAAACTCATTTGGAGAATGCTGTCTGGTGAGTCTTTTTAGGGAAAATTGATCAGAAATAACTTACTTAAGGGGAAAATTTTTTGGGAAATGAAATCAGAAACTCAAATGGAGTCTTGGATGTGGAGAAAAATGTTAAAATTGAGAGAAGTGGCTAAGTCTTTCTATAGAAAAGAGTTGGGAAATGAAAGGCATGCGTCATTTTGGTATGACTGTTGGCTGGATAGAGGTGTGCTTGTTGATCTGTTGGGAGCAAGAGGAATAATAGATATGGGGGTTAACAGGGGAGCAACTGTAGAGGAAGCTGTTCTGTATAGCCGACGAAGGAGAAGGCATCGTATGGGATTGTTAAATGATATTGAAGCTGAGTTGAATATCATTGCAGAGAAGTTGAGACCAGAAAAGAAAGACGTTAGTCTATGGAGGGGAAGATGCAGAAGTTCTCTACACTTGAGACATGGTGGATGCTGTGTAATGCCAAAAGTTCCTGCAGTTGGGCCAGAGGTATTTGGTTTACTCAAGCGACGCCGAAGTTCGCTTTCATGACCTGGTTATCGATGCTTGATAGAATGTCTACATTGGATAGGATTTCTAAGTGGAATCAGAGGATTGATACTACTTGTGCCCTATGTAAGAGTGCTCCAGAGACAAGAAACCATTTGTTCTTTATGTGCGCTTACTCCTCTCAGATTTGGGAACATATCGCTAGGGGCATTCTCTGCGGTTCTTACACCAATGTATGGTCTGAGATAGTAAGCATTATTGGAGATGAGACCATGGAAAGGAAGCGGCTGTTCTGTGTGAGATATGCTTTTCAAGCGGTCTTATATGCGGTTTGGAGGGAACGCAATAAGATCATTCATGGAGATAAGTTGTTGCCTCTGACTACATTGAAGAGAATGATTGATAAAGGGATTCGTAACAAGATTACTTTGATGAGAAATCATGGTGTGAAAGGAATGGGGGAACTTATGCAATTCTGGTTCCTTACTAGAGTGTGATTAGTTTTCTTGGAAAGTAGTTGCATAGTTTAAAAGTTTATCTCATTAAACATGGGTCGCACTTGATGTATACAAGTTTTTTTTATGAATAAAAATTTAACATTCATTCAAAAAAAAAAGAATGTACTTGGTTGTCTTTTAATTTTAAATCAATTTTGATGTTTTTTTTATTGTTAAGCTTGTTTTCTTGAACCAAATTAAGCACACTTAAAATTGCTTCATTTTTTTCCATGATCAATAAAATACGTGAATCATTTATTTCTAAAATAACTACTTTATTTATTTTTATTATATTTTTGGTTTTAGGAAAATTAAAATAATAAACATAATAAAAGAAAAAATTAATATTAGAAAATAATTTTCCAATATTAAATCATCATATCATGATAAAAATTAGAAAAAATCTAATATGTCCTAAACACAACTAGAATACCAATATTTTGTTTCAAAAAATATCAATTATATAAAAATTATTACATTATAAACATCTTATAAATTATCTTCAATTTGGAGTAGTATAATATTTGCTATATATTAAAATTATCTTCACAAATTATTTATTTATAGAATTTTTCTTAAATTGTTTTTATCAATAAATAGGTTTAAACGGGTATAATTTTAATTAATGAGAGTAGTACTAGTAAACGGAAAACCGATTAACAAGAAACAGATCATGGGCTGGCAATTTATACTAGACCCGTTTATGTACGTGGGCTTTAGGCCCATTTTTACATGTCCTTCCCCACGTTACGAGTGACGATATTTTTTCATAGGCGTCATTGTTTGTCAACGGTTTGCTTATTGGTTTATGGAGAAAATTATCGTAAATAGCCCTCAACTTTTTAAAAGTATCTAAAAAATCCCTCAAACCTTTACAATTTCGTTAAAAAAACCCAGCCCCCGTGTGGCAACGAATGCTGTTGTTTCAGCTTCCTTGAGAGAAATATCTCTTTCGAGATGGCGTCCATGGCGATCGGCGTGAGCTTGTCGATGAGTAACGGCATAGGAAGAAGAGACGACGTTGCTCGATTATCAGCGAAGGCACTGAAGCTGAATCAGAAGAAGAACTCACAGAGTGAGAGTAGAAACATGATTTTGGGTATGAACAGACGCCTTGCCTCCAGAGCAAGACGAACCGTCTCGAAGTCGGTCCTCGTAGACGGAGAGGGGGAGGAGAAGGGCCAGACGAATCTGAGAGTTGGACTCATCTGCGGAGGACCGTCGGCTGAGCGGGGGATTTCTCTCAATTCAGCTCGATCAGTTCTCGATCACATTCAGGTTTATCCCTTTTTCTCCAATCGATTTTAAGCAAAACAATTTTTCTAAAATATATTTTTAAACATAGAGTTTTTTTTACATAGGTACATATTATCTATACATAGGTACTAATTATCTATACGCGTCTAATTGCCATGTTAGCCATTTGTTGAATATGCTTCTGGCCCTAAACATAGAGTTTTTTTTTATTCTTTTTTTTTTTTTTTTGAGTTAATCCAACATTTGATTTTTTAACTCTTAATGTGTACATTGAAATACACTAATTAGATATCTTTTGGCATAGCCACGTTTAAATTTCTATATAAAATCTTTTATCTTATGTTTTCGCGTTAATCTCCCTTGTAACATCTTCAAACAGGGTAACGGTATAAGCGTGAGCTGCTACTACATAGATGCTCATCTCAAATCCTTCGCAATTTCCTCCGCTCAGGTTTTGCTGCTACCTTGCCTTATCTTTGTGTATAAACATTTTCCACAATGTTGCTGCTGTAATCCATCTTTAATCCTTTCTTCTTGTGTAAAATGAATTTCAGCTGTACTCGAATACTCCCGCAGATTTTGATTTCAAGCTCGAGAGGTGAGGTATATAAGAAGATTCTGAGACTCTGTCATGGGAAAACAATTAGTATCCAAACAATGTTTGTTTCGTGCTGTGTAGTCTTGCACAGGGATTCTCTTCGTTATCAGACTTGGCTGAGCATCTTGTTTCCGCTGTGGACATTGTCTTCCCTGTTATTCATGGTCGATTTGGTGAAGATGGGGGCATTCAGGTTCTTTGCACAAGTTTATTTTCTGCTGGAATTGCTTATGTTACAGCAAATTTGATTAATACTATTGCAGGAGCTGTTGGAGAGTCACAACATTCCATTTGTTGGGACTGGATCCAGTGAATGCCGTCGAGCCTTTGACAAGGTTAATAGTAAGATTTTGAGCAACAGATATTCATCCACAGCTTGAGTAGTATAGTTCTGACTCTTTTCAGTGAACTAATTCCAGTATGAAGCTTCTTTGGAGCTCAAAGAACATGGGTTCATGTCAGTACCAAACTACTTGGTGCAGGTAGCGTATATTTGTTTCTTTATCTGCTTTCAGTTTCTATTATAGTCATTCATAGACAACTCTGATCTAAATTTTCTACTCACTCTTCTTGCTAGTGATATCTTTCTTATTAATAGGGAATCGGAGTAGACGAGAGTGAAATAGAACAATGGTTTACAGATAACCGGCTGGACCTTGATGTGGGAAAAGTGGTGGTAAGCATCCGGCTATTTCTCAGACCGATCATAGAGAATGTTCCCCAGAGAATCCATTTCCTTTTCATTTGTTTTTACTTCTTCTCTACACGGCTGTGTGTTTAAGGTAAAACCAGCCAGAGCAGGGTCAAGCATTGGTGTCAAGGTTGCTTTTGGCGTAAATGATTCAATCAAGAAGGCTGTTGAACTTATTCTAGAGGTATCCGTTGTTTCGAAGCCTGGACTATCTCGATAAGAACTTGGAAGTGAAAGAAATAAATTATCTTATTTCTGGGTTATGTTTACGTTAAGTTTGTCTATTTTCTTCTGCTGTCTTACAGGGAATTGATGATAGGATTGTTGTTGAGGTGTTTATTGAAAATGGACATGAGTTCACTGCCATCGTCCTGGATGTGGGTTCTGGTTCTGATTCCCGTCCTGTTGTGCTGTTACCCTCTGAGGTAATCACATTTTTAGTTGTTTTCTGAATTTCACAGGTTCAGCTTGTGCCAGACGACTTTTCTACCCCTTTTGCATGAATCATGTTACCCTATCCAAATGCTTATCTGGTCAGGTGCAACTTCAGTTCCATGGCAGTGGTGATCCGGAGGAAGACGCCATCTTCGACTATCGGAGGAAGTATCTGCCGACACAACAGGTACTGAAAGAAAAACAGTTTTTGCAATTTCCATTGCCCATTATGAGAGGCGTGTCTGGAACACATTGATTTCTTCCGTGCTCTGAATTATCTATTTCAAAATGCCAAACATTCTTTTTCTTAGCTGTAGTTAATTGGTTTCTCAGTATGTTAGAGTTCCAAATTTTAGTAGCTTTATTGCCTCTCACAATGTGCTTATGAAACTAAACAGGTCACCTATCACACTCCACCTCGTTTCCCTATCCATGTTAACAAAAGTATCCGTGAAGAGGCATCTCTTCTATTTCAAAAACTAGGTCTTCGCGACTTTGCTCGCATTGATGGATGGTATTTGGCTCCCACTTCAAATATATCACCAGCTCCAAATGAAACGTCTAGAGGACGCATGTCAGCGGATATTATTTTCACAGACATCAACCTGGTTAGCCTGTTACATCTTTTTAACCTTAGAATGTACCCCGTTCCACTATTGTACCCTGCGTTGTTCTTATAAGTAGCAGTCGGATACGTTTACAGATAAGTGGCATGGAGCAAAATAGCTTTCTCTTCCAGCAGGCTTCTAAGGTAATCAAAGATAGGTGTAACATTGATGATTATGTTAACGAAATGCTTCCAACCGTCCCCTACTATTGTCTTCTCATATTTTGTGAAACGTTTGTGATTGTACCTTATTTCTTCCCAACTCCTAAGTGTAGTCAAAGGCTGATAAACAACAACATGATTCTCGCCTCATTTTTATCGTCCTAGAAATTTAAGCTGTAACGTATTGTTTATCTATTCTTTCCTTCTCTCATGCATGTCTAGGTCAGGTTATTCAAGCATTCAGGTCAGATGTTTGTATTACCGTACATGACTATATTCTATTTATATAATTAGTTCTTACATTCAGGTTGGGTTTTCTCATTCAAACATTTTGCGAACCATCCTACACCGAGCTAGCTCAAGGCTTCCGCATCTTACTTGGCATAATTATGAGTCTAATCATTTGCTTCGAGGTTCAACAACCCTGGAAAACTCCGGGGACGTCCAGAAAGTGTTTGTAATGTTTGGAGGAGACACTTCAGAGCGGCAGGTCTCTGTCATGAGCGGAACAAATGTCTGGATGAATCTGCAAAGATTTGCTGATGTAAGTTGAAAACAATGTACCATTCTGTTATTATGAATCCCAGTTGGCAGTGTCGTTAACCTGTAATCTATAAGCTAAACCGCAGGCACAATAACATTTTTCCTGACTGGTGATCTTGCTTTTTGCAGCTGAAAGTAACTCCCTGCTTGCTTTCCCCATCACTTAGCAACTCATCTAGTGAATTTCCCGACAAAACCGAATCTGATTTGGACAACAGAGAAGTCTGGTTATTACCGTAAGTATATTCTCTGACTCCAAGTGGAAATAAGATTTACAGTTGTTGTCTACAGATAAATACAACAACGTTGACCTCAAATACAATACTGCATTGATGTGATTTTACGGAGTGGAACAACACATAATGGCAATTCACATGCTTCCATGAAATCATATTAACTTTCCTCAAGTTAATGCCTTATCCTTCCACATCACCAGTGATTTTATTTCTTCTCAGGTACTCTGTTGTGTTAAGGCACACTGCTGAGGAAATTCTTGCGGAGTGCTTGGAAGCAATCGAGCCTGATCGGGCTCGGTTTACATCTCGGCTGCAAAAGCAAGTGATGGAGGATCTTATGGATGGTTTGAAGAATCAGAGCTGGTTTGGAGGGTTTGATATAATAGACGAACTGCCAATTAAATATTCGTTGAGAGAGTGGATCAAGCTTGCCAGTGAAGCTCAAGCAACTGTCTTCATTGCAGGTCAGTGTTAAAACCGAGAGACTGTAGTGTTTCTTATTTTGTATAAACATTAGCAAATATGATTTAATGAGAGAAATGCTATCAACAAATTAAGTAAAAAGGCCTACTGGCCAAATGACAAGAACGAAAACAGGAGGGTGATACATTTTTGTTGAGGCAATGTTGATACCCTCCGGAAGCGCTTCTCTTTGTTAAGAGAATGCTTCCATTCTGTATGCAACTCACATTTATTCGCTGTATCCTAGATGCAATGTTTTTGTGATTAAATTTTCAATGCAATGTGATAGTGCATGGAGGAATTGGGGAAGATGGTACACTGCAAGCCTTACTGGAGGATGAAGGAGTTGCTTACACAGGTTCGTTGCAACTTATGGTACAGCACTACGGTTTCTCTTCAGTTTTCCACATCAAATGTGTTCACCTGTTTGTTTTATATTCCTTCTCCGTGCTTAAAAAAAGGTCCAGGCGTACGAGCTTCAAGAACTTGCATGGACAAGATTATTACATCTCAGGCTCTTAGTCACGTACGCTTTACAATATACTCTTCAAGCCAATATATTTCAAGACGTGAGTAGTATTCAGTTTAGTATAACAAATTACATTTCTTTTGGGTTTCTCGCAATGAACAGCTTTCAGAGTTTGGAGTTCATACCATAAGTAAAGACGTGAAGAGAACAGAGGATATTATGCATGAGACCATCTCAAACATTTGGGATGAATTGATCACCAAGCTTCGGTGTCTGACATTCTGTGTTAAGCCAGCAAGGGATGGATGCTCTACTGGTGTTGCAAGATTATGGTAATCCATATTCAGAAGCCTTTTGCCATTCATATTCAATATTTTACTTTTTAATTTTGAACCATTTGTATATATACAGTTCCTCTGAAGACCTTACTGTATATGTACAAGCTTTAAAAGATTGTCTACCAAGGATTCCTCCAAACACTTTGTCTAAGGTAAAAAAAATACTCAATCTACTAGTACAACCATAAGGCCTTCTTCACTGATAGTCGCTATATCCACTTGTTTGTAGACACATGGAATGATTGAGATGCCAAATACTACTCCTGAGTACTTGATTTTTGAACCATTTGTTGAGACCGATGAAATCGTAGTTTCATCCAAGGCCAAGCAGAAGCTCTCTTGGAAAGGTACGAGGCGGTGGGTAGAGATAACAGTGGGAGTAATCGGAAAACGTGGGTCAATGCGTTCACTGAATCCGAGTCTTACTGTCAAGGAAAGTGGTGATATATTATCACTCGAGGAGAAGTTCCAGGGTACTCCAACTCGTCTCTTTTTGCTACTTCATGTATTTTTATGAAAGTATTAGTCTAATTTGTCTCTTTATTAGGCGGCACTGGCATAAACCTGACTCCACCTCCTCCAACAATCATGAGGTTTCTTACAAAACTGTACTATTTTTATAAGATAAGACATGTGTATTAAACCTTACGAGTTATGTGAATTTTCAGTAAGGACGCTTTGGAAAGGTGCAAACAAGGCATTGAGCTGATTGCGGAAACTCTTGGTCTAGAGGGGTTTTCACGTATAGATGCTTTTGTGCACGTTGAAACCGGAGAGGTACTCTAACATTGCAATCCAATATCAATTTTCTGGTTTCTCACAAATGAAGTTGTGCAGGTGCTGGTTATAGAGGTGAACACAGTTCCTGGAATGACTCCTTCCACTGTATTAATCCAACAGGTGATATTTTTTGCATTAATACATATCTTCAAGCCTGTATTTGATAAAGACTCTCATGATACATTGATACGTTTTTGTTTTGTGATTGGAAACTTAATAGGCATTAGCAGAGCAGCCACCAATGTACCCTCCTCAATTCTTTCGCAAATTGCTCCATCTTGCTACACAGAGAGTTTGAGTGACTCAGTTTGAATTTCCATAGAGGTAAAAAATACATTGTTTTGTCTACTTGATTATTTATATATACAGCATACAAGTTTTGTAGAAGGCTGAATCAGAATTAATGTAATGGTACAATTTCTTCTGAATCAGGTTTTGATTAAAGATTCGGTTGAATCGAACATGGCTAGGGCCTTGGGAGTTTTGGGACCACTAATGTAAGGTAATAGATAGTGTTGTTGTAAACCAAACAAAACGGTTTTTCCTTATCAAATCATTTAACACGCCCCACACAGCTCATGGAAGGAGGACCATCATCTTTGTGCTATCTTTAATTACTTCTAACGACAACAACGTACGAATCCCCACACTCTTTCTCTGGAGTTTTAATGCACTGTGATCTAACTCAGACCATCAAAATCCACCGCCCAATATCAGTCCAATACTTCCGTTGTTTATTGACATATTAAGACAAGTCTACTCTGTATCCGAATTTATACACGATCCGTTCTGTTCTGATTGGTAAATATTGATTAATCGCAAAATCACTGAAAAATTAACCAAGCTGTGAAAAGAAAAAATGAAATTGCAGAAAAAATTAATTGCATATGATAATTTTTTTTCGAATAAATTTTGCGAAATGGTGGAATACATATGCTAAGTGCCGGTGATGGATCATATTAACATTTCAAGCTGATAAAAAACATTACATACTAAACATTATGAAGCTCTCAATTTGTTTTTATGTTGTTTGAATTAAATTCAAGATGTAGCAATCGGTTACTTATGAATTTTCTTTCACAGATTTGTTGCTAATCATTTTTATTACAAACATGGATTTGGAGACGGTAAGTGTTCTTTTTGTTGCTGTTGTTACTATCCGTCTGCCATCCGTCTTGAGTTTCACAACTGCAGTATAGTGATAACACAATATCCACAAAATATATTTATTTGAAATTGCTAGATACAAAGCAACTGAATCAGGAGGGTTAGATCTTAAATTCTTAATGGGTTGAAGGTAGACATTAAATTCATCCACAACTAATTCTTAACCTTGCAATCACTCCTCAACCACCAACGACCAAACTCTTCCCATCTATATATACAACCTCTCAATTCTCTAACCAAAGTACACAAACACAAAACCCACAAGACCAGAAAAAAAAAAACAGAGAGTAAACATGAGATCTCTCTTCTTACTAGCCTTGTTCCTAGTTCTTGCTTTTCACCATGGTGAAGCAGCCGTGACTTGCAACAACGTGGTTGGTGATCTTTACCCTTGCCTCTCCTACGTGATGCAAGGCGGAAACGCTCCATCAACTAACTGCTGCAACGGTGTCAGAACGCTCAACAGTCAGGCTCAAACCACTGCGGATCGTCAGAGTGTTTGTCGTTGCATCAAAAATGCTATTGGAGGAGCCTCTTACTCTTCAAGCAACCTTAACAATGCTCTGTCTTTGCCTGCTAAGTGTGGTGTTAATCTCCCTTTCAGTATCAGCCCTTCCACCAACTGCAACAGGTAAAAAGAACACATCCCTAAAATGATTTATTAGGACATGAAGAAAAATCTCAAACACTTATGTCTTCCTTTTTACAGTATCCACTGAAATAAGCAGAAGATCCTGAAGGAAGCTACTACTACTACTACACTACTACAAGAACTTAGGACATGGCCTGGTAGTAGTAACTACGTTGTTCAGTGATGTATCTTCATCTCTATGTTCTTCAAGGTTCTAATAAAAATTACAACATGCTATGAGATCAAACCAAAATATATAACTCCAACAGACTATTATTATCAAAATGGATTAAAGTTTCGACCAAATATGAAAACATTCCAACATACTATTATCAAAATGGAATATAATTTCGACCAAACATGCAAACATTCGTTATGTTTTGCTACTAGCCAAAAATCCACTGCGAAGTGAACTAGCATGTACAAAATCAGGACATTAATTAAACGTATATACAGTAAACTCAAACGACACAAATTCAATACTTTATACTCTATGTCGTTTCTTATCATGCTTGTTAAACCCTTGTGGTCGCTTCTTTCTCAGCATATATATATTGGGTTTTTTTACCTTACCTTTTAACAAAAATGTTATCTAGTTAGGAGGATACATGGAAGAGTCTAAAACATGAAACCTATTTTTATATTTGATTTTGTGAGATCTTGTTAGAAAGAGTGGAAGAATTGTTTTAATGGAGAACAAAAGAGTAAACTATTGAACCAGAGCAAAAAACATTGACCTTTAGATAGAGACGTTTCCAAAATATAATATTGGGGGATAAGATTCATGACATCTTTCACATATTTTACATCCATTGATGAGAACACAAAAGACTCTTTCAAACACTTTTCCACCGCGAAGAAGGGTGCGTCGTCAAGGCCGTTGTGGATTTTCAGGTACAGAGTCAAGGATGGAAGTAACCTTCTTCTGTAGCTCAGGCTTGTTAGCCCCGACAAGCTTGCCTATTTGCTGACCATTCTTTAGAAAAAAGAATGTTGGTGTTGCCTTTATGTCCCATGATGAGCTAAAATCCTACATATATATCACAAAATAAAACAAAAAATTGAGGTTTAGTTGAAGATCATGTGAAAAAGATGATCAATGGTGGGACTTACGCTGAGTTCATCAACATCAACAACAAGGAACATAATAGAAGGATGTTTCTCAGAGAGCTCGATGTAAAACGGTGCCACGACCTTACAAGGACCACACCAAGTCGCGCTGAAGTTTGCAATCACCTGTTTAAGACAAGAAGGTTCATGAGATTTAGAAAACACACAAACAACACTCCATATTAAGAATTTAAGAAGGGGAAGAAATTACAATTTTGCCATCACGACCAGCTTCAGCTAGTTTCTCGTCCCAGCTCTCTTTTGTTGTGATCAGATGAACGTTGCCACCGGAAAAATCAACGTTGTGGATTGAATCATCGTCTTCTTTGCACTATACCATGGCATAATAAACAACAAAAAGAAAAAAAAATTCAATAATTTTATTCATGCGACAAGAAGCAAGGAAAAAAACAAACAAAGGGTTTCATGTCGTACCTTAGAGACACAGCTTCCCATCGAATTGTCTGAAACACAAAGTCGATTTCTTTTTTGTTTTATTGCAAGTCCCTACCATGAAAGGAAAGAGAGGAAACTTTCAGTTCATCGAATTTCGGAGAAAAAAAACGTTAAAAAAAATGAAAATTTGTAAAGAGTAAAGCGATTCCAAACGTACCACGGGAATCTGAAACGGTAACAACGGAGACCTTTTGGAGTTTTGGATGCGATCAGAGAGGCTAAAGGTTGAAGATTTTTGACAGAGAAAACGTAGAGAGAGAGAGAATGAAAAATCAAAGGAAGAACGGCGTCGTAACGGGGACGCTACCAAATTAGAGGAGTCGTTACTCGTTGATTGGAGATGAAGCTCTTCCTCCTCCTCCCATTATGATTTGACCCCGTCAGACCCAATGCCCCCCTACACTTCTCCATAATTACAGTTTTACCCTTTTCTCTCCACATTTTTTTCTCTGTGGTTAAAAAATCGATGAATAAAGATTTAAAGGTCTTAACTAGATTCTCGCGGTGTAATTTTTGTTTTACATTTTTTTAGAAATTTAATAAAGAAATGGCTTTAGATAGATCCAAACCAAGTTTTTCTTTCCAAACTAGCACTCAAGGTTCAAAATCACAAAAATGAGTTTCATTTAATGAGATCATTTTACCCTTATGCCCATTTCCTCCTCTCTGACTAATTAAATTAAAACAAAAAATTGAAACTAGAATTTCAAAATCGACGTCGTCTCTGACTCTGGGCATCGTCTCTTTGACCCTCGACGTCGTCTTTCATCCCCGACATCATCATTTTCGGCGTAACTCATATCCATCGCCATTATCTCCGCCGTCGGTCATTTCCTCCGCCATTTTCTCTGCCGTCATCATCTTTGTTTGTTTTCCTCAGATTCAATCGTTGCTCCGCTGTCTCAATTATACTTTTGATTTCATTGTATTAAAGGTATCTCATATCAATGTTATTTTTTCAATTTTCAATTTGATGTTTGGAGTTGTCTTCTTGTGAATCGGGCTGTTAAGCTTTAAGCTTGTGACGATTTGTTTTTATTTTAGCTCAGATACGAAATCCTTATTCTATGATACATTGACATTAGCAAACTTTATTATCAGATTGTTTGAAGCTTTTCGTTTGATATGTAATGATGTTATTAGCTTCTGCTGAGAGGCAATTAATCTGAAATAGTATTTTATCGTTGTTCTCTTTGATTGAAATAGTTGTATAAACAACTTTTTAACATATTTTTGAGTTTTTCTTGTGATTTTTTTTAACAGATTATGGCTGAAGTTTTTTTGTGTCTGTAGACAATGGAGCTCAAAAGAATCTCTCCAGTGGGAGTTTGATGTTGATACGAATAAGAATGCATTTTTCATTTACATAGAAGAAGATCTTCAGTACAAAGATTTGATGAAGATTGGCTCCGAAGATTTTAGTATTAAAGAGGAAGAAATAAGTTTGAGTTATGGGATTTCGTTGGACTTGAAGAGTATTGTTGAAGGTTTTCCCCCAATCTCCATAGGAAATACTCGCCAGCTCAAAAGTTTCATCGGCAAGATTAGAGCATTTGATGGAACATGTCGGTTGTGTGTTAAGGTTTGTATGATTTTCTTCAACTAAATTGTACTAAAGTTTACTCCAAATCTAAAAAAAAGTTCATTTGAGCATATACCTGTGGTGTCACATTTAGGGAAAAAACTTGAGTATGAGCATCAGGTGCCTCATTCAATTGCTCTTTCTCAATCTGCAAAAAATCAGGAAGGCCATCATGAATATGTACAAGAGCTTCCAAACATTGCTTCTAAACACACAAACTGTTAAAACAGTACTTTGAGCACATACGTGTTGTGCCAAGTTAGGAGAATAAACCTGAGTCTCAATCTGTTGAGACAATGGAGATGCAGGTGATTCATTCAATGGCTCCTGCAAAAACCATCAGGAAGGCATTCCAGAACATGTTCAAAACCTTCCAAAAATTCCACATCTTTTAAAGTCCTCTCAGCAGCTTAATAACAGGTCCCATAAACGTCCTTCAGATTCTGTCAAACTCTTCTGGCTTGATAATAGGCGGACCTGTCTTGATATAAGCAGCGGTCGAGTATTGGTTTATTGTCACTTTTGGCTTTGGCTCTGATCCAATAGGATGCTTGAGTTTAGGCAGAGCTAGTAATTCAGGTATTGAATCTCTCATCATGTTCCTGTCCTGCGTCACCAAGCTAAAAAAAAAGTTCAAATTTTCTAGTATCAAATTTTCTGGAAAGCTGTCCTGAAACTATGGAAGTCCTTCCAAAAACTAAAAGAAAAAAAACAGACAAATTTTCACAGGCAAACTCATCACAGTCTCACTTTGCATAGCATCAATAGAAAAGGTTAATTTTGTGCAGCTAATAAGAGAAAGAGAGTAAATGGAATCATCGCAGAAGCTTAGCTTGTATGTACTTAAAAAAACTCAAGAAAACAATAGTTTATAGTTTATATGATGCTAATGTAACAATGATAATCTATAAGAACACAAAACAAACTCTTCTAGCTCATCTCACACACATAGTTTTCAGACAGTATAATATCACCCAAATTCCAAGGACCTTTCAAACGATGGAAAACAAACTCAAGAATAAACATGAGTCTCAACTTGTTGAGACAGTGGAGATGCGTGTGATCCATCCAATGGCTCCTGCAAAAACAATCAGAAAGGCATTCCAGAACATGTTCAAAACCTTCCAAAAATTCAACATCTTTTAAAGTCCTCTCAGCAGCTTGATAACAGGTCCCATAAACGTCCTTCAAATTCTGTCAAACTCTTATGGCTTGATAATAGGCGGACTTGTCTTGATATAAGCAGCGATCGAGTATTGGTTTATTGTCACTTTTGGCTTTGGCTCTGATCCAATAGGATGCTTGAGTACATGCAGAGCTAGTAATTCAGGTATTGAATCTCTCATCATGTTCCTGTCCTGCGTCACCAAGCTAAAAAAAAAAGTTCAAATTTTCTAGTATTGAATTTTCTGGAAAGTTGTCCTGAAACTATGGAAGTCCTTCCAGAAACTTAAAGAAAAAAAACAGACAAGTTTTCACAAGCAAACTCATCACAGTCTCACTTTGCATAGCATCAATAGAAAAGGTTAATTTTGCGCAGCTAATAAGAGAAAGAGAGTAAATAGAATCATCGCAGAAGCTTAGCTTGTGTGTACTTAAAAAAAACTCAAGAAAACAATAGTTTATAGTCTATACGATGCTAATGTAACAATGATAATCTATAAGAACACAAAACAAACTATTCTAGCACTGCACCAGTCGTCATTGTGGTATACCTCCACGTTATCCATCAGTTCCAAACATTTCGTCTCTTTAAGTTTCTCAGATGGTGGTTGAAGACGGATTCTGTCATCCTGAAGTCTCTTTGTCTTTTTCATTTTGTCCTGAAACAGTGTTGAGTATTCAACATTTACCATCTCAACTCCATTACGCATATCTGTCTTCAACACATTTCCTGGAAAACTATCGGATTTTCTGGAAAACTATCCTGAAACTGCGAAACGCCTTCCAGAAGATGAAAGATAAAAAAAAATTCCACAAGTTTTCACAAGCAAAACACTCACAAACACAAGCAAATCCCACATAATCAACATAATCAACAGAATCAACTTTATGTTGAAAAGAACATAATACATTACCTCAAAAGCTTGTGTTCCCAATGATGATGACAAAGAAGCTGGTGCTTTTTGAACAAGACAGACTTGAGAACAGACCAGCTACGATGCATGCAAGGAGAAAGGCAGCAGAAAGGTAAACCAAGGCAAAGGTTGGATCAGATGGATACTTGAAGATAACCACTCCCTTTCCGTTTATTGGAGTCCCAGATGCAAGCTACGACAAAAAATGAAACCCAAAGAACATAAACAAATCTTACAATAGCATATGGAAACCAATCAGGAAAGATATCCTGAAAACAATTTCAAACTTCCGGAAATCAAATTAGCAACAAAAAGAGCTCGAAATATCAAAGAAACATCATAAACAAACAACGAACATGGTCATGAATGGAATCATGAGCCTACCAACGAAAGAGTAGTGTAATAGATCAAGACATAATGAAAGAGCTACAACTTTCACCAGTTTCGACTTAAGCTGGCATCAACATAATTGTACAAAATTCTCCTAATGAGCAAAGTTAATCTCATTTCAGACGCATCCCTACTAACGACTAATTCACTACACAACTCAGTTTAAGATACTATAATCTAACAGCTGCTAACCTGATTTTAGAGGAACAAGAGAATTTAAACATCAAAACAGAGGTTTGAAACGGTGTCATATCACCTAGTCTAACCAAATGACACAATAAGACTCAATAAAAAAAAATCTGAATATGAAACAGTTAAAGCTTGATAAGAGAAGAAATAGAAACATAAAACATTCAAAACACTAAGTAAATTTCAAGTCGAAAACACAAAGTAAAATTGTACTTTTTCTTCATAAACCATTGATAATAACGATTAAAGCATAAGAAAAAAGCTACAATTTTTGTGTGTGTTCTTAACTATGAAATTCTAAAAACTTTAGATTAACAAGAGAACTATAACAAAACGAAGAACAACACACACCACTCAGCTAAAGCAATATCAAATTGGAACAAATTATCAACAAAAAGAACTCGGAACATCAAATATTCAAACAACAAATCGAAATCCCCAAATAGGAAACCCTAAGAAGAGGAATCATACCTTGGAGAGTCGAATCTTCGTGAGATGATCACAGGAAATGATAAAACGAAATCAGAGGGTGTCGCCACCGTCGCGTCGCGTCGAAGAGATCGAGAAAGAGAATCGCCGTCGCGTTGCGTGAGAGAGAGGCGGTTCTGATTTTTTTCTTTTCTTTTTTGTTTGTTTAGTTAATTTTAAAACAAGGGTATTAGAGACATTTTGCCCATTAATGAATGTCATTTTTGTGATTTTCTCCTTCTGGTGCTATTTTGGAGACAAAAACTTCAAAAGTGTCATTATGGAGAATTGCCCAATTTAATATTTATATTTGTGTTTTTTTAATTATATTTATATTTTTTTATAATATTTCTTTTAAATAATTAATAATTTTTTTTAATAATTATATTAAAATAGTTTGACTATACTTATATCAATAGGTTAAATTGTTGTTTTAATAGAATAGAGGTCTGATTGGTAATGGCTGTAGCTCTAAAAATTTTGATGTAGAAAAAAATCTGTAGACTTTTTGCTGTAGCTTTTGATTTTATTGCTTTAGAATTTTATAGAAAACTCCAAAAAATTGCTCTGGATTTTTGGTTTTGCAGCTGTATTGCTCTGGATTTTTGGCTCTGCATAACACTTATACAGCTATTTTGATATAAATAAATGGGATATGTGTACATCACCTACATTCACTGCCAATTTTGGATAGCTAGCGAATTTGTGTTTTTTTTAGTTAGTAGGCCTAATTTCTCTTGATTAAACCCAAAATTAATAATTAAACTTAAAAAAAAAAACCAAATAGATGATTAGCAGGGAAGAGTAAAGAGCATATAAGTTTTTGCTGGATTATGGTGTCACATAATAGCGTTTAGTAAAGGCCAACAGACATGCATTTTTTATGTTTTGATATATATATTTTAGGATGCTGAGATAACGTTATGCTTTCCTTGTCTTGGACCCCACCACTTCCGAGTCTCTTATTATTCATCATCCCATGGCGTACTTCTGTGTCCAGCTTCGTGCAGTTGACTCGTACTTGGACTTATCCGTCTTGTACATGTGAGCAATCTCTGGCACGAGTGGATCGTCTGGGTTCGGGTCAGTCAGCAATGAGCAAATCGACAACAAAACCTGATTCCACAGCAATAATCACAAACATTAGCAAAACAGAACCAGCTGAAAGAGTCTAAAGATGCAAAAAGCTCAAACCTTGGAGATGGTAAGAGCAGGGCTCCACTGTTCTTTCAGGATATCAAGGCAAATGCTTCCGTTGCTGTTGATGTTTGGGTGGTAAACCCTTGTCTTGAAAGACACCTACAACATCAGAGACACATTCCTAAGATCGCTAATACACACCAATGACCATAAACTTAAAAAAAAATGATTTGGATACTGAAAGAAAAAAAGAAGAAACAAACCTTTGGTGGCTTGAAGGGATAATCCGGAGGAAAGTGAATGGAAACCAAAAAGACTCCTCCTGCATAGGGACTGTCAGGAGGTCCCATGATAGTTGCTTGCCAATGGAACATGTCCTCAGCCACAGGACCTACAACAATTTAAAAATAAAAACGTTACGCATAAGACTCAAATATCTTCATCAAATAAAACCTCATAACCACATCAACAGAGACAAAGTAATCTCTAGACACAAAAAAAAAAAAAATCTAAGTCACTTGTATAATCAATCTTTAAGATTATAAGAGAAACAAAGGAATCTTTGATGACGTTGAGAGCATATAACAGGCAACAAACCAGAATCAAGCAAATAGACTAACAAAACCAAAGCTTTACCACCAAAATTAAAAATCATAATTCTGATAGATGAAACAAAGTATAGATTTTTATTACTGGTTAACTTCAAAGCTTTCAGTCTTTAGTGCAAATAAGAGACTGATGAGTTCATATAACAAAGCCAACAAAGCACATAACTTGGATAAGATGAAACAAAGTATTGATTTTTTTTTTATCTAGCTTAGTGAAAAAAAAGTAAGGAGAAAGCTTCGATCTTTACCTGCGCTGCAGTTAGAAGGAGGATCCTTCTGCAAATCCTTAAGCTCTTTCAGAATCCTCTTCGACGCCATGGCTCAGACACGCTAAAACCTGCACAAGGAAACGAGCCAACACGATTGATGTTAAGGACAAAACCTTTAAAGCAAACCAACTTTTTTTTATAACGGAACGAGATCGCAAAAAGGGAAGACAGAGATTACGAACCGAACAACAAGTGATCAGAAAACCCTAGAGGAGTCGAAGTTGAAGAATTGGATCTGAAACCGAGAGGTGTTTCCTTCTTCTACTAATACCGTCCAAAGAGAAATCGAATTAATAAATACTCGAAGCTTCTGATTCGGTCAGAAGCACCGTTGAGAAAGCCCATCTCTTTTCTCAGATTGTTCATTAGGCCCAAACTTCAAAGCCCAGCCCAGTTATGCCACAACCGAGTGGGGATATTAAAAAGGGAATATTAAGAAAAAAAGACCCTTTCAACTTAGATTTGTATCAATATGACTTTTTGAATTTATTTTTAGGAAAATAGGATTTTATTTCTTGTTATTACCATAATACCTTTATAAATTATAATTTCCGTAATTGATTTAATATTAATTAATTTTTTTTAAAAAAAAAGTAAAAACAAAAGATAAAAAAAACACGGTTAAAGGGTATTGGGTTAGTCTAATACTTTTTTTATCTTGTCGTAGCCGTCGTTGTTCTTCTCTCCATCCATGGAGATTTAGGGTTCTTGGAGATAATCTTTGTTCTTCATCGGTGTTCCGTCAATCCTTTCTTCGTCTCTAACCTCGTTTTGGTGATCGAGAAGGGTTTAAGGAGGTTTTGATATGGATTTCTCATCACACAGATGTTCAGGAACGGTCCGATTTAGAGATGGATATCAGGAGAAGACTAAATCTCTTGAGGGGAGATTTTGGTACTCGGAGAATTGGGACAATCGATTTTTTCAAAGGGATATACACAACGGGATCCAAGCCACTAAGGGCATATCTTCAGGATGCTATCTGCAGGGGATTGAGTTATGGGAGTATAAGTGGGATACGGTTAATAATGGTTTGTGTCAAGGTTGTCAAGGTTTGTGTCTTTTTACTTGTGCAAAGTAGGATTTGATTTGGAATATGATCTAAGGAATTGTTTTTGGGGATCAAATGGTTTAAGGGATATATATATATATATTCTGCAACCCCTCGAATACATGGATTCTGTTTTTAAACCAACACTTCTTGATAACCTAAGTAAAAGAACGAAGTTTTTGGAATACATGGACTCTGTTTTTGTTTACAAGACCTTTATATGGGGGCAAAACAAAGGATCAAAAAGAGGGATATTAGTAGAGCAGAGGGGGCATGGTGCTACTAACAAAGATTACTATAAAGATCAAGCTAGATGGTCTTCTCCATCTATTCAAGACTTTGGGAATTTGTCAAAAAGTGAGGTCTATATCTGGACTTCAGATCATGGAAGGTTGATTGATTCATAGCATATACTTATGGCACCCAACAGACGGTTTCCTCACTCACATGAGATTTCATCATACCTCAACGAGTCTACTGTAATTGGAACAGATTGGGTCACGGTTATGGAGCACATACGGTAATGGAGAACATATAGTTTTTTATTGTTTTGTCTTAATAAGATGTATGAATAGTCTTCGGGTCAGTGTCTTTTATTATTGTTGGTGTGTTTGTTTGGTTTCTTTGTATGAGCCTAAAATTCATTATAAGATACTATAATAATCATATACTGGGTCACAAGACATTACGAGTCTTTTATGTTGAAATCAGAGGGGAGTTATGAATTCAATAGAATGTTGTACCAAAGCCTTCAACAACTTCGTAGTATCAATGCTGACAGGCTCTTTGCAGATCATATTTTGGTAAAATTTTGGGTCAGCTTAATGGCGAACAATATTGCTTCTTTAATCATATCGTATTTTGTTGTATGGGAACCAAAGGATGTAGTAGAAATATATGGTCCATTAAGAAGAGAGAGAGACGAATAACTGGGAGGAGAAAGATATAGTTTAGATATGAGAGATTTAGGATAGATTTAGTTTAGATTTAGGAAAGATATTTATCGAAATATGGAAGTTTCCATATTTTTCGTGATTTGCCTATAATATGTAATGTACGTATATCAGAGCGCTGAAGAGAGGGTGGGAGGTTTATTCTTCGTTACGCATTTGATAACGTAAAAGACAGAAAAGGTTATGACACATATAAAAAAGAAGGTAGTTCACAGAGTCGAGGTTAGAAGTTGTAATAAAGCTTTAAGTAGACTAAAGATATCTTGTTAGAATATTACCTGACGAAATCTAGCTAGGATAGAATATTGAAGAAAGTTTTGTTTGTATTCTCTACCTAGGATAAATCCGTGTGTAATACTTACTATCTGATTTCTAGACTAAGTAGATGGCTAGAATGAATATTAGATCTGTGCTAGAATATAAAATAAAACATGATTCCACTATTTTTAAAAATAAAATTTAAACATATAAATAGTCATACTAATGTTTCCAATGGCTTACATATTTTTTTATATTTTTAAAACTTATTTTACTATTTTTTCCATTACAGAAGGGTAAAACATGTCCAAAATGACCAAAACTATCAAAAATCCTATTTAGACAAACAAAAGTTGAAGGTGTCTCTTTTTCCCAATTTTCTCTATTAAAAATTATCTTGCAAAATAAGCTTATTTCACTTCATGTTTTTTTTCAAACGTATTTCACTTGATATTTTATAGTACAGTTTAATTTCATTTAATATTTTATAGTACATTTTAATTTCATTTAATATTTTATAGCAAAATGAACGATAAAAAAAAGCTTATTTCATTTACTCAAAATTTTACTGTACAGTTTAATTTGAGTACATCTGATCTGTCAAATCGATGCGTCATGGATCGATGATGGCACGGTCAGTGTATTAGGGTGATTCTACAAGGATCCAATAGGAGTCTAAAGATTTGGATTACAAGAATGCCGGAAAAGCCTATCAGCCCTCCATGCAGAGATGGAAGGACTCATATAGACGATGTCTTGTTTACGAGAGTTACATTGATGCACCGGGGTCCAAATGGAGACGGATTTCTCTGACCTGGTGAACATGATTGCAAACCCTTCCGACTGACTGGCCTTTGCCTCTGAGCTAGTTTCATTCTGACTTCTAAGAGACGGTTTTTCGGAACTCAGCATCACCCGCATACCCATAACTAGGAATTTGTGTGCAGATTCTCTTGCTAAGGAGGGGAGATGTAGCAGTACTCTTTTTTCTCATATAGATCAGACTCAGCCGGATAGAACGTCTCTTCGGAACGATTCAGACCCGCCTACCACTTGATATTAGAAAATAGGCGTCATAAAAAAAAGGTTTAATTTGGGTAAGATGGTACTATATTTGCTTAATAAGGGACCTGAAAGGGAAGGAGTTTTGGTCTATGTCATTCATGAGAATATGATAGAGAAGTAACACTGAAAACAACATATTTAAATCTCTCTTTTTTTTTGAAACAACAATTGAAATCTCTTTTTTTTTGGTCAACAATTGAAATCTCTTATATCAAATATGTCACTAGTGAAAGTCAGTTTATAACTTTATAGAAAAAAAAGAAAGAAAATAAAAGCTACTGGAATTGTTGGTTGAGCTTTGCTATCGATTATTAACTTAGTTATGTCTCTGATTCACGCTAGCCTGTGTGAAGTACCTTTCTTTCTTCTTTCACATGCTAATTGTTCTCTTCGAGAATCAGGATCCTTTACATGATAAGTTCCAAGAAGAGAGAACTGAAGCCCCCACCCCCACCCCCCCCCCCCCCCCCCCCCCCCCCCCCCCCCCCCCCACCCCCAACACTCAAGAACCACAAAGTTACAAACCACTAGAGCCTAAACATATTAGTCTCTTTCCACATCATTAAACAAGCAAACAAGCAGTGTTGGAGAAAAAATAAGAGAAGTGGTTTTAGAAAGAAAAATAAGTTGTTTACTTGCGGTGTGCGAGTATTGTTATAGTGGGGCAAAAGGCTCAGGGAGCAGCTCGAAACCTCCATTATCAAACATAAGTCCATGTTCTGACGACCTATCATCGATGCTATGCAACCAGTTTGTGTTCTTGACGTCTTCTTTCAGCAGCAACGCGTCATACCTTGAGCTCTCATACATGTCCCTGTCGCTCAACTTCCCCATCAGTCTTCTTCCCTCGTTTGCTTCGTTCCCGTTCTCTGCGCTGTTGCTGCTGATTGAATCCGAGTGGCTATTCACTGAACGGATTGGCTGTATCTTGGACGAGGCTTGTCTGATACTCTGAGGGAATAACGTCGTGCTTGATATTGCGCAACCGTTACTCTTCCCGTTTCTTATGTCCTACACACAATCATCAAGATGGGGAGATATTAACAGCATGATAAAAGACTTCAAATTCACAAGAGCAGTTGAGCATAGTTGAGCATATGCTGATGAAGCATTGGCCTATATATAGTTCCCAAATTTTTTAAAAAAAATTGTAAGAAAATAAAATTATATAAATCCTTACTAAATAGTTTCCCAAAGTTTTTGAAAAGTTGTCTCAAATTTGAAAAAAAAAAAATTATTTAAACTTTACTAAAATGTTTATACTCCCCCCCCCCCCCCCAAATCTTGGGGGCAGAGACATAGACGTACCATGTGCTTAATGGCCATATCAAGTGAACTTTTTGATAATGACCTTCCAAGCCCGTTGTTATTGTTGTCCATCACAGTTGAAGAAGTCTTCAGTGTTCTCCGTGAAGTTACCTCTGAAACATTTGAAATCCTTCTCGGCTCTGGTGCATCTGTATTATGTTGCTGTCCATTACCACTCAAACGGCCTTTTCCTTGGCTCTCTATGAGTCTTCCTCTAGTCACAACAGGAGATGAGTTCCTTCTAGTCATGGAACCTTTGGGTTCTGGACTTGCCTTTGCTGCAACTGGCCTAGACCTACCAGCTGATATTGGTCTCCCCGGGAGAGTTGTTCTGAGATTAGGTGGTGCATCAAGAGAGAAGTCTGGTAGCACAATTGGCTGTTGTGTGTTGGTGGTGGTGGTGGTTCGAACTCTAGGTTGTCCAGGAGAGCTTGGCCTAGACAGTGAAGGTGCGGTACGACCATTTGTTGCTGGGGCGGATGTGTTTCGACGCGTAGGGGTTGAAGGACGAGAGTTTGGTCTGGAAGAAACTATGTTTGGTGAGTTTGACTGTGTTCTAGAAGTTGGAGTAGATGGTCTTGAGCCTAGGGAGGGTCTGGCCTTGTCCAGAGATGAAGTGGATGACACTGGACGGATTCTGGATGGAGTTGAGGCACGTGAGAGGGAAGTAGTACGAGTGGGAGTGGGAGTTCTAGCTGAAGATGAGGAACGGGAGCTAGGGGATGATGGTCTGATGTAGGATGAGACTGAAGCTGAGCTAGTGTTCAGGATGGATGATGGTGAACGGCCTGAGTTAGAAATGGATGGGCGAGTCAGTGAGCTACTTCTAGCAGGACGTGAGGGGTGGTAACTGGTCTCTGACTGTGAAACCGAAAGCTGTAAAAGGAAAAAAGAGAGAGTATACTCTTATATGATGAATAAGGTAATGTAGTTTCTATTTCAAGAAAGTAGAACTCATGAAGAAACTTTTTGAGGTTCTAGAAGAAAACTTATAGGGCTTGGCTCATACCCTTGATGTCTTTGAAGCAGAACTAGCTCTAGCGGAAGATGTAACCTTTGGAGGTGCCAAAGATGAATGAGAATCGTTCCCAAGAGGTGTTCCAGGAGGAGTAAGAAGCCTAGAGAAAAAATGAATGTACCAATAAGATTTTTAACACTCACAAAAGCAAAAACAAGAGAAAAAACCAGTGTTCTAAAAATTGGTGTAGACGACACAATTCATGCATAAATGAAACGATTTCTCTTAACCAATTTTTTAAATAATCGATCTAGACGGTCAAAAAAATCGGTCTAGTCATCCGCTTAACCAATAATCCCTTATAAAACGTTTAGTTATCGCCTATCGATTTATCCAACATCGGAAAAAATCAACACTCAGGTAACCAACATATCAGCATACACTGTGGAAAATCCACAAATAAAATAATCATTGGATCATTTTATTTTGGGAAGACACTGACTAGAGATTGGGAAGATGAAACTTACCAGTCATAATCATTTTTGCCTACTTCAGCTGAAGACAAGAGATCATCACCACCTTTGCCTTTAGGAGTTGGTTTGGATCCGACAGAGAGCCTCCCGAGTTTCGCAGAAACTGGAATTAAAAACAAAACGCAGAGATAGTGTTAAACAAGATCCAACAGTTTCTCATTGGTCCGAAAGTATGTAATTAAAAAAAAAAAAAAAGACAGGGCTGTCTCTTCAAATCACTGTAATAGAGATCGAATCTAGGAGACGAAGACAGTTCGAAACTAACATCGTTTTCTGTTTTTATTTGGAGATTATATTTTTTGAAATTCGAAGTTTCTAAAAAAGGAAAGGTGAATCTGAAACGAACCATCGGGTAAATGGTCGGAGGAAGACAAGGGGAAAGAGCGACGGATCTTAGAGAAGAGATCAAGATTCTCATCGGAATCTCTAGAGAAGCAACCGTTTTGAGAATTGCCTCTGCGAAACTGTGAGATCGCCGCCGGAGTATTCCTCCCACCGCTAACAGACTCTCTGAGATTCCTGTTCATTGTTGCTTACAGGCTACGCCATTTGTAGATAGGAAAGAGGAGATTCAGATCTGAAGAGACAAGAAAGGCAATGTGTAGGAGAATATGAATGTGTCACTTCGAAGTTGTTGAGAGATGATTGAACTAATATCTAATGGTATCACGCTGCATGTTCATCTTTCATCAATCATGCGCTCTCCTTTAAAAAAAAAATTCTTTTTAAATTAATTTAAGAGGCGGACAAAGAAAGGAAGTTTCCTAATGAATGTGTATTGAGTTAGACCCCCACGTGGTGTTTCTTCTTGGATCACTACTCAACTAGAGTAAATATACCAGGTGGGTTTCCAACTAATTTGTTATTACAGGTCATGTAGTTAAGGTTTTCAGTTTTCACAGTAACTAACATTTAGATTAGAATATTACAGTTTACCAAATATTCATTAACCTATCACTTTTGATTTATTAACAAACCAAAACCAGTTTTTTTAATATATAATTGGTTCTTCTTCTTCTTTCTCTCTTACAAATACAATTAAAAATATTTGTTGCTAATATGGTAACCCATAACTGACTAACCAACACATCTTATTGATTATGTTTTTAGAGCACTAGTACATTTTTCCTTTACCTCATTTGGAGGGTTAATAAAAACTAATGGCATGAAATTGTGAAGAATTTGGAAAAAGTAAAATGTGAAGAATCGTTTTTTTCTTATAGGAATTCTACAAAACATATGAAAGACTCATATCTTATATGTATAAATGTTTTGTTTTTATATATCTAGATTTTAGTCATATAATAAAATAAAATTATACTCTCTCCGTTTCATAATAGATGATGTTTTAGAAGATTTTTGTTGTTTCAAAATAGATGATGTTTTAATATTTTTATGTTATTTTTTAACTTTATTAAAAATTGTATAACCAATTAGATGTTTAGACGTTGTAATTATTTCTGTAATTGGTCGAATGATTTTTAAATTATATTTTTTAAACCATTTTTAAGAAAAAAATAATTTTTTTAATTTTTGTGCATCAAGGAATAACATTATGTATTGTGAAATAGAAGGAGTAATAATATAAATATATGAGATACCCAATCGAAAAACTCTCTCTAATACTTTATTTATTTATTTTATGATAGAGACGGCCTGGACCCAACCCAACCCACAGTTATACCCCTCTGTTTTCTATAGGCTGAAAACGATACCTCATTGGTTCTATTATGGGTCTACTCCACACTCTATCCGGGCCAGTACACCACCCTCTACATGTGACTCTGTCTCTTTCTCTGTAGATATAGCAACCTTGACGTTTCACACTACTAACGCCTTGTCAATTGTCATCATCACCACCATCATCATTTCTACTACCTCTTTCGACTTGTCTTTCTCTCCGAAACCGACCTCGATTTCCGGTTAACCTTCTGCCGGTTTTCACCACCGAATATCCCAATTTTCCCAATCCCTTTAGACAATGACGTCAAGAACGTTCCACCGTTATTACCAGACCTCTCCATCATTCCCTCTTTCATCAACGTTTGCTCCTTCTCCAACTCGCTAACTCTCACTCTCATCCTCGCTATCTCCAGCTTCAACTCTCTGTTCTCTCTCCTCAGCGATGCGTAGTTGTCTCTTGGAGAAACCGCTCGGTTCAGAACTCCCGAAGACAAATCTAGTACACCTTCATCTGAGTCTCCCGACAGAGCTTTCTTCAGTCGCAGCTGTTCTGAATAGAGAGCACGTACCACCATCTGCACAGGAAGACGGTCGTTTTGCGCCATGTGGTTGCTTGCGTCCTGTGAAAGCTTGTTGCAGTCTATGAACTTGCATAGACTCTTGCGTTCTTCTTCCGTCATTAATGGATGAGCCTAATGATATCATATTTGATTATTATTAGTCTAATAATCACATGTTTTCATAATATAAAAAATTGAGTGATTCGTATTCATGCATGTCAGTATAAATATATTACAAAACAACTTTTTATCTATACATTTAAGTATATGTATAAAATTTTGACCTATTCATTTATGAGAAAATTTATGACAAATCTAACACAAACAGATAAAAACTCAAAAATAACATTATTTAAATGATTAAATTACTCTAAATTTTAAATTCTTACCCTAATTCCAATTAAACTCGAATATAAAGTAAAATTGTATTTTTAATTTTTAAATGATGTTATTTTGGAATTTTTACCATTGTGCTATAACCAAAATAAGAAGATATTTTATTGCTATCATAATCTATTTTTCATTTATTTATTTATTTATTTTGATGTATCTTGAGTTGCAGTTATTCTTATTCAGTTACAACTATTATGAGTTTTAAATATGTAAAAAACAAATTAATTTTGTTTATTGTATTATATAGATACTTACCTTGAGATACACGTCAATGGCTCTGTAGATCCCATCATCTACGATCCGTGCGTAATCAGGTAACCTCTCTATAATAGCTGTGAACTTCTGTAGACTCAGGTACGGATCAGGTGCGATCTCAGCCAAGTACGCATCCATGATCCTTCCCACTTTCAGCAACGAACCATGGTAATGACCAGTGGAGTCTGAATCACAACCACTCTCCTCATCTTCTTCATCAACCCTCTCAAGAAAACACGCGAGTATCCTATGCACAGTGTCCACATCATACATGGACTCTTCCCTTCCGACAGAAGGTATAAGCAGATCATCGAGAGACACGCTCTCTAACTGCTGTCCAATTCTACGTTCTAACTCAAGCCTGTAAGAGATCTCTATACCTAATGTGATTCCAATCTTTAACATCCCAAGGAGGAAGCTGAGAGGGATGATTGATCCTCTCTCGTCACACGGAAAAAGGGTTACAATAGCTTCAACAATCTCCCTCTGCCCCTGACAGTTGCGGTCGACAATAACACCTTTTAGTGATTCTTGAGAGTAATGCATCAGAGAAGCAACGATGCTCTCGGACCGGACACCTGTTCTCGCCATCACAGACACAACTCTTGTGTAGTAATCAATGCCGAGAGCAGAGAGCTGTTCGATCCACCACGCGAGACAGTCTCTTCCCTTGAGCTCCTCTGATAAATTCGATACTAACTGCTCCCTGCAAGCGTTCATGGCGATAGCTTCCACGCACCTGTCGGGAATCTTGAACTTTTCGGACAGTTCTTGCCTCTCGCACGAGGTTAACACTTGAACTGATTTCTTTAAGTTGCGGAAAGCTGTCTTGTCGAGGTAACTCTCGGTTTGAGAGATGAGATTGTCTTCTTTGTAGTCTTCAGTCATCTCTAGGTAACCTGCTGCGCAGCGGAGGTCGACCACGTTGGAGGGTGTGATCTCTAAGTTGATGCCGTAGCAGAACTTCATGGCGAGTTCGAAAGTTAGAGGTCCACCGGGGAAGTCTCTGAGCTCAATACTGGAAGAAGAGTCCTTGAGATCTCTCATTATCTTTCTCATCTTCCCACACCGAGCTACTAGTGGAAACTGCAATATTAGAAAAAAAAACTATTTATTATGACTGACCAGAAGCTAAATATGATATTGTTAGTTTTGAATCTAATATTTGTTTAAATATTTTTTTCCCAAAAACTTCATCCAAATAGAATTGGACAAGATGTGTATTAGTTTTCTTTACTCTAATATCCGATGTGGAACTTGGATATAGTCTATCTATTAATTTTGACATTTTTAATGGTTTTGTGGTAAACCTCCAACGGTTGACGAGAACGGCTATTGGTAATTAAGGATGGTAGACAGGGGCCTGCCTGAGATATTGGAAGCCAAAAGCAATTTAGTAAAGGTTTTTTTAAAACATGTTTTTTACAAATTTGAGGGTTTTTCTCCATGTAATTTTTTTTAAAAAGTTTGGGGCTTTATGCCAATGTTTCACTTTGATATGCTCAGGACCACCCTGATGAGCTAATAAGTCGAATGCTCCGGATCAGGTGGTTGATGTGAAGCGAACTCTGTTATATTTTGATTTAGATCATTTTGGTTGAACACAGAAGTTGTAATCAACATTGATGCCCTTTTGGGATTTTTAAATCAATATATATATATATATTTTTTAACATTTTTAATGTGAAAAATATGTTGTTGAATAAGCTTGTGTGCACTCACTAACCTTGTGGAGTAGAAAAGACTCTCCATCAACAACAACGGTGATGTCTCCGGCAACATCAGAGAATATACTGCAGGTTTCACATAATCAAAATCAAACTGTTCGTTGATATGAGCAAAATGAATAGAGTAGAGCTAAAGAGAGACGACAAGACTTGGGATGTAGAGATGGGACGAACCAGGTGGAGAAGGTGGGAGGAGGAACAGAGGAACGACTGTTACATGAAGTAGAGCTTGTCGAGGAAGAAGATTGAGACAAAGGTCTGTTTGAAATACCAGCCATCTTGAACCACACTGACTTGTTCTTCAGATCGCGTTGAGACTCGTTGCAACGAAAACAATACTGTCTTCGGGGGTTTAGAGACAAGTCTTTTATCTCTATGATTTTTGCTTTGTTTGTAGACACAGACGCTGTTGCAATCTTGATAAGTAAAGAAAGTATCAGAGAATAAAGATTCTCGAGTGATGCGAAGGAGAAAGCCTTTATTTAGAAAAAGACATAAAAGGAAATAGTTCTGATCATCTTTGATTTTGAAATGTAAATACTTTCCTTTATGGTCTTTTAATTTAATCGAAATGAAAAAATAAGTAAGTCGAGTCTTTGTAATTTAGAAAGTTTCCGTAATCGGTTCTGACCCAGAAACAAATATATATTGTTACTTAAATTAAGTTTTAACTTTATTTTTTTCCACCAACTGTGCATTGGGTTAATGATTTAGGGGCAAGGTGTTAAATCTATTGTGCCATATTTCAAATTTTTAGAAGGATGATTTACACAATATCATCAGGTAGCAACAGTCGCCTGGTCCCGGCCTGGTCCGAACTCCTTCCCCTCGGTGAAGAAAAAAAATTCTTTATTTTCTTGTCTTTTTACTACCGACCTAAATGGTACTCAGTCTAAAGAAAGAAACATGCAATGATGCATATTCTATATTGGTATGATTCACATGGTACGTGAGAAAAGCTAAAGAGAGTGCGGCACGGAACTCCATAAAGACTCCATTATTGTTCTGGTCTATCTTGGAGACGTACACATTCCCTTTACTGCATCTTCTTTTACTATATTGCACCAAGTTCAAAGTAATAGAGCATGATCGATAGGGAGTTCTTAGGATCAAGTTTTTACTCGAATATAAGAAACTATTTCTTAACTTTTAAATACAAAAATTAAGAACCGGCTCTTATCATGTTTATTAAAACCACACATGATAAAACATTACCTCCTCAAACTCATTGTTTTAATTTGGTGAAAATTTTGTCCAAAAAACACAACCAACTTCTTAAAGCAAAATACTTATTACCTATTTTAGGTTTACAAATTGGAATGAGAATTGAGAAAGCAATTCGTTGTCAGACCAAAACCACCAAAGAAGAGCAAACATATAGCAAAGGACAGAGCGTAAAGAATCTACTTTTGGGACAGACATAAGCTCTCAATCACTTAATGCATGCACTCACTGTGTTTTTTTTTCTGGTACGTTCTTGTTGTAGTTTCCCATGATTTTCATTTTATATGCATGTCCATTAGCCAAAGTTGATTATGCGTAGCTTTCTAAACCACAACTATTTTTTTGGGTATAAAATCTAATACTAGTCTATTATACAAGAGAGTGAATTTACTCATTTATTCAGTTGTCTGCTCATGATTGGTTTGGTGGCGCAATCACTATAGCTTCACTGAAATTTTATTAACTTTCATTTTGGGATGCAAATTATTTTCTTTTTTTCCATATTATATGAACGATGTCGATGCGTCTAAAAATCTTGTGCGTTTGATTTAGCACGAAGGATTTTCAGTCACAACATTAGTAAGAACGCCTAAAATATCTACATAACATGTTTGTAGCATCTTCATGCTTGTGTCGTGTGTCGACTACAACCGTGTAAAAAATGAAATTGTCATAATTTCGTCGTTTCCAATGAAGTTCTTGCATACATTAACTGTTGGGGAAGAATAATCAAAATAAATACAAAGTTCAAGAGATTTCAATGTATGATTTTATAATTTTTGTATCTTCATGCCTAACTAAACTATAAAAACAAAATACCATGAATGATAAACCATTATATCCTCGAAACAAATCCATAATTGTTTTGTGGAATTTTGTCCAAAATCACTATCAACTAGTATTGTTGAAACAAAAATGGATTGAGAACAGAGCAAGGAAGTGTTACAAAAAAAAAAAAGAACTGAGAAAGGAAACTCGTTGTCAGACCAAAACCCACAAATTAAAGAAGAACAAACAAATAGCAAAGGACAAAGTTTAAAGGATCTACTTTTGTGAAAAAATATATCAATCACATAATGCATCAATGTGATTTGCTTGGTACGTTCTTGTTGTATGTTTCTTAATTATGCTTTTCATTTATACATTTTCATCAGGCAAAGTTGCTAATGTCTAGCTTTTTCTGTTCTTGTCGGTAACATACTTCATTAAGATGTTAAAGTGTAACATTGAGATGTTAAAGTAATAATACAAAAGAGTATAGTTACTCGTTTATCAAGTGGTCTGGACATGATTAGGCGCCCAATGAAGTATGTATGTATAAAGCAGACGTGAACTCACGATTAGCTCATATCCAAACTATTTTTTTTTGTCAACCATCTCATATCCAAACAAATATAATATATATCCAGTTTGATAAATAAAAAATATATATATCCAGTGTGTCCTCCTAACACACAAGTTTTGAACGTAACATTCTGGACTGGACGTCGATTTCAACCTTTTACAGAATTACCGACTCTTCTGTGAGTTTAACAAACTTGAGGGCCTTACTTACAATTATCTTAGTCAGAAATTAAATTTTTTTTTTTTTGATCAAATTTCAGAAATTAAACATTTTCGTTAAAAACCGTATAAATCTGTGGGCTAATTTTTTTTTATTTTTATTTTACAACAATCTGTGGGCTAATTCTTAGACTAGTTGATTGAATGATTGATCCCAAAAGTCTCCTAAGCGAGAAGGGATCAAACGCAGTCCAAAGCTTTTCAATCCTTCTTCATCGGCTAGAGTTTCGCTCATGATCCAACATTTTCCAAAGCTCCGATTTTTTACCCTGTGCTGGTGAGTTCTGCGAGCTGGGTTCGTCGTAGAATCTATTGATTGTATAGTCTATATCATGTAGAATGGTGGATTCGAATCGCGAAATTCTGCAACTGGGTTCGCTAATTGTGATCTGGTTGACGATTCTGGGTGATAAAGTTTGCTGCTTTGTCGTTCTAGGTTTCTGGATGATGATGATATTCTTTTTTTTTTATCTGCAAATTGTTTTAATGGGTTTGTGTTGTTTCTATTTGGTTTAAATGATTTCACCCGAAAGACGTTGTTTTTATCACATAGGGAACATAATCAATGTACGTTTCTTTTCACAGTTACAGTTGCTGAGTGAAAATTTGTTCTTGACCTCCTCTTGATGCAGTTTTGATTCTTACAAAGCCTCAAGAGTTTATTTGGTCTCCTTTTAGATTTGTGAGCAGCATCAAAAACGATGCATTCAGGCTGCACAAAACTCATGCTACTTCTATTCTTACTTCTTGCTGTGTTCATTGGGAACACTGACGCAGACCCTCAATGGGAGATCTCACATAAAGTAAGAACTGCTCCTCACGGAGACATGGGACGGAATGTTATAGATGGAAGTGGTGTAGAGAAAACGTTACATGACGTTGGAATGGGTGAGAACAAGAGGGGGAGTCACAACAAAGTTTCCGTCTCAACAGTTGCGTTGTTCACTTTGGCGATGGCCGCTGCCACTGGGTTAGGTGCGGTGCCTTTCTTCTTTGTTGAGCTTGATCCTCAATGGGCTGGGATATGCAACGGCATGGCGGCTGGTGTGATGTTGGCCGCTAGCTTTGATCTTGTGAAGGAGGGTCAAGAGCATGGTTCTGGTAACTGGGTTGTTACTGGGATTCTAGCCGGTGCTTTGTTCATTTGGCTCTGCAAGCAGGTAAACTTGAAACTGATTCTTAAAGGCTCTCCAACAACATATTGAAAACTTACTTTACCTTTGGCAGTTTCTTGAGCAATATGGTGAGGTGAGCATGCTGGATATTAAAGGTGCAGATGCAGCCAAAGTTGTTCTCGTCATAGGCATCATGACACTTCATTCTTTCGGAGAAGGATCAGGGGTTGGTGTGTCCTTTGCTGGCTCAAAAGGTTTTAGTCAAGGGCTTCTGGTGACTTTAGCCATAGCAGTTCATAATATTCCAGAAGGGTTGGCTGTTAGCATGGTGCTTGCATCAAGAGGTGTCTCTCCACAAAACGCCATGCTCTGGAGTATAATCACATCCTTACCTCAGGTAATAATCCATTGATGTGTCTGTGATCTTGTTTCGTTTTCTGCATAACTGATTACTGATTCTTGTTGATTTGATTCTTTTACCAGCCTATCGTTGCAGTGCCAGCTTTTTTATGTGCTGATGCATTTAGCAAGTTTTTGCCTTTCTGCACTGGGTTTGCTGCTGGGTGTATGATTTGGATGGTTATTGCTGAAGTGCTTCCTGATGCATTCAAGGTGAATTTGCATGTTGTTGATGTTCATTATCTCAGGAAGATGACTTGTCTTAATTTCTCTTCTCCGTAACCACAACAGGAAGCGTCTCCGTCGCAAGTGGCATCTTCAGCCACAATATCAGTAGCATCCATGGAAGCTCTCAGCACTCTTTTCGAAAACTTCACGCATGATTACAAGTAATACAATGGAATCCAAGCTTTTTGCGTTTGATGGTGTTCTTAAATTTAACTAAAAAGGATTCATTTTCTCCAACCTGCAGCTCAGAGGATGCTTCTGGCTTCTTCGTTTCACTTCTCTTTGGTCTAGGCCCATTGCTTGGGGGAGTGTTTCTGGTTGCATCGGCACTCACCTTCCGTCTCCAGCACGCCCTTCTCATGGGAGTAGCCTCAGGAATTGCGTTTGTCCTAGGTCTCTGGCGTCCGCTTCAACTGCTGCTCTCTGCAAAAATGGGATTCATCCCTCTTGTTAGTCTACTCGCTGTTGGTGCCGTGCTGAGCCATTTCATAAGCTCAACCATCCTGAATGTTACTTCTCGGAAGAAGTCTCGAGCTGGTAGTTTAATCACCCCAGTAACAAATTTTCCAACCAGTGCCATAACACTCCAGTCACTATTAGCGTGTGGAGCGGTTGGTTTCCACGCGCTAGCCGAGGGGCTTGCTCTTGGAGTCGCTGCTCCAAGTGCTTACGGTCTCGGCAGACACATGGTGCTCCCTGTTTCCTTACACGGGCTCCCAAGAGGGACAGCGGTTGCAAGCTGCGTCTTTGGAGCTACAGACAGTTGGCACGCAGCTCTTGCGGCTGCCGCTTTGATCGGGTTTGTGGGACCTGTATCGGCCATAGGATCAATACTAGCTGGGATAGATTACAGTGGATTGGACCACGTGATGATGGTAGCGTGCGGTGGATTGCTGCCTAGCTTCTGGCAGGTGATTAAGAGAGCGGTGAGGTTAGAGAGAAAGAAAGGCAGTGTTGGGATGGTGCTGGGAGTTGCGTGTGCTGTTGTGTGTCTGACTTTCACTAGACTGGTCTGTTTGCACACGCCTTACTGCAATTCTGCACCTGAGGCTGTTAGATGATTGAGTTCTTGAAAGTAAAGAGGCTCCTTTTGTGAGCATATGCACTCTCTGATTCTATGTTGTAAGATAGTTACATATACTTTCATGACCCTTTAACTCGTGGCCTTACTGCAATTCTGCACCTGAGGCTGTTAGATGATTGAGTTCTTGAAAGTAAAGAGGCTCCTTTTGTGAGAATATGCACTCTCTGATTCTATGTTGTAAGATAGTTACATATACTTTCATGACCCTTTAACTCGTGGCCTTACTGCAATTCTGCACCTGAGGCTGTTAGATGATTGAGTTCTTGAAAGTAAAGAGGCTCCTTTTGTGAGCATATGCACTCTCTGATTCTATGTTGTAAGATAGTTACATATACTTTCATGACCCTTTAACTCGTGTGTCTGTCTATACAAACTTTGTCGGATTTTAGGATATGTTTTTGAGTGCGAGATTAAGTAGATAGGGGCTTTGGTTTAGCTCTAATCTACTGGAAAAACAAAAACAAAAACAAAAGGATAACAGCAAATACTTTTGACAATTATTTATATAAATACTTGATAGTGTTTGTACTTTCTTTCATCATTGGTAATTTAAGACCTTTTACTGATTTATTTTCTTGGTAATGAAGATAAATAAAAGGGTAATTTTCTCATATAGTCATTTTTAATTCTTTTTCACAAAAATAGATTTTAAAAAAGAAAATGACCAAAATAATCTTTTTTATTTTGAAATTTTTAATTTTTATTTTTTATTTTTTTAAATTTGAAATTCTATTTCCAAAACTCTATCCCTTAACTCTAAACTTTAAGTGTAGATTAGTTAACCCTATGATAAAAATACATTTTTTTTGTTATAAATCAATTGATGGATGTCCATAACTGGCCCGGTTCATAACCAGCCCATACACTTAGAGAGAGACGACCCAACCCTAGAGAGAGAAAGGCGGCCACGACTTGGAGAGAGAGAGGCGGCCATGTAGCTTGGAGAAAATGAAACCATATTTCATTTGTATTTGTACTCTTTCCATATTATGTATTAGTAGTTTTCCTAATCCTAGTTGATTTAGGTTTTGGATACTTTCCATATTTCTATATCTTGTAATCCTTATATAAAGGAACACACTTTTGATTAATAATATATAGAAACTTACAGTTCTAAATCCTAAGTTTCACAACACGTTATCAGCACGTCAGCCTCTAACACCCTGAGCCTAAAACCAAATCGCTAAAACCCTAAAACCCTAAACGAAGAGGAATCTGCCTCGGAACTTCAAAAAGGCCGTTCTCCCAAACCGTGAGTACCCAGAAAACGATCAAGATATCAAATCGAAGCCCTTGCCGAGACAAATCAGTCAGTGCAAACCGCTTGTCGATCTGACCACCGATGCGCCCTCACGCACAGATACAGTGCGCGCTGATTTGCTTTGGAACCCTAATCCGAACCCGACGAACTTTAATCCGTCCCCGCGTCTGTTCTAGCTCGTATCCACCTGATCAGCTCCAGCCCCCAGGCGTTCCTGATCCTAGACGAACTCAGCTCCATCTTGATCCAGGACAGCTCGCGTTCCAGACAGCAAAGCTTCCCGTTCGCATCAGAGCCGCTCGCGACCCCGACTGCAACAGCTCCCGTTTGACGATCAGCTGCTCGCATCTCCAACCTCAATCCGTTCGCGTCCAGGCCAGCTCGTGCCCAACTCGCGTTCCTTCCCAGCTCGAGGTTCATTCTCTTGGTGGTCCGGTTTCAACAATCTACTAACCTAAGGTAATTCGAATTCTAAGAACATGAAAATCGAATTTGGTTGATTGTAAAGAATGAAACCTAAAATCTAATCTCTATAAACTAAAGCCATAGGATAATAGATCAATCCCTAATGAGTAAATCGAAGCTCTATAAGTTCGATCCCCAAACCTAAAACGAGATTGATCTATTGATCAATTAAAATAAAAGCCTTAATGGCTTTGAATCTCAAATCAAATTCCTTTGATCTAAGATCAAATTTTCGAAAATCCTAAAACCCTAATTCAAAAACTATTGATTGATTGCTTGCTTGATATAATCCGAATTTGATTGATTGTTTATTGAGATTGAAACTGATCTGATTAGGATTGTTGCTAGAATTGATTAATTGCTTACTGTTTTAAAATCCGAACCTGATCATGATTGCTTAAATAATTAAACCCAAATCTGATTGTTTGTGATTGAATTGTTTCTGAATATGAATCACCTAGAAACCGATTGCTAGGATCTCATACTGAAATTTGATTGTTTGAATTAAATTAATTGTTTGAGATTTCATGCTTTCATAATCACTTAGAAACCTGATTGCTAAGGTGTTTAAAACTGGTCGCATTATGATCATATAGAAACCGATTAAGATTGTTCATACCATTAGCTGTGTGACTTGTCTTGCATCCATGATGATCACTTAGAAAATTGTTAGGATTGATTTTATTGATTATAATCATCATGTAGCTGTGTGACTTGCATTTACTAGGATAAGTAAATCATCTCGTTTGGTCGTGAGACCAATAATGCATTATAACCTGATCATTTTGTTTGCATATGATACTTCTTAGAATTTTTTTTTTCTCTGGTCCGTGTGACATAAACTATTTTTATAAAGCTATAAAATTTTTCTAAAAAGTATTAATAATTGTTTCCAGATGTCGAAAATCAACAACTTGGATTTTGTTGCCTTAAATCTCTCAGGAGATAATTACTTGCAATGAGTCCTTGATACTAAGTTTATATTGAAATCCAAAGGCCTCGGTGAATGTATTGCCAAAGACAATAATGCAAGTAAGAAAGATCGATATAAGGCAATATTAATTATTCGCCATCATCTTATAGAGAGTCTCAAAGATCAGTACATAACTATTGAGAATCCTCTAGAACTTTGGAACAAGTTAAAACAAAGATATGATTACCAAAGGTTTGTGTTATTGCCAAAGGCTAGATATGATTGGATGAGTCTCAGGATCCAGGACTTCAAGTCTGTGGATGAATATAACTCAAAAATGTTCAAAATTGTTTCTACATTGAAGCTGTGTGGTAAGGAGATCACGGATGAGGATATGTTGGAAAAGACATTGTCCACCTTCCACACAAATAATATGGTGTTAGGACACCAGTACCGTGAAAAAGGCTTCAAGAGTTATGAAGATTTGATTCCATGTTTGTTGCATGCTGAGCAAAACAATGAGTTATCGATGAGAAACAGTGAGATGAGACCTCCAGGATCCACACCATTACCTGAAGCACATGCAGCCGAAGAAGCTATGAATGAATCTAACCATGTCCATCATGATAAACCACACGGCCATTGCCGTAGTTGATGGAGAGGACGTGGCCGCGGCCAATACAACTTACATGGCCACAGGAATAGCTATGGAAGAGGCCGTGGATATCAATTTCATTCAGGCCGTGGTCGAGGCAGAATTTGTGGTGTTTCTAAACCACAACACTCGACCAGATCAGTGTGTTATAGGTGTGGAATAAGTAATCATTGGGCTAAGAATTGTAGGACTCCCAAGCATCTAGTTGATGTGTACCAAGAGAATTTTGAAATGGAAGAATCCTGAAGCCCACACGATCTTATGGAATATGAGACTTCTAATTGTCTAAAAGAATAAGTTGATTTCGATGTCTTGTTTTGATTTTATGATTTCTTTGTCTTTATGACTTATTTGAATTTATTATATGAATAAAAGTTTTTATTTTAAAAAACCTATCTCTGGAAATCTGAAATAAGTATAATAAAATCTATAATAATAAATCACCTAAAATTTCTTCATTCTTAAATAATGGATAAATGGTTTCAAAATTGAAACCATGAACATAGGGAACAAAGAATTCCTTTACATCGCCCAAAGAGATAAGAAATATAGTTGCGGGTATAGCCATTCCCATGAAAGGCTACGACCAGACTAAAGAGATCTAATGATTTATACTCACCCATAGAAGCCCATTGAGTTTAAAATACATAAGAATGGTTTTCATATTGAAACAATGGGCAAAGGAAATAAAAATTTCCTTTTAGAATTCACTCAAGATCATAGAAAAAATGGTCGAGACTATACCTGCATTCTCTACTAATCTATACTATGCAAAGATCACTATGATAGAGGCAAATGCCTGCGAACTTTTTATAACCGGATTAGCCATCCTGGTTCAAACATGATGCAAAATGGGCACACATTGAAAGAAAGAAAGAGTTAACCCATAGAATCTCACAAGGGAAACTCATTAGGCCATAATTATAGTATGTCCATGAGGGGGCAGTGTGGACAAATCCGTGGCACATTTCCATACTATAAACGGCTTGGCCGAATCCTTTTATAAACCGCATTGGCCATTACTTATAAGGTCAAAACTCCAAATCTAAAGCTTGGGGACATACGAATTTTACATGCATCTAAGTTAAAAGCATCAGACCATTTAGTGATCATAGATATTCTCCATCTCGATTAGATAACGGGTCAAGAGCTAGACATAGTCCATCATTAAAGACATTTAGATGTGCCAATTGCTCCACCACAAAAAACTAAGATGGGACCTCAAAAGGAGGATGAGGATATATGTTGGATATGAATCTCCCATGATAATGAAGTACCTTGAGCCAAATATCGGTGATCTATTTAGTGGCCAAGAACACGGATTGCAAGTTTAATGAATCCGACTATCCAACATTAGGGGGAGAAAATAATAAGCTGGTAAAATAAACAGAATGGCATCGACCATCATTGTCTTGGCAAGATCCTCGGACTAACGAATGTGAAATAGACGTCCAAAGATTATACATTTACAAAGCTAGCTAATCAAATGTCAGACACATTTGCTGACCCGAAAAAAATGACTAAGTCATATATAAACCGGCTTGTAAAGCACCAACAAAAATGATGTCCAAGAGAGACATAGTCAAGTTGGTACAGAGTCTATGCAAGATAGACCAATAAGTTCCACACAAAAAAAGCAAAAACAAAATTAGAATCCTCAGAAACAGAAGAAAGGTGCAGATAATGATAAACCGATCCAAATCCGAGATTACTAAGGAAACCATCTCAGACATAGAGATAAAGCCGCCCGGCTAAACATCTAAGGTACGAAACAATGTAGCTTGGGACGCCAAGCTGCAAGGTAATAAATGTCCTTGATAATAATAAAATCTCAATCGATTATATCATGTCTGGAACATTATGGAACACATAAAGAATGTCGACATAAGATGATTTTAGTAGCACTTGAAATTATGAATATAAACAAGGATCATGAACCCACGTCCATACATGAGTGCACTCAACAAATCAGATAAAAGGAAAAGGGGACGTGGAATTAATTAAGAAAATAGAGGTTTTGGTCCCACATTTCGGACACCTCTAGATGTAAAACCAGTTGGACAAATGAGTCTTTGTGAAAGAAATGAAACATGGCGAGATAGCAAGATATAAGGCACGGCCATATGCACAAGAATTCACACAAAGAACATGAATCAATTATGAGAAGATATACTCCCCTGTGGTGGATATAACAAACATTTAGATTCCTAATAAGTCTGGCCATGAGAAAAGAAAATAGATTTGCGGTTAAAGGATGTAGAAACCGCCTACTTATATGGTCCACTGTATAATGAATATATATATAAGTCCCAGAAGATATTGAGTTGACAAAAAAAATAGGTTCTCGAGAACTAAAATATATATGTGTATGTTAATATCCTCTGGAGAGATTTCTCAAACGATTATCTAAAGAAAGAGATTGAAATGAGAATTTGGGACAAACAAGGTTTTGTTTGGGAATAAAATTAAAACATCTTAAAAGATGGAATCTTTGTGCATCAAAGGGCTTATAGAAAGGTATTCAACCAAATTTTAAACATGGACTAAAAGCTTGCCCATTGTGTTGTCCCATAAGGTACTTTGGTCCAGACACAAACGTATTGTAAGTCTCAAGAAGGACATGGTCATGAGGATTTTTTGAATTAGACACGGATCCTTTGATCCCAAGAAGGACAAGGGATATGTCCTTGGTCCGGAAAAGTTCTTAACCCAAGTACCATTGGCGCCTTGATGTAATAGGCAAGCTATACTAGGCTGGACATGTGTTTTTGCCATGAATCTCTTGTATATGTTTATATCATGTCCGATCATGAGGTTATCTATCAGATCCACATCAAGCTCGATCACATACAGGATATGTCTTTACACATGGAGGTACGACCATATCATGGCGTTCCATGAAACAAACCATCGCGGCCACATCATCTAGTCATTCAGAAATATTGGCCATACATGAGGCCAGCCGCGAGTGTGTTTGGTTGAGGTCGATGACCCAATACGTCCGAGCTGATTGCGGGATGGCCGAGAACAAAGAGCCAACCGTGATGTATGAGGACAATGCTGCGTGCATTGCTCAGCTCAAGTACGGTTACATAAAAGGTGATAGGACGAAGCACATATTGCCTAAGTTCTTCTTCACTCACGAGCTTCAGATAGCCGATGAGGTCCAGGTCGTCCAAGTACGATCCAGTGACAATTCAGCAGACCTATTCACCAAAGCACTACCTACCTGCACGTTCAGGAAGCTCACGCATCAGATTGGGATGCGTCAACTGAAAGACCTCCACTGAGGTTCACATCAGGGGGAGTAGTACGTGTTGTACTCTTTTCCCTTCTTCGTGGTTTTGTCCCACTGAGTTTTCTTGATAAGGTTTTAATGAGGCAACATTAAGCGTATTACAATCTCTGTATGGTTATGGCATCCAAGGGAGAGTGTTATAAATCAATTGATGGATGTCCATAACCGGTCCGATCCATAACCGGCCCATACACTTATAGAGAGAGAGACGACCCAACCCTAGAGAAAGAAAGGCGGCCACGACTTGGAGAGAGAGAGGGAAAGGCAGCCATGTAGCTTGGAGAAAATGAAACCATATTTCCTTTTCCTTGTATTTGTACTCTTTTCATATCATGTATTTGTAGTTTTCCTAATCCTAGTTGATTTATGTTTTGGATACTTTCCATATTTCTATATCTTGTAATCCTTATATAAAGGAACACACTTTTGATTAATAATATACAGAAACTTACAGTTCTAAATCCTAAGTTTCACAACAATTTTTACCTTTCAATAAAAACTTATTTTGGTCATTTTCTTCGCCGAGTGTTATTTTTGTGACAAAAAGTTAAAAATGGTTATCCTATGGAATTTTTCTGAATAAAACAACAAAATGGCTATAGGCATGCATATCCTGTTAATTCGAGTTATTTAATTTAGTTCTACGTAAATCTTATCGAATTAACCTAAATAAATTTCAGTTCAATATTTTTGGTTAGTTTGGTTTTTGAAAATTCTACTGAAATTTTTGATTTTGGTTTAATTTTGTTAAAATTTTGGATAAAACAACCTCAAAAAGATGTATTGCGCTTTAAGAGTTAAGTTTACTGAACAAAAAGCCCAAAGGACCATAAAGCCCAAAGCTCATTAATTGTAACAGTGATCTGAAACTTAGATGATTGATTAGCTAGCTGGTGAAGTTTGGATCTTTGGTAGAGAGAAGAAGAAGAAGAAGATGTCGTTGGTGTGGCTAGAAGCAGCTCTACCTCTGGGGATCATCGGAGGGATGCTGTGCATCATGGGAAACTCTCAGTACTACATCCACAAAGCTTATCATGGCCGTGTATGATTCTCTCTCGAATTAGAGCAATTCATTCATCGTTTGTGGTTTTGATGATTTCAAATTTGGGATTGAAACAGCCGAAGCACATAGGCCACGATGAATGGGATGTCGCTATGGAGAGACGCGACAAGAAAGTCGTCGAGAAAGCCGCAGCTCCTTCCTCATGATCTGATCCCTCAGGTCTGTGTTCCTCTTCCTCCAAGTGGTTATTGGATCAATCTTCTCTATGCACTAGTTTTTGTTGCTTCACAAGCCTATAAGTGTGCCAGTGAATGTTTGTAAAGGTGTGATTAGTCGTCACTGAATAGCTCTTTTGTTCTTTGGGCTCTTGACAATGAAAATGGGTAAAAAGACAGACTTTGTGGATAATAAACTACTGTATCAGTCGTATTTGGGACAAGTTGTCGTTTTGAAGCTTCAGCGTGTTTGCTTGGTTGCCATTCTGCTGCTATATAGTTTATCATCGGCACTGTTTAGCTATTTGTTCTTGAAGCTTGTGAATTGTGTTTGTTTGTTATTGTCCTGTCTCTTGTCTAGGAATGACTACGATCATCTTTATGGTTTGGTTAGTTAGGAGCTGTGCTTATTTCTTTGTCATAGCTGAGCTCTAGGGCAGTAGTTTTCGTTCTTCTCGACGTAGATGATCTTCCTGCTGCTTTCTGTTTTCTCCTTTTGGCTTTCGATGTAACGGGGAGACTTTGAAGATAGTTTCTGTTATATTCAACCAAAGTTACAGACAGAGAACAAAAAGGACGAATATTCTACAACAATAGTTTTCCTTTTGGGCAATCATTTTGGATGTTCTTGGAACACAATTAATACAATGCACTCTTATCTTCATTTCCAGATCCAGAACTAAGATCTGGCAATGATGAGACAAAGAACCTGACATTAAGAATCTCCTGATACATCTACAGATGTCAGAGTAAATTAACATTGTTGACATGAAACTATGCATCATAGCACAAGAAGACACAAAGCCAGGCTATTCCACGTTTGACTCGAAACTTTTTGCCTACTATGTTTCTCAGAGGTAGCTGCTGCATGAGAACCATAACGAGTCTTATGAAGAACAACCAGGCGAGACAATTCTGAATGAAAATATGAATGTTGTAACATAAATTAGCTTCTGTAGTATATATAGGGCCTGCTTGCAAGTCATATTCTCAAGAAAATACTTGAACCTCAAGGACACTACTACTAACATTTGAAGAATGGTAAACTCAAAGTTGAGAATGTGCATCATCTTCTTAAGCTGTCAAAAGATGTTAACATTATTACAAAAGAGATAACAGCTTTACAGAAAAAGTAGTTAGAAAGCAAACAATGCGAGTGTGTTCCAGAAACAAATCCATATCTTCCATCAAAGTTGTGATTTGAGAGGCCAAACAATAACACTTATTTTCCTTAAATCACTCGTAGAGAATCAAGATGAATGTACCGTATCAACTTGCTAACCACAACTAAAAAATAATAATAATCAGAAAAAAAAAAAACACTTTACCAGAAGACAAGTAACAGATGGATCAAAGCTGAACTCTAACAATAATGAAGATGTACACAAAACCACAATCAAAAGTTTTCCTCTAAGCTGCGTATTCAGTCTCGAGCATCGGTTGTGTACGAGTAGTTGTAGCTGTCGGTGCTCTCGTCTCTCCGACCTGAGTCATCCTAAGAGCTTCCCCTGTCTCTCCAGCTCTCTCCATCTCCCTAATCTTGTCCTCCTTCTTGTAACTCCGACACCTCATGACAAGACACACCAAAAGCCCCAATAGTATCAACCCACCCACCACTGATCCAACAATGATCCAAGTCTTGGCACTATCCTCAGACCTCTTCTCCTTCTTCGGAGACGGAGCAGATGCCACAGACTTAACCACCACAGAGAAATGCCCTTGCTTCACAGTCTCGCACGTGTTCTGAACCGAGTCCTTGAAAGTGGCTTTCCCTCGCGAATCAAAACTAACGCACTTAGCGCCAGAACCTTGCGGGATACGCTCGAGATCGGCGAAACTAATCCTAATGGGACCGTTTAACGCCGTTAACTCCATCTCCGGTAAGTTAACGGCGGAGAGATTCTTGGCGTCGTAGGCGAGGAGACCCAGCACGGGAGCTACGTAGTCGTAGCCGGGAAGAGGGTAATAGAACTGAGAGTAGTTAGCTAGGTTCTGATAGACAAGAACGAGCCTTGTCACGTACGGCTTCACGGTGACTCCTGTCGGAATCGAGAACTCTTTGAGAGAATGTACTCCGTACTTTCTGAAGCTTCCGCTTCTGAGTCTCATGGCGGCGAGTTTGATCCCGGTGAAATTGGAAGGAGAGGCGGCGTCGTAGAGAATGCCGGTGCGGGGGTTAACAAAGGCTCTAAAGGAGTAATCTTGAAGAATGGAGTCGAGAGAAGAAGAAGTCACATTGGTCGGAGGAGAGGGAGACTGAGCAGAGAGTTTCTGAAAGAGATGGAGAAAGAGAAGCACTTGGAGAAACCCCATTGTTGGGTTTCTTCTTCTTCTTCTTCTTCGCCTCCTCAGGGCGAGTCAGAGCCGTGTGACTCAGTACAAACTCGCCGTGAAAGCTTCAAGAACGGTAAAGATTGGAACTTTGTGTTGGGTTTCAAGTAAAGATTGGAGCTTTGAGCGAAAAGGGAAGAATTGAATCGAGGAATGAGGGGTTGCAGCGATGGAGGACGGAGTCAAGGAGGAGAGAGAGGAGTAATGGTTTGCTGGTGGAGGAGAGAGAGAGAGAGAGGCAAAAGGACAAAGAGTGTTGTCGTCAGTCACATTTGTTCACAAGAACTGGACAGCCTGTTCATCTTGATTTTTCTCCTTTTTACCATTTAAAATAAATAATTCCCATAAAATATGCCTTCTCACATTCATAACCTTTTTTAATTTTACTTTACTTTTTGCACCAATCATATTGTGTCGCCGTAACAGTTATCCGTTTTCCGTATTTATAAATTGTAATCTGTATCTGTATACTGTACTTTTTTGTATATACTGTATAAATCTACTTTCATTCTCATGTGGGCACAAACAGAACAATTAAACCATTCGTTGTCTTGGCCCAATTGTCTATTGTGACCAATCGAGTTGTATATCTTAACGGTGAGAAATAAATTCAGGCTTTTCAAACCATAGATATGGACCCATTGAGGTGAGGCCTTAGCTGTTAGATTCAGCCCATAATAAACATTTACTAGCCCATTACAAGCGTTATGATTTACTAGCCCAATACAAGCCTTATGATCAAGGCATTTTATCGGAAGAAAGTGATCGTTTTGACGGGGTTTGGTGACAAAAAAAATCGAGAACTTTCAATATCTGGTTTTGAACCATATAGTTTGATTAGGTGAACAAAAGCTCTAAAGTATGCATGGATGTACTAACCAAACAACCTTCCCATTTGGATATTTGAGTTCAGTAGCTCTTGCTCCAGCCACTGAGCGAACTTTAGAGCTTTTATAGTCCACGTGGAGCCTCCAGGTGCAAAGTCGTGGACTATCAGATCCCTACGGACACTGATAGAAGCCAAATGCTCACCATTGCAATCGTACATCACACTTGATATTGTACTTGTATGAATATGATGACCCTTCAGATTTTTATAACAAACACTACAAGAAAACACACCGAATTCCGACGGATCTTCCGACGGACACCAAGGTCGTCGGACATTTGCGACGGAATACTGACAAATTTCCGACCAAATCCAAAAAAATGAAGTCGTCGGAATTCCGTCGGCCATTTCCGACGGAATTCCGACGACATACGGTTCGTCGGAATTTTCCGACGACTTTTCGACAACATTCCGATAAAAAATGTAACCGTTGTAGTCGTCGGAAGTTCGTCGGTATATTCCGACGAAATTCCGACGACATTCCGATTAACAGCAAAGTCGTCGGAATTCCGTCGGTATTTTCCGACGGAATTCCGACGAACCATGTGACCGTTGCCGACAAATACATATGACCGTTGTATAGCCGTTTGGGATTGGACAATTCCGACGGAATTCCGACGGACTTCTTTACATCCGTCGGAATTTCGTCGGAAAGTCGTCGGAGGTCCGTAAGCAATTTCCTATAAATACAACCCCTCCTCATTCAACTCATTCACACTTCATTCTCTCTTCATTCTCTTTAGTCATAACAATTCCGTGAAAATCATGTCTTCAGAAGTTTATTATCGTTCGTGGATGGATAAACCTCATTTGGATCCGAACACCAATTTGCTTACGGAAGAATACGTTCAAGGGATTGGAGAATTCATGAGGCTTGTTCAACAGCAACCGGATGCAAAAAGTGGTATGTTAAGATGTCCCTGCTCTTCTTGCAATAATAATAAGGTTATAAAAGAATTTGATGTTTGGACTCATTTGTATATGAAAGGGTTTTCACGTAATTATAAAGTTTGGTACCTTCATGGGGAAACTGGTTATGAATATGGTAGTACTAGCGAACCTCAGCCTGTTAGTGAACCTCAGCCTGATATTAGGTTAGAAGAATCTAGAACGGATATAGATTATGGTGTAGGTACTGAGCAGATGGTACATGATCATTATAGAGGGGAAGAACCAAACCCCGAGTCTAGGAGATTTTTTGACATGTTGGATGCAGGAAAACAACCTTTGTATCAAAATTGTAGAGATGGTCATTCAGTCTTATCATCTGCAACTAGATTAATGGGTATTAAGACAGACTATAATTTGGCTGAAGAATGTATGGATGCGATTACTGATTTTGTCAAAGGTATTCTACCTGAGGATAACCTTGCACCGGGTTCATACTACGAGGTTCAGAAACTTGTTGCAGGTCTTCAACTACCGTATGAAGTGATAGATGTATGTATTGACAACTGCATGATCTACTGGAGAGCGGATGAGACACGGAATGTATGCAAATTTTGTGGGAAACCTCGTTATCAGGAGACGAGGGGAAGAGTTCCGATCCCATTCAAAAGAATGTGGTATTTGCCTTTGACGGAAAGATTGAAGAGGTTGTATCAGTGTGAGCGCACAGCAAAAGCAATGAGATGGCATGCAGAGCATTCCACAAATGGTGAGATTAGACATCCTTCAGATGCAAAGGCTTGGAAACATTTCCAGTCAACATATCCAGAATTTGCGGAAGAGAGAAGAAATGTTTATCTTGGATTATCTACTGATGGTTTCAGCCCATTTGGAAAGCATGGAAGGCAGTATTCTCTATGGCCAGTTATTGTGACACCGTACAACTTACGGCCGAGCTTGTGCATGCGACGAGAGTTTTTGTTTCTCTCAATTCTAGTCCCCGGGCCAGATCATCCTAAAAGATCACTAGATGTGTTTCTTCAACCACTAATATATGAGTTGCAACAACTATGGGCGCATGGTTTTGAGACATACGATGTTTCGCGCAAAGAAAACTTTCAGATGCGGGCAGTACTTATGTGGACAATAAGTGACTTTCCAGCATATGGTATGTTATCTGGATGGACAACACATGGGAAGCTATCATGTCCATATTGTCAAGATGACACAGATGCTTTCCAACTAAAGAACGGAAGGAAAACGTGTTGGTTTGACTGTCACAGACGATTTCTACCACCTGATCATCCATACCGCAGGAGTAAGACTTCGTTTACGAAGAACAAGCAGGTGTTTGATGGTCCACCTGAGGAAGTTAGTGGGAAAGATTTGTTGAAGCAGTTTAGGTATTTTGATGCAGAAAGGACGCCAGATGTAGGTGGACATGAAAACATTCGAGTCAATGCGGTTGGAGAGCTACATAACTGGCACAAAAAGAGTATTTTCTGGGATCTACCATATTGGGAGAGTCATCTATTGCGGCATAATTTAGATGTCATGCATATTGAGAAGAACTTCTTCGATAATCTGATGAACACAGTCCTTAACATCCAAGGTAAAACGAAGGATAATTTGAAGTCAAGGTTGGATTTAGTCGATATTTGTGATCGTTCTGAACTTCACGTTGATGAGAACGGTACGGCCCCTTTTCCCATTTATCGGCTAGATGGTGCTAGAAAAGAAGAGTTCTTTGATTGGATTACAGATAAAGTGAAATTTCCTGACGGATATGCATCAAATTTGGGGAACTGCGTTGATAGAAGCGAAGGAAAGTTTACTGGCTTGAAGAGTCATGATTGTCATGTAATTATGCAGCGCCTCCTTCCGTTTGCCTTTTCAGCATTATTGCCACGTAATGTTCATGAAGCAATTGCAGGGATTAGTGTTTTTTTCCGTGACTTATGCAGCAGAGTATTGACTGAAGAGGGTATTAATAATTTGAAGACAAACGCACCAGTCAGCATGTGCAACCTTGAGAAGATATTTCCTCCATCATTCTTTGATGTAATGGAACATCTTGCTATTCATCTCGCAAGAGAATTGGAACTTGGTGGTCCTGTGCAGTACAGATGGATGTATATTTTTGAGCGTTATATGCATCATCTGAAGAAGATGGTCAAAAATCAAAGCAGGGTGGAAGGATCTATAGTGGCACAGGTGATCAATGAAGAAACTGCAATCTTTGCTGAAAATTATTTTCCACCAGAAGTGCAAACAAAACACCGAAGACCTGCTCGGCATGATGATAGAGGGGAGAAAGCAACATATCATGTTACTGTCCCAAGCATGTTCAAGGAAATAGGACGACTTAGTGGAAAATTCACGAAGCGGAGACTTACGGACACTGAGAACGCTCATTTGCAAACATATTTGCTCACCAACTGTGAAGATGTTCTACAATATGAGAGGTAAAATTATTTATTCATTTTTTGTTAGATTAATATTCAATAAATTTATTTCATATTGATAATATTTTTGTATATAGTGTATATATGGCGGAGTTGCGTATGACTCACAGGCATGCAACAGAAGATGAGCTTCGACAACTTAGAGATAACGGATTTGCTGCGTGGCTTCGTAGTTATGTGAGTCATATATCCTATTACCCTATGCAAATGATTAGTTTAAATTTAATATATATAAACTAATTAATTTTGCAATCATATATGTTTTTTTTTATAGGTGAATGATGGTTTGGCCAGAGGTCTTGTGTTCGATGATTGGGTACGCGAATTTGTGCAGGGACCAAACTATGTGGTCAAATCATATCCTAAATTTTGTACGCGAGGATATGCATTCACAAGGAAAGGTCATTCTAAGACAACATATGATGCTGGTGTTTCATCTTCTTCTGGTGACGATGTCTACTACGGCAACATAAAAGAAATATTGGAAATCCAATTTCCTGGAATGGTTGGATTGCGTTGTGTAGTATTCTATTGTGATTGGTATGACACCACCCCAGATAGAGGAGTGAAGATTGATGCGTTTGGTGTTACATCAGTTCATTCGCGGCGGAAACTTCAATATTATGATCCCTTCATTCTTGGTTCGCAAGCTGATCAGGTATGTCAATATATTCATAATTTTTTACGAATATAATTAATTAATGTTATATATTGAACTAATACTTTGTATATTTAATATTATGATCCCTTCATTCTTGGTTCGCAAGCTGGTTCGCAAGCTGATCAGGTATGTCAATATATACATTGAAAATTGAAAAGGTCGTCGGTATTTTCCGACGAAATACCGACGACATGTTTTTCTATAAAGTTTCAATCATAAAAATCTATAAATTTAGATGCCAAAACTATGAAAATAACACATAATAAGTGTTTAGTATAGTATTAGATCGCAACCGTTCAAATATAACAACTCATTAAAATATTTATGTATGCATATCATTGTTTTCATAACATCTCATCTTAACATTATGTACTTATACAATCATATTTATATAAGCTTACACTACAAAAAATATTGTTGTGTAAAATCGTGTTATAAAACATTTTTATTGTTAAATCTTTATGCAAATACTATATATATTATCAAAGGTTTGGATTTTGCATTTAGAAACTTGAAAAGAACACCCTAAACACTAAGTCGTCGGAATTCCGTCGGAAAATACCGACGGAATGTGTCCGTCGGAAAATACTGACGGACACGTTCCGTCGGAATTTCAATTAGCCCGGGAGAACCAAACCGCTTGAAAATTTTCGCGAATCGGCATTTGGTATATTTTAAATATACCGACGGAATACCGACGAACCCGTGTCCGTCGGAATCCGCGGAAATAAAAATCCTTCTCCTTTCTTCTTCGTTATCTCCGCGGCCTCTCTCTCTCTCAAAACTCTCCGGCGATTTCGGCGATTTCGGCGACTCTCCGGCGATTCCGGCCTCTCTTCACCGGCGAATCCTCTCCTCACCCTCCTATCTCTTCCCCAAACCCCAAATCATGTAAGAATCATCCCAAACCTTTTTTTTTTCAATTGTTTAGGGTTTTGGAAGTTGATCTCGGATTTTAGGTTGTTTGATTGAACATTTTAGGATTGAATGGATAGTTTAGGATATATAAGTTAGGATTGTTGTTTTAGTTTTTTTTGGAACATTTTTTTATTTTTAAAAACGTTTTTTGATTTTTTAAAACGTTTTTTTTTATTTTTAAAAACGTTTTTTGATTTTTAAAAACTTTTTTGATTTTTAAAAACGTTTTTTGATTTTTAAAAACGTTTTTTGATTTTTAAAAACGTTTTTTGAAAAAAATATAAATATTTAACACCATTTTTCTTCATTTATAAATTTTAACAACATTTTTCTATATTTATAAATTTTTTATAATTTTGTATACATATATATATATGTAAATCATGTATAGTAAAAATTTTTAAATTTTTTAAATTTTTTATATTTTTTTTTAAGTTTCCACTAATAAATATTTAACAACATTTTTTTTTTAAAATATAAATATTTAACAACATTTTTCTTCATTTATAAATTTTTAACAACATTTTTCTATATTTATAAATTTTTTATAATTTTGTATACATATATATATATATATATATATATATATAAAAGGTTTAATAGTTTTTTTTAAAACGTTTATAAAACCTTTTGTAAATATATAAATGAAAATATGTTTGATGGGTTAATTTTTTTTTTTTAGGGCCGAGGATGAAGCCCGCCCAGCAGCCCGTCTTCGACGTAGTTCGGTGAGCGGTTCCCGTGCATCGGTATCGTCTCATGACTCGGTTCCCGCATATATTCCCGCTCCAGCTCCCTCTGCCCCTCACGCTGCCCCTCACGCTGCTGCTCAACAGGATCCGGGGGTCATGCCGGTTCATCTATTGGTTCAACAACCAGGTCGAGAGCATCTCCCGTTTCTCCAACTCAACCCACGACGAGGCCATAGCACTTGGTTAGTATTTTTTTTTATTTGTACCGTTATATTTTTTGCTTTAATTAACTTGCTAACTTGTATTTTTTTTTAAAGGTTCACCAAGTCGAAAAATGGCATTAGCCGGAGCATCAACCAGATGATGTACTCCATGCTCCGTTTTGGATATCCAAAGTGGAGTGTGATCCCTTCCGACGAACGAGAGTTGTGGTTTCGTCAGTTTGCGGTATAGTAACCCTTCATTTTTTTTAAGTTTTTACATTTTTTTACATATATTTACTTATTAAATTGTGTTTGTTTTGTAGCAAGAGTTCAACTGGCACTCCGATCTTACGGAAACAGTCCGTAAGAAATTCAACGAAAAGGCCATGGACTCTTACACAAAGCAGATAAACGCGTGGAAGACAGTTTGGCAGAAGAACAAGAAGCCACGGTTCATCAACGGGGGGTGTGGGAGCAGTTGATAGCTCATTGGGAGAGGGAAGACACTGCAGAGACGTCTTCTAGGAACTCCAGGAACCGGAAGAGCGATCGTGGCGGGAAAGGTATGTATGTGCACAACCTCGGCGCTTGCTCCATGTCTACTAAGGAGGATGAACTTGTAAGTTTTTTATTATTATTTATCTTTATATTTTTTAAATAAATATTTTATATATTTTTTGGCTAATAATGGCGGTTTTTTTAGATCGAAGCAAATGACGGTAATCCCGTTGATCGTCTCCAACTCATTAAGGTGGCTCACACTAACAAGACGACGGGTCAAATTCAGGACCCCGTGATCAGAGGTGTAGTTGATTTGGTGGAAGCTGAGATAGTTTCTCAATCTCAGCCTCTCTCTGATGACGGCGACTCCACGGGAGCTTCAACCAACCTGTCTCTATTGCAAATAAATGAGATGGTTGAAAAGGTAATTTTTTTTATTAATATTTTTTTTTTATAATGTCGATTATTTACTTGTCCATATTTACTTACTTTAAATATTTTTGTAGGCGGTTCCTAAAAGGAAAGGAGGCCGTTTAGTTGGGTTGGCCCGTCGTGCTTCTTCGTATCCGGCATCTTCTTCGCAAGCTCCGTATGCCGATCCCATGATTCTCGAGGAGCTACATGACAAAGATGAACGGATTGGGGCATTGGAGGAGCAGAACACCACTATCCTTTCGGAGAATGCCACTATCCTTGCTGAGTTGGCATCCCAGAAGAAGTTCAACACCGAGATTATGCAGAAGCTAGATCGTTTGATGTCTTCGAGTTCTTCTTAGTTTATTTCGGCTTTATAAAACTTTCGGAATGTTTTTTTTTTCTATTTCGGTTTGTATGAATGTTTTTTTCCTATTTCGGTTTTTATGAATTTAAATTTTATAATATTATTAGTTTTAAATTTCCAATTTTTAAAATTTATTAATATCAAAAAATATATAAAAATGCAAAATTAATTTGTAAAAAAAAAAGGGTATATACCGACGGACAACGGTCGTCGGAATATACCGACGGACATATATCCGTCGGAATTTACCGACAAACTCATTTCCGTCGGAATATACCGACGAACGTGGTTCGTCGGTATATTCCGACGACCTATGTCCGTCGGTAAATTCCGACGGATACAGTTCGTCGGAATAAACCGAGGAACCACGTTCGTCGGAATTGTAGTTTTCCGATGAACTCTGGTCTCGTGTAGCCGCATCGTAATATCGTCGGAAGTTCGTCAGAATGACGTTTCTTGGTATTCGTCAGAAAGTCGTCGGAATTTCGTCAGAAATTCCGACGAATTTTTTTTTTCCGACGAAACGATACCGACGGACGGGTTCGTCGGAAATTCGTCGGAATAGACCGATTCCGACGAATTACCGACGATTTCGGCCATCAGAATCCCCATGTTTTCTTGTAGTGAAAACTTTCTTTGCAGATCCCATATCCGTACCATTCGACCAGTCTGCTCAATAACATATATACCTAGACAAGCTAATGGCTGATAGACATTCCTGAACTTATATTATCACACAAGGGAGTTAGTAAGTGTTATTGGGTTAGATTAAGCTAAGAGTTTTTTTTCAACAGTTTCTGTTATATTATTCAAAAAATACATTTTCTGGTATATAATCAAATTTCGGTTTGGTTTTTACTAGTTGGTATGTGTTGTAAGGTTGGACTAGATGATAACCCGCCCGCATGCGCAGAGTGAGTTTTTATAATAATGTGTTTATTAAATGGTTTTAACATTTTGCAACACTACAATTTTTATCGATTATAAAATGACTAATACAAATGTTGGTCTCTTAAATATATCATCGTTGTTGAAGAGTTACATATTACATCTCATTTTAATTATTTTTAAGACTTCATATACACAAAAAGAAATTAAGTTTTGTGGATGACATAAATCACCAAAACCAAATATGCAACATCGAGTATATAATGACGAAAGGTGATTAAGTTTTCTGCTCTGGATTTGTTTACTATTGACTCTCCATAAATGATTTTATTTTTTACCTCTATAAAATTGTTATTTCGTTCTCGTCTTTCGTCTTTGTTCATTGTTCATTGATATGAGTTAAGATTTTTTTTTAATTTTTTATATGAGTTCGGTGAATTACTTAAGAAAGAACGGAAGAAAGAATAATAATTTGGGCTTAAAAAATGTTAGGCCGTATTTGTTTTCGGCCCATTTATCTTCATATCAACGAAATCATCTCAGCCGTTGGATCATCATAAAACACTATGAGAGTTGATATCACATCTTCGAAAGAACACAGTAATCGTTGAAGAAAGAAGAACAAAGTGTCAATCTTTTACAGTCCAAATCGAAGTCCAATTTCAAGTAAAAAAGGGGGTTTTAGGGTTTACTCCAAGAAGAAGAGAAGCAATGAGCGACGCGTTTTGCTCGGACTGCAAGAAACACACGGAGGTCGTGTTCGATCACTCCGCCGGAGACACCGTCTGCTCGGAGTGCGGCCTCGTGCTCGAGTCTCACTCAATCGACGAAACCTCAGAGTGGCGCACCTTCGCTAACGAGTCGGGCGATAACGATCCCGTCCGCGTCGGCGGTCCGACGAACCCGCTTCTCGCCGACGGTGGTCTCACCACCGTCATTTCGAAACCTAACGGATCGTCCGGGGACTTTCTCTCGTCTTCGCTGGGTCGTTGGCAGAACCGTGGATCGAACCCTGATCGCGGTCTTATCGTCGCGTTCAAGACGATCGCTACTATGGCTGATAGGTAGTTTGGGTCTTTTCTTGGATGTTGATTTTGTCTGGTTGTTGTCTGAAAGTTTGAGAATTGTGGTTTCTAGAAGGTTTATTTAAGGAAAGTGTATGTTACTGAAAAGGAAAGACTTTTGGTTTTATTTTTATTTTTGCTTATAATATGTTTAATATCCTAGAAGCTCCATGTTGATGAATCTTTGTATGTATGTCACTGAGAAGGGTTATAAATGATCTGGTGCAATCAATGCTTCCTATTATTTGGGAATAATACGTTAATTGAGTCGGTTCAATGGGGTTTATTTATGAGGCTAGATTGCATTCACTGTAAGTTAGATTGCTTGACAAGTTGTAGTTAACAAGTTTTGATGAACCTTGTGTTTCTCCAGGTTGGGGCTTGTGGCGACCATCAAGGTATCTCTAGCTAGACATGTTTCTTTCATTATCACATGGTTATATTTGTGTGGGGTTTTACATTCCTTTGTTGATATTGGATTAAAGGACCGAGCCAATGAGATATATAAAAGGGTAGAGGATCAGAAGTCAAGCAGAGGAAGGAATCAGGATGCTCTTTTGGCTGCTTGTTTATACATTGCTTGTCGTCAAGAGGACAAGCCACGAACTGTCAAGGGTACTACCAAACAGCTATTGTTTTTTTTTTTTTTTATTTTGGTTTATATGTTCGTTAATCATCATCCATCATTGTGTAGAAATATGTTCTGTTGCCAATGGAGCTACTAAGAAGGAGATTGGTCGTGCAAAAGAGTACATAGTCAAACAGTTGGGGCTTGAAACAGGACAATCAGTAGAAATGGGAACTATCCATGCCGGAGATTTTATGGTGAGTTCTTCTTAAAGTCAAGTGCCTTTCGGTTCTTATCAGCTGATGTGTTCGTTAACCTGATTGGTTAATCTCCAGAGACGTTTTTGCTCCAATCTTGGTATGACTAACCAAACCGTGAAGGCGGCTCAAGAATCTGTGAAGAAGTCAGAGGAGTTCGATATAAGGTTACATCATTAACCATGATTGTCTTATCACTTCTGTTCTCCTGGTTTATCGGTCTTACGGGTATTCACACATGGAGCTTTAAACACCTTTGGTTGCAGGAGGAGTCCCATATCGATTGCAGCAGCGGTTATATACATCATAACACAGCTCTCTGATGAGAAGAAGCCTCTTCGAGGTCTCTTCCATTCACATTTTTTTTGTGAACTGAAACAACTCACTTAAAACAATCGCTGATATTGAACTCCTTGCAGATATCTCGGTGGCAACTGGAGTTGCAGAAGGAACTATTAGGAACTCGTACAAAGATCTCTACCCTCACCTTCCCAAGATCATACCAGCTTGGTACGCTAAAGAAGAAGATCTCAAGAACCTGCAAAGCCCTTGAGTGCTCTCATCTTCTTCTCTCTTACCTGTTATTACCCACTTACCACGCCTTCTTGTTTGATAAATCAAGTCTAGTTTCTATTGGAATCTCGGGTTATAGAGTTGTTTGGTCCAGACCTGAACCAGAGTTCTCAAGTATATTTGTATCCAGAGAAAAATTAATCCAAGGATTCGTGTATTGGTTAAAGCGTGTGTCAGAACAAAAGAAAACCGGATCTGAAATTCTCGGTCAATAGAAATAAGAATTCCAAACCGGCCATCTTTTTTTTTTTTTTTGTTACAAAAAACCGGCCATCTCTACATGTGTTTCAAACTGTTGAACTAATTGTGGGTGTAAACTATTCAATTCAAAAACTTCAGTGCTTAAAACAATAAATATTGCAATTCTTGGGGAGCAAAGCCTCAAGATATTTACATTGTTCTTATGTGTAGAATAAGGAGAATAATAAGAGACCTAAGATAAGCCATTGCTTTACATAATAAAACAGCAATGCTTTCACTTTTTACACACCCAAAAGGGGGTCTAAACTTAAGCCAGTCGAGATCCAAAATACATTTTATTTACTGACTTAAATATTAAACCCTCTTTTTTATTTACAAAATTATAAATATAAACATGAACCAGTGCTTTGCTTAGTTAGGCTGTACATATATAGCTCTCTGTTCATCAAATGATCCCCTCTTTCTCTGGTTGTGTTAAGAGCTTGAGGTTTACTTACATGGCTAAGGAGAAGCATTTGCAGCTAGAGATGACGAGAGCCCGATTCTTCTCTCTGCATTGAAAAAAAGAACAATGATACATGGGCTGTGACTTTGTCTTACTAGAATTTATACAGAGAGAGAAAAGATACTTACCTCCAGTGGTGATAAGTTTCTCAACCCGGGCAACGATGTGTTTCCCATATGTGTACCTCTTCAAAGCATTCAAGTGGACTTTGATACGCGAAATAATGAGGGCAAGGCTTTGATCATCGCATGTTTCAAGAACCTTCTGCACTACGTAGTTCCCGAACGGATCCTTCATCATCGCCTGCACATTTAATAGGCGTTAGTGGGAGACTTCCCAAAGACATGAGGGAGCAAAGATTGTTTTTTCTTTTAAGTTGCATACCTGAAGAGGCTCGTTTTCATCAGTATAACCAAGCATCTCATTCACTAGAACCTGACGCTCCTCTGGCCCGCCAAATGTCAAACACTTTTCGACAACATTTGAAGCGAACTTCTGTTGACTCATTGTCACAATCTGCCCAGCAAGCTTATTGATAATTTCTGTCCGTTCGTGTGGTTTACCGTGTTGTATGATATGCTACAAAGGGAAGCAAGGTCAACCATTATCAAGGTGTCTATTTTCATACATCAACAATGTAAATTAAGCATCGAGAAACTTACCTGAATAACATAGTTCCCGTACTGATCTTGAGCTAGAGTGCAGACTGAGTTCATGATTTCCTCCATAATGATCCGTTGGGTTTCGACGTCATCGATATGCTCCAGTACCCTCTGCCGTGAGTCCAAAGATGAACATTACAAGTATTGTTAATAGCGGACGAGAAAAGAAAAAGCATAAGGTGTGATGTATGTATATATCAGACCTGGATTACACGGCATCCATAAGGGTGTGTTGAAAGAGCTAAGACTTTCCCATAAAATGAGGAAATAATGAACTGTATGCATTCCTGAGGAAGACGCTCAATACACTTCTGGATCACATGATTACCATTCTGATCATAAACGCATTTCAAGACAGACCCATCAAGCTCTTGCACCATTCGAGTTTGCTGCTCCACATCAACCACCTCCAACGCCTGTATCAATATGGTAGAAAAAAGACAGGGACATGCTCAGAGAATTTAAAAGCCTCTTTCTATAAGACTCTTTACCATTATAATAATAAGTAAGGTCAAAACAATGTGTTTGTACTGAGTACCTTTTGGATAACCCTGCAGCCATACATTTGTAGAGAGAGAGCTAAAACGTGGCCAGTAACTTGTTCAGCGAGTTCTTTTCTCTGTTTGTTTGTACCATGCTCAAAAAACTAAAAAGAAAAAGTAAAAAACAGAATAACGTATGAGTATAGTGACATATATATTAGCCATTTGCAAGAAAATTATTTAGATGCTTCAGCTCTTACCTTTTGAATGACATAATTTCCAAAGACATCTGTCATCAAAGTGCGACCATAAGGAAGTATCTCCGGGAATATTGCATTCTTTTCCTCATCTGTTGCAGTCTCTAGCTTTTGCTGAATGAAACGACTTCCGTACTGATCCATGCTGCACGTTGTGTGAAAGGAAGAACAAAAGTGAACTAGTAACTTAGATGAAATATATTAGTTAAGGGAAGCTAAATACCTGAACTCAATCACATGCCCAACTATTTCTGAAAGCTCCAAAGACCTTGTCTTGTTGTTCTTGAACCCTTCTAGTAACGATGCTTCCGTTGTGCTGCCGATTTCTACATGGGAAGATCCCGGTAATCCTCCAAGGGGGATTTTCATCATTGAGGCAGCAGATTGTGACATTCGCATGTTCTGGACATTTCTTGAATTCTTGGAAGGAGAAGGTAAATGGTTTCCCAGATACATGCTGCCAAGATCATACGGAGGATTCTCAAACAATCTGGAATTTACAGCACTGAGATTACCCAGCTGATGCCTCTGCTGAGCAAGTAACATCGCGAGATACTCATTAGCTGTATCTCCGTTTGATGTCCCGAGATTGTTTCTAAGAAGAGGATGATCACTTGGTGCACCAGTAGCTGACGCCGTATGCCGATACTGGCTGTAATGAGGGTCCATAATTGGAGAATGAAGCTCAGTAGCAGCCTGGTTTATCAATCTATTCAAGTTTTGTATACCCCCTTCCCCAGTCAAATGTGAGCCTGAAACAAACGAATAAAACCAAATCTAAGATGATAAGCTTTTTGCGTTTATGAGAGTAAGAGAGTGAGAGAGCGAGGGAGATACCTTCAGGGGAATAGTGCTCAGCTAGTGAATTCAACTTGTTATTTACCAAATAACCACCAGCTGTGGAGAAGTCCATTCCATTAACATTTGCATTCTGAATATTATCAGATAAGCCCAGGCTTCCTAATCTAGAGCGGTCTGAAGTTGAGTATAGACTCGCTGAAGAGGAAGCTCGTTTAGGGATGTTGACCTGTCCGTGGGAAGCCACCGTAGAAGCACCAAGGCTTGTTCCATAGCCACTCATAATTCCACCATAATTGTCAGTAAATAACTGATCGTTTATATTCGGTTGACGCAGAGCCTTCTTATGACCATTGGGTATGTAACGCATGACATCAGATTGATTCTCCAATTCCACCTGAAACTGAGACTGCATAAGGTTATCTTTGACTTGATTGATCTCTGCCATGTTCAACCTCGACAGCGTGTCAGCAACATCAGCAGCAGTGTGGATGGCTGAGCCAAAAGTATTCTTCTTCTCGACAGGACCGACTCTGGTACCAATAGGGGGCAAACCAGAGGCCGAAGCTCTCCCCACTAGATGTGACTCAGGAGTTCTATTCCTTGGCACCGGAGAACTCATGTTAGATCCCAGCATAGCATTTGGAGTGTTCTGCGCAGCGGAATGTAACGACTCATGGAATGCTAATGGGCTGTCGAATCCACCCGGACTAAAATTCGTTAAGACAGCAGGATCGTTCATGTCGCGGAAAGTGTTGCAACTCGCAGGCCGAGACAGTTGGCTGCGTAATGCTGCGTCTCGGTCAAGTCCTTCCTATAAAAGTTAACAAATCAACCAAGTAGAACTTATCAGCCACCTCAGAGCTAGCATATAAATATATATACACAACAACATGAATATAAACACTAAATGTATAGACATTCTTTTTTAATATCAAAAGGTTCGGGCCAAAGTCCATAATCCTCCTACACCCGAAACAGGCAACGTATAATATTAATTTCGTCTCACTCGACCAAGGATCTATGACAATGGCCAGAGATCTTTTCCAGTTGAATTAACTACCTCTGGTATATGTATAGACATCAGGGCGGTCTAACATTGGCCACAAGCCCCCAAATTTTTTGAAAAAAGTTACGTAGCTGAAATCTTGAATAAATTGCCTATAAGGCCCCTAAATCTCGCCTGATAGACTTTACCTGAAGTATATCAGCAAAACTCTTCCTTCTAGGCCCAAGCCCAGGATCTAGCCTCTGCACAGGGGTCTTCTGAGAGCGTCCCTGCGCTACAGCATTCCTCAGCTCCATCAAATCACTCTCCGCCTGCTCAACACCTGGCTGAACAGAGAATAGCGACGAGGAGCTGTTGTTGCTGTTGCTATTCTCACCTTTCTTCCTCCACTCCCCAACAGGATCAAACACCGTCTCACCGTTGTGAAACCTCTGAGCAACTCTCCAATCCTCTCTAGACAGCAACGGAGGAGGCAGCCTCGGGTTCGAGTGCTCGTTCGAGTAGTAGTACGAGAGGTACGCAGGGTGCCAGCGCAACTCGTCGTCGGATAAAAGCTCGACGCCAACGTTCGCAGCGTCTCTGATGTAATCGGAGCTCGTGGTGTTGTTCATTAAGTACTGGTTATCCATGGCTCTCAACAAACCTTCCACCGTCGGCGGCGCGCTTCCGCTTCTGTGCACGTCGTCGACGACGTCTCGTTCTCCTCGTTGCGAGCCGAATGTTTGGTGGTTGCGGTGGAGAGATTCGAGCTCTCTCTGGAATCGATCCTCGAGATCGGCATTGGATCCTCGGTTCATGTTTGATCTCGTGTCCCTGTAGCTATCAGTATACATCTCTTCCCTTCATCTGAAATCAAATATGAAACCTAATCAGAGAGTTCCTCAAAAAAAAAATTGTGATCGCGATCGAAGTAATCACCTCTGGATTTGAATGCGTACGTAAGATCTTATCGTAGACGAACGACGTGTCGTTCTCTCGTTCACGCTAACACAAAGAAGGACGATGAGAAACTGGGAAGGGAACGAAGAGGCGAAGAAGAAGAAGAAGAAGCATGGAAGCCTGAGATCGCCTTCATCCTTTCTATTAGATTCGGATATGTCTCCTTTTTTGTCTTTTTGTTATTTGTTTAATTATTCTAAGCTAATCTTTAAATTTTAAGACCGTGTGATCTCATCTTGTCTATATCATTCTCTAAGATGATTGATTAATTAATGATTTGAACTTCATATTAAAATAAAGAATCTCTTCTGTGACATCAATAAGAACCCAAGAATCTCTTACAGAAAGCATTTTGCAATTTATTTCATGCTGCATACAATACAATACAATACAAGAGTAAGAGTGAAGTGAGATTCAAAGCGAAAGTAACACCTTTGAGATAAATTATGATTTTCACCTTTGAAGATTGTGACTTTTATAAACGAGCAGGTCTTTGTAACGTTCCAAATCAAAGATGAATGGTAGATAGATGATATCTGTGGCTTTCTCTCCAATTTTGTTTTCACTTGGAAAATGAACTCACCTTGGAAACTTTTATTCAAAACGAAACGTCTAACAAAACTCTCAAAGAAAGGTCTTGGGTTCTGTATTCAACATCACAAAACTAGACAAGAGAGAAGAAAAACAAACTAAAGAATAACGGAACCAGGATGATGATGTACATTGTTTTATGTCACTTGCCTCTCCTCTGGGATTTCACCAGTGTGCTTTTTCTGCAGCTTATGAAAATAGTGTAACAAGAGCTTGGCTGCTGGAGAAGCTTTGCTTATTCATGGGGTAACCCGCGGATGGCTGCTCGAGGAGTTTGATATCAGTGAGAAAGAATTTCCGAAAGGCGGTGTTGAGCATCTGGAGGAGTATCTCTTCCAGGAACATTCACCTTTAGAAGATTGGAATACCTGACAAGCCAATATACACTAAGTCAAGAAACCATATTATTAGCATTAATCGAAGAAGATAAAAGCTGAGAAGCAGACTCTGTGGGTGTAAACATTTGGTCATGTTCCGCTATGAATGCAAGCAACGCCTGCAGACAAAACCAGGTGAAGATTTGAGTATAAGAATGCTGAGAATAGCTCAAGAAGAAACATTATTTTTGGCTAACCTCGAATGGCATGTTTAGTAGTTCAAAGTAAGTACGGACACGATCTAGGTTCTGTTGTACGCTTTCCCCATCGATATATGGAATAGCTGCCATGGCCTGCCATGTATCATACACACAAATGTAGACAGTGAAATGCTTGTTGGAAATTATTACAAATAGTGAACTCGATCCCTAAACAAGACTGATGATCTATTACCTGTTCCAATGCAATAGTGTTCCGACAAATTTGTTGAACTCCAAAGAGGTTGATTGATCTCATGTCAGACAAAGCCTAGAAAAATAAGTAGTTAAAGACTTGAGCAGTTTAGAAGATGATGATCAAATGTTAGATATAGAATTGTGATACTGATAATGGTATATTGATATTTTAATTAGAAGTATCAGAGATCTTGTAAATTCCATTACAGTATATAAAAAGAGGTACTGTGTACCTTAGTGGACGCACTTGCTGCAGTTCCACAAATGCCACCAAAAACGTAATTGCGCTTCTCACCAGAGATGAAAGGCGCCATTCCCTCGTCCCTACGTGTTATCTGTTCAAAAAAGGAACTGTAAGAAAACTTGGGGCAGAAATATAATACACCGCAATAAAATTGAGATGACTTCGTCATTTGGCTCACTAGGTTCTCGCAGCAGAAGAGAGTGATATGAATATTTGATGGTTGTAAAACTTATCAAGGCCATCATTAAAGTGATATGACTAACCTGTGAAGTAAGAGAAATCACAAAGTCGTCTGGCTCTTCGGCATCCTCATCCTCCAAGTATTCCCGATTTGTCATTTCCTTTTCAAAACCATAGAATTTCGTAAAATTTACAGGACACAAGTTGAATTTCTCATTTCCCCGCAACCTTCCTAACAAAGGGAGCATCGATCACATACCTGCAGATGAAAGACTGTTTCCAATTGCATCTCAACACGAAGAACCTTTAGGCAGTCCGTCGCAAGTTTTCTGTACTCATCAGCAAATGATGCCAGATTCCTAGGAGAAGTTGCTTGATTCCTGCTATTACTATCTTGACTTGCCGCACAAGGAACTGCTTGGCCAAGCCTAAAATTTTGGGAATTTAAAACTTAAGAAAGAGTTTTCATTTACTTGCTACTTAGGGAAGGAAGAGAGAGCTAAAGGAAGACATATCAAACCATGCAAGTTTCTCTTTTACACTAAACGCAGAGGTTTCTGAGTTTCTTTAAATTTAAGATGGAAAAGACAGCAATCAATCTAGTTTAGTCTCTTTCATATATCATTTTTAATTATGCATATCCCTATTTCCTCGGTTATAAGATCATAGAACTTCCCATTTTGCCTTGTGTCCTGATAACATCTAAGATGTACTTAGGAACAAGACATGATAGGAAGAGGCATGCATAATTAATCTGATCCAAAGAACTCACCTCTCAATAGAGTCTGCCACATATTCAAGTGAGTCACTAAGAGAGGCTAACAAAATCAGTTTGTTGTCATCACGAATTAGATTATCCTGTAAGATTTATAGTTAGTTAAATAATCATCACCAGATGAAAAATTATTTCAGACAACACATGAATTTACCTGCTTGATAGACGGCAAACTTAAGAATAGATCATCGAGTTCTACTCCGGAGCCAACAGCCTCAGAGTGAGAAACAGAATGCCCAAGTGAAGATGGCAAACAAGCACTCGCCGCATCAAGTCGCATCAATCTCTCAATATCATGCCTCCCAATGAGCCTATAACTGAGCTTCTCTAGCACAGCCTGATATATTAATAATCAAAACTTATGCTCAGAAAGTGTGGCAATGGAAGAAATACATCGCTTTACATTTTGGGACACTTGAGACAGAATCGTAAGAAAATAGTGAAGGAAAATGCAGATTATTATCAAAGATGGACATATGCGCATATAAGATTGGCTAAATCCATAATCTTCCAGCTCTTTCTCTCTTTAAATCAAACTTTATCACGACGACTACTGTTACTAAGCATTAAGTGCCAAGTTCGGCTATAGGGTTTATCATAAGCTGGTAAACAACCTACATTTACACTGTAGGCTACCCAAGACAATTCCAGAAGCCTAAAACAGAATAACACTGCGACTAAAATTAAGTACGTCAGTTTAACGTATCTCAAACTGAACTCTAGCTAGCTTCACGATGTTAAAGACACGGTCGACTCTAAATCTACAGTCATGTCATCTAGTTCATGCAACTCCAATTGAACTTTTTTAAATCACATCACACTGACAGTAATACTTTTTAGTGTATGATTTTGTTACATAGGTGCAAACACTAAACAAGATATCAAACATATAAATAAATAGATGAGTCAAAGGAAGAGGACAACAAATGAGAAACAAGGAAGATCCATACCTCCATGTATGAGGTTCGACATCTCTCGAATGTTCTCTCAAGAAATGTTTGAACATACTTCACAAGGTCAGTGGCAAATTTAGGCATGGCTTGAGCCCAGCCAAGAACCTAGAAAAAGCGAAGAGCAAGGAAGTTCATTATAACAAAAATAGCATGAAGCTGAGAACACGAAAAATTGGATTATACCATCGAATGGGAAGTATCCATCCATTCTTCTCAAGGCAGATCAAAAAAAATGTGAAAGCAATAAAGTGAAGCTTCCAGTTTAAAAGCCTATACAACTTGCCTCTTTTGCAAGGAGATCTATTGCCAAAAGACCTTGCAAGATAGGTCGACCCTTTTCTACAGTTGAGGTGTAAGTACTTGTATGTGCACGGGGTCTAAATGCGGCGGCACCTGCAAAATGGTTTTGGGAACCTCGAATCATTTTCATAGTGACACAACTGGTACTTCATTTTCATAAACTATTGAAATACAACAGTTCCTATAAAAAAAAGCCAAGAAAACTTTCCAAATATATGCAACAATTCCAAGACGCTTTAACTTTTCATAAAACTGCCACACCCTATATTGACAGACCAAATCAGTTAGTTTTGCAAGCAAATGCTTCTACTACCACCTTGCGATGATAAACTCCAAGCCTTTGAAACCAAATTAATAGCTCCCCTTTCAAAATTTAATACTGTGTATACCTTAAGAGGATGATTACCCTAAAGTAGGAACAAAAAACGCTATGACCAGATCTATATAGCCTACGAAACTAACTTGATATAGCTTGTTGTACGCCTTTCCTATAGTCCACAAACATTGTCGGTAACAGGTGATCTTTCACAAAGTTCTCAGTGAATGTAAGCAACCCATCATTCCTGCATCATGTATTGAAAAATCGATGGTGAACATACATTCAACTTCTCAGCACAGTGAGCGAGGTGTTTAGCTTTGTCAGGATGACAGCCAGTAAAGGCAAACGGAAATTTTGAACTTACACAAGCTGGGAATGCTTTTTGGGCAACATTGAAGTGATTTTATCGGTAAACTGCAAGGTTCATAAGATAATAAGTCTACTGAAAAACAGTTGGCATCGAATGGAAAAGCTTAGATGAACCAGAATCAAAACCTGAAGGACAGGCCGGTAAATTGATGCAGCTAGATATATTCCCTGTTCAGGCAAAACTGCTGCAGATCCATAACCTTCCTGTGATGCATTTGAAGCCCTCTTTCCCCAGCCTTGACGAATGAGATCAGCTCCTGTCAGTAGCACATAACATCATTTAATCCATCAAAGGCATTATAATCACAAAAAAGTCAGGATGATTAATTTATACCCTGATTAGAAAGCGATACAGTTGCATCTGTAAACCGAAAGGTGAATGTTAGCCCATCTTCAGGTGCACCCCTGCCGTCCACCATCATCAATAATCAGTCAAAGATCAAATACTACTAACCAAACTGCAGAATTTCACATTCAAATTTGTGTTATATTTTCAGTGCTCCCATTTACTAGCGTGCTGAGAAGAACCTACATGACAAATTTCTAGACTTGGGTGTCGTAAAACCTTCTTATTAGGTCATCAGAAGAAATCTATGCTCTAAATCATCCCTTAACTACCGAATGAACATATTAGTTGACTGACAAGAAAACATGCTTGGTCATGGAAATGACGCCTATCTTAACAAAATCTTCAAATGTCTAATTCTTTGGGACATGTTTCGTTGTCTATGTATCTACATGATATTGGGAAACCCATCTCCGTGAATGTAAGAACTACCAATGCTAAGGATCACTTGCCTTTTATCTTTCTTGGGAGCCTTCTTTGCAAGTTTAGCAGTTTGTGCAGCAGCATCTGCTGAAGCGGTTTCTGGAGTTGCGCGTAGAATTTCACATATGAGTTGTTGGCATTCACTCTTCACCGTTAACGTAAAATTTCAATAAGCTTACGTGTGAGAAGCCAAGAGTTCATTGTAGTTTATAAACATTTAGCTTCACGAAAAATCAGATATTTTGAAATCTATAGGCGGACCTGTAAGACTGTCAAGGGTAAACTGATAGTGTAGCCTCCAGTAACTTGGGATGCTTCGGGATCGGTGTTCCAATTGACATCAGTAGGCAATGACTTTGGCGTGTTAATGTCATGTTGTGAAGCCTTCAACTCCAAAAGCTCTCCAATAACAACATGATTCTCTATAAAAGTAACAGTAAGAGAAAATTTGAGCTTTCATTATGGAAAATGAAATATTCAGACGAGTTTTAACAGTTGGATTGCTCACCAAATATCTTGACAATAGTATCTAAAATTGAGTCAAGAAGGTCTTTTGCTGCAGCTTGCGCTTTGCCTCCAGGAGCCATAAGAGGCGAAACAGGACTCACAGCCAGGTGAGATCCTGAATTTGGCATCCCATTTTGAGGTTTCTCTTTTGATAATCTGTAGGCCTCTGACTGCCCTTTGATAATATGCAATCCTACCGCTCCCGTTCGATCACTCTGACTACTCCCGGACTTCGACAAATTTCTAGTCTCCATATGGGCCTTAATCTTGGATATTATGATCTCATGTATTGTGGGTCGAAGTTTTTGGCTGCAAGAGAACACAAAAACATCACGAAGTGAATTTTGAAGATAAAGTTAGGCTGCATCGGTTATCATTCATCTTTAACTTCAAGAATGGTAAGTGTTAACCTTCCCCCGCCCCCAAATTACAGAATACATTTAATAAAGATTGTATTTAGTGATGACATCGATGACAAGTTAACTAACAAAATGAGGGCCACTGCTAGCGATCTAAAACTAAAAGATATTAAAGGAGTGAATTTCTAGCATACCTAAAACCAATTAAAAACAATAATAAATATTAGAAAACGAACCATATGATAGCACCAGCCGCTGCAACTTTCCCAAGCATACAGAGACACTCAACAAGGGTCTGTAGATATTTCACATGCAATGGGTCATCACTCTTTCTTACTGCTTCCTGAAACAGGAGAAAAAGTAATGTCGCATCAATTAAAAAAATGGGCATAAAATATGCTATTTAAGCGCAACAAGCACGTACAATAAACTCGTCAGGAGTGGAATCAGAAAGCCACGGCGGAAGTTGGTGAGCAAGAAATTTACTATCAGCGGATGCTTCATCATGCTCTACAGAGTCCTCCTCGTCATGTCCATCAAATGATGAACTAAGAAACACAAGGTGATTAAAGAAAGACAAATTAGCGAAGTCAGGGAATGACAAACAAGCAAAATATTTTTATAAAAGCAGAACAAATGTACACAACCTTAGGCTGACAAAGAAACTTCTGCCACAATCAATTTATAGCATATTTTCTTTTACTGACAAAAAATTTAATGAAGGAAATTACAAGGAGGACCTCTAAACAATGATCAGATAAATATTGCAATTCTCAACCTCTATATTGAAAATAAAGCCGAGAGAACCTCTATAAAGAACCGAAACGAAACACAGTTAATAAACATTGATCCCTCCGAAAAAATTAATCTTTATACACGAAAAAGTATTCCTAATATCCGATAAAGAATCAAATGAAGTGAAAGATTGCTAAATCATACCCTTCTTCGATAGAAGCCGACCTATGTGAACCATTTGTGAGTCCCCTAACACCAAACTGACTATCACCTTTCAGTGTCCGTGTTCTACGAGAAAGTGGTCGTGAGCCCATTCGACTGGCTGCAACAGCTGTTGTTGTTGGTACTTCATCATCTCTTTCATATATGCCTGACGCAATTGAACTGCAGCATAGACAAGTTCAAGAACATAAGATTAGGCGATGAAAGAAGTGATAACACACACTATCAAGCAAGGAGGCGCCTGTAACCAAGGATACAAATTAGCACAGCTTCTGAAATTTGCGTATAGAAGCTGAAACGAAACCTACCTGTATTCACCTCTATTGTATAGATGTGCATGCAAATCGTCTAGAATTTTGAAGAAAAGAGATCCTCGCAGCTTAGATAGCTCAGATCTGACATCTTGAAGAGCACCAACCTAGGTGAACGTACCAGAATATCTATAAGTACAACATCCAAGTGAGCAGTAGATCTCTCCAACAGAAAGAATAGGAAAATCCCGATGGAAATGAGATGTTAACAGATCCCACTCAACAGATTAGTAATAAAACAGACACAGTCCTAGAGATAAATTGACAATGGAATGAGAAGACCCAAAATAATTCCCATGAGATTGCTTTTCCAGCATTTGCTATAGCATTGGCAGTTAGGAAATTACCGTTTGAAGGCCCTCACGCTCAAGCATCAGAGACGACTGGAGATACACTTGAATAGCAGCGTAAAACTGCTTATCGGCAATGAGCTTCTCAATACGAGATGGAACCTGTTCAATGTTTCAAAAGGCAGAGCCACCATTGTCACAACAGAAAAGCAGTTTCTTTTAGCACAAAGTAAAAGAAATTAAGTATAAAGATTGAAAACATATCAACAAATGTATCATCAGAAATACAGAGTGCTATCATGGATGGAGTATAAAACTTCAGAGCAGCGAAAATACATAACAAGCATTGTCAAAAAGAATTAACTAAGAAATGTTACGGTTAATCCAACCAACCTTAGAAATGCTCTCAATTTGATCCAACACTGAGATGATGTGCCGCAATGTCACAGAACGGTACCACAACTGGTGTAATTGTTTATTGCGTGCACCCAAGCTCTTCTTTGCATCTGCCAAATCATGCTTCAAGTCGCCTAATTTTTCAGTGGACTCTCTGAATAGACGCAAAATCTGAGGAAGAATACATTCAAAGCAGGCAAAAAAACGAGAGAATCAAAATCAACTTACTTCACGAATGAAATTTTACTAAGAAAATTATCTCTCGACTAGTATGGATAGTAGATTTGTAAATTTAGACACGCAATCTGAATGCCAATAAGCGGTAACATAAGTTTATGTGACAGATATGTCTGGTTGCTGCTTTAGATGAGAAAAAGGCTCTATCCATCCAATAAAAAGGAAGAGCTAACAGATATTAGAAACCTGAGAGTAGTTTTGAATGGCCTTGTTGAAACCACCATGATAAGCATGCACAACTTCATCCACAACCTCCTCAACAACATCACTTTGTTCCCTTAATATATGAATGTCAGCTTCACGGTCTTTTGAAGTAAGGATATGGACCACATGTGGCAAAGAGTCAAAACGTGCAACAGCCCAGCTCTCATCTATCCGTGCCAGCTCCTCCCTAAGGTACTGCAATAACAATCATCACTCAGACGCGCGCACACACACTCATATACTCCAAAAAAACAAAAATCAAGAACAGTGATAGTTTCCCATTCTACCCCTTGTATCACTTTCTAGACCTTATATCATTTATCACATGCTGAATAAAACTCCTAAGGGGGGTGCAAGAACACCGTTGAACCAGACGATTGCTCCTTCTAAGGCCAATTGGCCAAACTTAAGGTTCTTTTAACTTTGCTAGGAGGAGTGAAGAAAGAGTGTAGACTTACAGTTTTATCCGAAGGAACAGGCAAGTCGTTGAAAATTCCCATGCTTGCGATCTTTTTATCGCGCTTGGCTTGTTCGAGCCTAAATGAGTAATTCCTCAGCACATTCCAATCAAGCTCTCTGTAGCTGAAATCAAAAGTTCAAGCACCAACGCACATACATGAGCGAGAGAAGACGCTGTTAACAGCATCACCACGATGCTACGCAGCTCAATTCCCAAACATCAAAAATACAAAAACGCAACGGAGGATACGTCAGGAGAAGGACGACATGGTGAACGATCAATCATAGCGAACGATCTAACGATACGCAGAGAGAAAAGATAATATCCAATTACACTCAAATTCCAGCTAGAAGAATCGAGAATTGCAATCTAACAATAGGTGCTGAAGTAGATCTAGAGAGACAAAATCGAGAAGACGAAATGGATTTTCAGCTACGAATCTTTACCTGGGATACGAATCTGATGAGTGCGACTCCCGATCACCAAGAGAAAATAGGAGAGCTAACAAGGAAGAAATATATCTAAACGCGGTGTTCTTCTTTACGTTCCGAGTTCTTCTAATTTTTACCAGACTTTTTCTTCTCTGTAATTTGTTTCTCTCTTCCACTTTTTCCTTGTTTTCTGTTTTCTCCAATGTTAATTTTATTGTGGAGAAATTTAGTCACACAAACAAACATTAATAATACTGTTATAAAAGAATTTTATTATATCGCAGGAATTTAAATAAAGCAAAATTTTATACCGTACGAAAAAGATAATACTGATAAGAAGAGAGGATGTGTTATTGAAGGAGAAGGATGGTGTGTTTACAAACGAACGCAAACGTTCGTATATATAGAAGAAAATTTACTGTACAAATAGTGCAGCGGGCCCCACATCTTTTTATATTTTCAACGAAAGCGGCTCATCTTTTCTTTTGTCTTTCGTAACACTCCCCCTTGGGGGCCGGTGTCACTATCCGCTCTCGCTTAACGTCTTTGTTGCCTCGTTAAAAACCTTTCTAGGAAAACCCTATGGGAAAAACCATAGTAAGGTAAAAAGAGTACAACTACGTAAGCTCCCCCTCGAATGAGCAGTCATAGATCCTTCTGATGACGCATTCCAATGTTGTGGATGTGTTTTCTGAATACCGAAGTCGGAAGTGATTTTGTGAAGAGGTCAGCTGCATTGTCGCATGATTGGACATATCTTACTTCAATCTCTTTCTTCTTCACGAGCTCTTGAGTGTATGAGAAGAACTTCGGATGAATATGCTTCGTTCTATCGCTTTTAATATATCCGTCCTTTGTTTGAGCAATACATGCTGCATTATCTTCATATAGAATAGTTGGCTCCGTATTTTCGTCAATCCCGCTGCTTGAACAGATGTGTCGGCTTATTGATCTCAGCCAAACACATTCTCTACTTGCTTCATGGAGTGCAATGATCTCAGCATGATTTGAAGAAGTAGCCACAAGCGTTTGTTTCTGAGAACGCCAAGATATAGCAGTGCCTCCGATCGTAAAAACGTATCCTGTTTGCGATCGGGCTTTGTGTGGATCTGAAAGATATCCTGCATCTGCAAAACCAACCATTTGACCTTTTGAACTTTTAGGATAAAACAAGCCTAAATCAATGGTCCCTTGGAGGTAACGAAAAACATGTTTAATCCCATTCCAATGTCTTCGAGTTGGAGATGAGCTGAATCTTGCCAAAAGATTCACAGCAAATGATATATCAGGCCGTGTACAATTTGCAAGGTACATCAGCGCTCCAATTGCACTTAGATATGGTACTTCCGGACCAAGTATCTCTTCTTTCTCCTCAGGTGGTCGAAATGGATCACTTTCAATATTAAGTGACCTAACGACCATCGGGGTGCTAAGAGGAGTTGATTTATCCATGTTAAATCGTTTCAACACTCTTTTAGTGTATGTGGATTGATACACAAATATACCATTTTGTGAATGTTCTATTTGTAGGCCAAGACAATATTGTGTCTGTCCAAGATCTTTCATCTCAAATTCTCCTTTGAGATAGTCTGATGCCTTTTGTATTTCCTTTTGAGTTCCGATAATGTTAAGATCATCAACATATACCGCGATTATTACAAATCCGGATATTGTTTTCTTGATGAAAACACATGGGCATATAGGATCATTCACATATCCTTCTTTTGTTAAATGATCACTGAGACGATTATACCACATACGTCCAGATTGCTTTAACCCATATAATGATCTTTGCAATTTTATTGCACATAACTCTTTAGGTTTGGAACTTAATGCTTCTGGCATTTTAAATCCATCAGGAACTTTCATGTAGATATCAATATCTAATGATCCATATAGATAAGCTGTAACAACATCCATGAGACGCATCTCTAGATTTTTATCAGCTGCTAGACTCATCAGGAATCTAAATGTGATGGCATCCATAACTGGAGAATACGTTTCTTCATAATCGATTCCAGGTCTTTGAGAAAAACCTTGAGCCACTAGACGAGCTTTGTATCTCGTAATCTCATTTTTCTCATTTCGCTTTCGAACGAAAACCCATTTGTACCCAACTGGTCTCACATCTGCAGGTGTGAGCACAATAGATCCAAATACTTTTCGTTTATTAAGCGAATCAAGTTCAGCTTGTATTGCATTTTTCCATTGTTCCCAATCATGTCTCTTTTGACATTCATAGACAGATTTTGGTTCTGGATCATCGATTTCTTCATTTATTTCACTTGACACAATATATGAGAAAGCATCATCAAGGTCATTTTGTTCATTTCTATTCCATATCCTTTTATTATGGATGTAATTAATAGAAATCTCATGATTATCTTTCGATTCATGATGCTCTGATTGATGATGCTCTGATTCATCAGAATCCTTATCATTTATTTCTTCCAAAATATTTTCTGCTATTTTGGGTGCATCATATATTTCAGCTTTCTTCTGTTTCCTAGGATTCTTATCCTTAGAACCAACAGGTCTACCACGCTTCAGGCGTGTTTTTGGCTCTCGTGTGTCATCCTCCTTTTCTTGTTCATTTGGCATTTTGATACGAGCAGGAGCATTTGCAGCTGGTATATGAGATTTAGTTACCGTCTTGGTATCTACAAATGCATCAGGTAGCTGGTTAGCTATACTCTGTAAATGCATAATTCGTCGAACTTCTAGTTCTGACTCTTTAGTGGGAGGATCAAGATATAACAATGATGGTACACTCCATTTTATATCACTTCCAACATTTTTGTTTTCTCCCCCTAGAACTGGGAATACATTTTCGTCAAAATGACAATCAGCAAAACGTGCTGTAAAGACGTCACCAGTCTGTGGTTCTAGGTATCTAATAATTGATGGGGAATCAAAACCAACATATATTCCCAATCTTCTTTGTGGTCCCATCTTTGTACGTTGTGGTGGTGCTACAGGCACATATACCGCACAACCAAAGATTCTAAAGTGGGAAATGTTTGGTTCTCGACCAAACGCTAACTGTAGTGGGGAATACTTATGGTATGCACTCGGTCTGATCCGAATGAGTGCTTCTGCATGCAAAATGGCATGTCCCCATACAGAGGTTGGAAGTTTTGATCTCATGATCAATGGTCTTGCAATCAATTGCAGACGCTTAATTAAAGATTCAGCCAAACCATTTTGCGTATGAACATGAGCAACCGAATGTTCAACTTCAATTCCCATTACCATACAATAGTCATTGAATGCTTGGGATGTGAATTCACCAGCGTTGTCTAGTCTAACTCTTTTAATAGTATAATCAGGAAACTGTGCTCGCAGTTTGATTATCTGAGTTAGAAATCTCGCAAATGCCACATTTCGAGATGATAATAGACAAACGTGTGACCATCTACTGGATGCGTCAATTAATACCATAAAATAGTGGAATGGTCCACAAGGTGGGTGTATAGGTCCACATATATCGCCTTGAATTCTTTCAAGGAACTTTGGTGATTCTTTATCGATTTTGGTTGGCGATGGCCTTACGATCAATTTTCCTAGAGAACATGCAACACATGTCATTTTATTCCCTTGAGAAATCTCCTGGATTTTCAGTGGATGACCATGTGAACTTTCTATGATTTTACGCATCATTGTAGTTCCTGGGTGGCCAAGGCGATCATGCCATAACGTGAACTCTTCTGGGTTCCGTTCTACTACAAGATTTGATTCGATCTCATCGATATAAGTATGATGTAACCCCGAAGGAAGCTCTGGAAACTTTTCTAATATGTGTTTTCTGCCACATTTCTCAGAAGTTACATACATGTATTTCTTTCCATCCTCAGTTGCAGACTGAGTATCATATCCGTGAAGATATATGTCTTTAAAACTCAACAAATTCCTTTTAGAACTTGGAGAATATAGAGCATTATTTATGGAAAATTTTGTTCCATTCGGTAAAGTAAAGTTTGCTTTACCAGTTCCTTCAATCACGTCTGCAGGACCTGATATTGTATTGACGACAATTCTTGTCGGTTTTATATCAGAGAAATATCTCTTTTGTCTCAGAATAGTGTGCGTCGTTCCACTATCTGGTATGCATATTTCACGAATCCGTTTCTTAGATTTTGCTCCATTAGCATTCTGATCCATTTCTGAAATTGTCATAAGTATAAAAGGAAACATAAAATTCATTCATATAAAGAAAAACACAATAATTATACATTAAGGTGACGTTAAAAACATCATTATTTGTTTAACAGGAAATGTAATAATTATACATGACAATATTGAAAACTATTCAATATTCTTATTATAAGCATTTCGGCTCTCTTCAGGAGTAATCTAGTCCAGCTCATTAGCGAAGTCGGAGGCATCGAGGTATGATGTCCCTTCAAAGTTTTCAGTGCGGTTCACTTCTTTAGCTTTGCCTTTCGTGGACTCTTGATATAACTTACAGAGATGTGAAGGAGTACGACAGGTACAGGACCAATGTCCTTTACAACCACATCTGTAACACACTGTCTCACGCTTCTGGGTGGTATCCTCTTGAGTTTCTTTACCCTTGGAAACTTGCCCGGGTCTAACCCACTTGTTAGTTCCCCTCCATTTGGGATTGTAAGTTTTTCCACGTTTGTTGTTGAAACGGCGGCCATGACCTCGATTGGCCTGGTTTCTCCTTTCCGAATTTTCTATCGCCGTAGCATTCACTTCAGGGAATGCTTTGGCTCCCATAGGTCGGGAATTGTGGTTTTTGATCAAGAGCTCATTGTTCTTTTCAGCTAACATGAGCGCAACCATCAGTTCAGAAAATCTCGTGTACCCGCATTTTCTGTAAATTTCGGGCAAGAAGTGAAGCTGTTTGTGGAAAGTGATATATGTTTTATTCATCATTTCTGCCTCAGAGACAGGATTACCACAATACTTCAGGAGTGCAACTATCCTCAGGACAGCGGAATTGTAATCCTCAACCTTTTGAAAATCTTGGAACCTCAGATTTTTTCACTCTTCTAGAGCGTGAGGGAGGTTGATTTGTCTCTGGTTATCGAACCTTTCTTTTAAAATTTGCCACAGTTCAGCTGGGTCCTCGACGTTTGCATAGTCGTGCGTTAGATTTTCATCTAAATGCTTCTTCAGGAAGATTATCGCTTCGGCTATATGCTTGGGTGGTGATTTGTTACCGATTACAATTGTTTCGGTTATCTTTTTCATCACAGATATGGTTTCACGTTTGTGACCCACCCGACGTAATTTTCGCCAGTTATTTTCAGGGCCGGGAACTGGAGTTTCTCGATGTTTGTCATTTGTATTTCTAAAACAAAAAATAATAATTTTATTAGAACTTCATAATTTAAAAACCGTTTACATTAATCATGCAAGCAATTACAAGGAGAAGTGATGTAAAGAAAATTAAACCGATATTCATCTTAAATTCACTCGGAGTAAATTCTCCAACGAATAAACCATAAATAGAAACACAAACAAAAATGGCACATAAAAACAAAAGTGCGCGAATCATCTTTCTTGAAATGAAAAATCGGAGGACAGCGATTTGAATTTTTTTTTTTTTTGAGAGAAGATGAAATGTTTTGGATGATGAAATAGAGTGAAAATGAGTTGTATTTATAGATGAAAATTACTGTTCATGACCGTTGGAGAAAGGGAAAATTTTTGAAAAAATTTCTTTGTGACCGTTGGGGTTAAATCGAGTGCACTAAAAATCAGTCTGAAAATATCGTATTAAACAGTCAATCAAATCTATAAAATTTCATAAAGGTAAAAATTATGGCAATGAAATATTTATGTTATGACAACAAATCATGCGACGGCTCAGCCGATCAATGCAGAGTAATAAATAAATTATACGGCGGCTCGGCCGACCAATTAATAACAAACAGAATATAAGGCGGCTCGGCCGACCAATAAATAATAAACAGGATATAAGGCGGCTCGGCCGACCAATAAATAATAAACAGAATATAAGGCGGCTCGGCCGACCAATAAATAAATTAAATTATTAGTAAATAATATAGGCGGTATTCCGGCCATTATAACATAATATAAATAATAGTAGAGGCGGTATACCGACCATTATAACAGGGTATAAATGATACAAATAAATTTTACCGAATCGCAGAGTGATCGTGCTGATAACGTGTTATAAAAAGAACTGGAATTTTATTATATCGCAGGAATTTAAATAAAGCAAAATTTTATACCCGTACGAAGAAGATAATACTGATAAGAAGAGAGGATGTGTTATTGAAGGAGAAGGATGGTGTGTTTACAACGCAAACGTTCGTATATATAGAAGGAAATTTACTGTGCAAATAGTGCAGCGGGCCCCACATCTTTTTATATTTTCAACGAAAGCGGCTCATCTTTTCTTTTGTCTTTCGTAACAAATACATAATTATCAAAAAAGAATGTACATGTAAACTAGTGCACCTAGGGTCGGGCATTCTGATACCCATTCGGATTCGGTTCGGATCTATTCGGACTTCGGATTTTCGGGTTTAAAGATTTCAACCTCATTCGGGTATTTCTAAATTTTGGTTCGGGTTCGGTTCGGATCTTTGCAGATTCGGTTCGGGTTCGGATAACCTATTTAAATTATTTTAAAATTTTTAATACTCATTATATGCTTAAATTTCTCAAAATCTAAAACAAAATAATATATTACATATAAATTTGTATAATATATGTCAAAATACTTAAAATTAACATATAAATTGGTTTAATTTGAATATTTGGATAAAAAAATCAATAGATATTTCAAGTATTTTGGTGTTTTGAATATATTTGAGCTATTTTAGACATTTACTTTTGATTATTTATGTACATTTTCAAGTGTTTTAGATAAATTAAAAGTATCTTATACATTTCGATGTTTTTAATATATATTAAATCTAAAAATAAGCAATATATTTAGGTATATAAATCTATTTATGTTACATTCGGATACTCAAGATACTTTGGTTCGGATCGGATTCGGTTTCGGTTCTTTAGATATCAAAATTTTGAACCCGTTCGGATATTTAATCAATTTCGGTTCGGATTTGGTATTATTTTTTCGGTTCGGATTCGGTTCGGTTCTTCGGATCCGGGTTTTTTACCCAGCCCTAAGTACACCACTATCTGACTGTAATATGTTTTACGGATTATCCATAAGCACAGGTAAAGAAGATTAAATCATACTTCTTACAATAGATTTGCAGTAAAAAAAAAATATTCAACATTTTAGGTTTATGTTTATACATATAATTTTTTTTAATTAAGATATACGGGAAAGTAAAATAACCAACAAAATACATATTAGGGCAATTATTATAAAATGTTTTTCTTATCTTGTACAGTAAATTTGTTATTTTATTAATATAACATTTACCGAAGTTGCTTTGTAAGTATTTGTATTAGAATCTAAATTTTGTGTTAAAAACTTAATTAAATTTTTTTTATAAATTCTTAAATAATTTAATTATTTTTATATCTTTAGCAAATAATTCATTTTATATCTACGAAATTTATTATGAAATGAAATTTAGTAGTAAATCCATTTGACAAAATAACATATAATAAAATATAGAATCAATAATATATGATTTTAACATAAATCATAAAATAAATAGCATTAAATTTAGTTTAAATCTACAAATACACAAATAATAAAAAAAAAATCCAGAAACTAATAATTTCACTGAGATAATATATGAAAAGTGATTTTCTTTTTGATCAAATATATGAAAATTGATTAGATAATGATACACATGGAAAACAAAATCTCGTCAGTGTAATGGGCTGGTTCACAACTACGTTAATAAAAAGGAACTCCATGATGGGCTTCGTCGAAGAAACTGGGCTTTGTAGAAGAAACGTTTTAGTTCCTCCTCCGTCTACCTTCCTCCTCGTCCACCACGACGATCCTCCAACTCGACGGCGACGGTGGAAGAAACCATGAATCCCCCGGATAACAACCAAGACAATGCTCCGTCTCTACCCCACTCTCAGCTCCCCACTCTCCCTCCACAATCGAACTCAAATCCCAACCCAGACCCAACCTCAACCTCCAACCCTAGCTTCGAGCAAATTGTCTCCTTCTCCGCTCCAAAGAAGCGAAGAAGAGGCCGATCTCAGCGCTCAACGTCGTCGTTTCACACTCTCCCCAGCGCGGGAGGAATCCTCCCCAACATAGACGCCCCCAGATCAAACCCAGGGATAGGCGACGAGATCATCACGATCAACAAGGACGCCACCACGGAGGCTCTCCTCGCTCTCACCGCCGGCTTCCCAGCCGATTCCCTCACCGAGGAGGAGATCGACTTCGGCGTGGTCCCCGTCGTCGGAGGAATCGAGCAGGTGAACTACATTTTGATCAGGAACCACATCATCTCCAAATGGAGAGAGAATATCTCCAGCTGGATCGCAAAGGAATCTTTTCTAGATTCGATTCCTAACCACTGCATAAGTCTGTTAGACTCTGCTTACGACTACTTGGTTCTACACGGATACATCAACTTCGGGATATCCCAGGCGGTTAAAGACAAGGTTCCTCCTGCTCAGCAGCCAAGCAAGACTAGCGTCGTTATAGTGGGAGCTGGATTGTCTGGTTTAGCCGCGGCGAGGCAGTTACTGAGGTTCGGGTTTAAAGTAACCGTTTTGGAAGGTAGGAAGCGGCCTGGCGGGAGGGTTTATACTAAGAGGATGGAAGGGAATAGAGTGGAGGCGGCGGCGGATTTGGGAGGGAGTGTTTTGACCGGGACGTTAGGGAATCCGTTAGGGATTATAGCGAGGCAGTTAGGTTGTTCTCTTTACAAGGTGAGAGATAAGTGTCCTCTTTATAGGGTTGATGGTAAACCGGTTGATCCGGATTTGGATATGAAGGTGGAGGGGGCTTTTAACCGGCTTTTGGATAAGGCTAGTAAGCTTAGGCAGCTGATGGGTGATGTTTCGATGGATGTGTCGCTTGGTGCGGCGCTCGAGACGTTCAGGCAAGTTTATGGGGATGCTACTGAGGAGATGAGTTTGTTTAATTGGCATCTTGCTAACTTGGAGTATGCGAATGCGGGTTTGGTGTCTAAGCTCTCTCTTGCGTTCTGGGATCAAGATGACCCTTACGATATGGGTGGGGATCATTGCTTTTTGCCTGGAGGGAATGGGAGGCTGGTTCATGCTTTGGCGGAGAATGTACCGATCTTGTATGAGAAGACTGTTCAGACGATCAGATACGGTGCGGATGGTGTGAAGGTAACAGCTGGACATCAAGTGTATGAAGGTGATATGGTGCTGTGTACTGTTCCCCTTGGTGTTCTTAAGAACGGATCCATCAAATTTGTGCCGGAGTTGCCTCAGAGGAAGCTTGATTGTGTAAAGAGACTAGGTTTTGGGTTGTTGAATAAAGTTGCAATGCTGTTTCCGTTTGTGTTTTGGGGCACGGATCTTGATACCTTTGGACATCTTACTGAGGATCCAACCAATAGAGGTGAGTTCTTCCTCTTCTATAGCTATGCGCAAGTTGCAGGTGGTCCTCTGTTGATCGCGTTGGTTGCGGGAGAAGCTGCTCATAAGTTCGAGACAATGCCGCCCACTGATGCAGTGACTCGTGTTCTTCAGATTCTTAGGGGTAAATAGATTTTACTATACTCAGATTATCATTTGTGAGGAGACCTAATCTCCATTAAGCTTAGTTTAAAATTCACATTTCAGGTATGTATGAGCCACAAGGAATAAATGTTCCTGATCCAATTCAAACGGTCTGCACCAGATGGGGAGGGGATCCATTCAGTTTCGGATCTTACTCCAACGTTGCAGTGGGAGCTTCAGGTGATGATTACGACATATTAGCAGAAAGTGTGGGAGATGGGAGGCTTTTCTTTGCCGGTGAAGCCACGACAAGGCGGTACCCTGCAACCATGCACGGAGCTTTCGTTACCGGTCTGCGAGAAGCTGCAAACATGGCTCAGTCAGCAAAGTCCCGAGGCATAAGGAAGAGAATCGATAGGAACCCTTCGAAGAACCCTCACGCTTGCGCTACCCTTCTTGCAGATTTGTTCAGGGACCCTGATCTGGAGTTTGGGAGTTTCTCCATAATCTTTAGCCGGAGGAATCCAGACCCGAAGTCTCCTGCGATTTTGAGGGTGACGCTGAGCGAGCCTTGTAAGAGGAACGACGACCCAGTAGCGGATCAGTACTCGAACAAGATACTGTTTCAGCAGCTTCAGTCTCATTTCAATCAGCAGCAACAGATTCAGGTGTATACGTTGTTGACTAGACAGCAGGCTCTTGACTTGAGAGAAGTCAGAGGTGGTGATGAAAAGAGGATTTACTATCTATGTGAGACACTTGGAGTGAAGCTTGTGGGAAGAAAAGGTCTAGGAATTGGAGCTGATTCCGTTATCGCTTCTATTAAAGCTGAGCGAACCGGTCGCAAGCCAGCATCATCAGGCACAAAATCTGGTTAGGCTTCCTGATTTGATTGCTCTCCATACATGTCATAGAGAACCAGTAATGACATCTTATCCTTTTTTCTCTCTGTTGTGAAGGTATGCTAAAGGTGAAATCCGGTGCTCTGAAGCGGAAGCTGATCAGGTAAACTACAAGCGGTCGTATGTGCAATAATCACTCTCACTTGTCAATAGAGATTGCTAAGATCTTTTTTGTTGCATAAGAAGGATTAAAGGACCGGTGCCGCTGAATCAAAGTAGTATTGGCGACTCGGAGACTATAAGACAAGAGTCTTTAGGGAATGGGAAAGCATCTGAGCAAACGACAATAGTAGAGGCGATAGGAAGCAGCAGCACGCGAGAGGAAAGCAAATGGTTGGGGACAGGAGTTGCATCAAGTTCTGGTATGCGTTCTTCTGGGTAGTATTGATCGATCCTTTTGAAATTATGATCAATTTACATTGATGATGACACATAGGTGGTTCCTTGCATGGAGAGACTATGAAAAGATGACAGAATGAATGAACAAAACCCCACTCAAGCAAATGAGTTGGATGAAGACAAGAACAAATGTACTTCTGGTCTCAACTCCGACCCAAGCCAGGCAACTTGAAGAGAGGCCATCAGGTGCAGAGTTCACTAGACGATGATGAATGAATGATCTGTGACTTACCACTTTCAAAAGCCTCAGGAGAGTTCATCCCACTTCTTCTTTTATTTACAGATGGAGTCTCCTCTCTCTCTTTTGATTGTAACTTTATGTTAGCAGACAAATACTGACTATTTATCCACGTATGTAGTGTTTGTAATGTACACGAAGACTAATAAAATGACTAAGATCATCTCTGTTATGTAAAATGACTAATATTATCTCTGTTATGTAAATACAAGTAACACAACACTCTTTTATCTGATCGAGTTCACATAGCGGAACAAAACACACAAGAGCCAACTTACAGAGCCTTTCCAGAGCTGGAACCGCTCCCGGTCTGCATAGGAAAGAAGTGTTTTATGTGTCAATATTCAAGACCATAGCTGAAACTGGTGAGTTTTAGAGCTGAGATGTTTACTAACCAACAACTCATGATCGCCCATGATTTCTTCCATCAACTCCGAGATGGGTTTATCAGCGCTGTTCGGAACCATAGCTGCAAACACAGCTGGTTCTAGCCCTGCATTTGAATCCACCAGCTTTGTAAACGATATGCTTTAAAGTCTTCCTGTTTTCTTTTTTTGTTTCTTAAACACATTCTGAATATGAAGAAGGTACCAGTTTCTGGAAATGCATCAATGAACATCATCATCTCTTCCCCTGTCAAACCAGATAAGAAGCAGATTCGGGGCAGCGACTCCGCTATCTGCACAAAGGATTAATAATGTAAGAAAACAAAAACGCAGAAGAACGTTGATGTAAGCTGGAAGTCACATACTTTCACTCTCTTCAGGTCAGTCTGTCTTGTGTTAACTGCTTCCCATAACGAACGTGGGATCATATCTTCTGTACAGAACATAATCTACATTTTTCTCCAAAATCAACAAACATTAGTCTGACATTATCTTGCAAGAGTCAGAGAGGGAATTTTCGATTTTACCTTCATGAATTCACCATCGAGCTCCTTAAGAAGCTCTTGTATCTGCATTACAAGATGATAGATTAATTCAAAGACTCGAAAATATTTGCTGTGTGTGATATGTAACTCTGTTTCCAGTTTATATATTACCTTCTGTGCTTCATGAATTTGAAAGCCAAGCAACAGCAAAACCTGAAAAAGAAGATATATTCCAAATATGATGATCACAGACTTCACAGTAATGAACGGTGGGCAAAGATTTAAAATGTAAAAGAAACTGACAGGAGGGCCGAACACAGGATCTTGAGGATCCAAAGGTACAAACTTCGAATCTTCTTCTAGTGTCTGGGGAATCTCTTGAGCTGAACCTTTAACACGGAGCTTTTGCTTTTGCTTTTGCTTGAGCTTTGTGTGGTGAGGTGTGTTGTTTGCCCATGACAAAGAAGACGTAGCGAACCCAAAGAAGTGAGAGCTTACTAATTTCTTATAAGAAGAAGACGGCCTTGAGATTCCAAACCGCAGCAAAGAAGACGACGACATTGCTGCTTCTCCCTATCTCATTTGCATCGTTCGTGATTGTTAAGATAAAATTGTTCCTCTAGCCAATCGTGTTTCGCCATTTGTCATGTATTCTACTCAGGCTGTCTTCTAACTTTTTCGGTTTAACCGCATCGAACCAGATTCTCGTTTATTTCGGTTTGATGTGATTTTAATGCCAAATTGGAATCAAATTAGTATACAGTATGTTGTAAACACTCTGTAATCAAATATTCAAATTACATCAGAAACCAGTACACATTGTTTTAAAAAGAAGATGGGGATCACATCTGAGCAACCAAATCCTCTCCTTCTGTAGTGGTACTAGTAGTCACAGCATCTACTCCAGTAAGCGAATTCTCCATCCATCCCTTCAACATTTCCAGCGCAGCTTTTGGCTGGTCCATTGGAACCATGTGCCCCGCATCGTGCACCTGTTTATATTTTTGTTTTAAATCATCAAAACCTCTTCTGTCTTTTGCTATAAAAAGACAATAAGCAGAACAGAAGAACGACTGCGGTTTTATGTAAGAAAGAGCCTGACCTTGAGGAAACTGAGTTGTCCATAACTCTTTAACTTGCCTGCTTCTTTACCATCAACCACAAAGGGTACTTCCTTACTCGCCTTGAAGTTCTCTTTCCCTGACCACTCCATTGCATTCACCCACCTCGAGTTACCTGCTCCAAATTCAATATATCATGCGTCACAAAAGAAAAGATACATTAACAATTGTGTTTTTACTAGTTAAGTTGTTTTTGTTTAGTTCACAATTATATTCCGCTTATTTCATTATTGACAAGTCTAGATTATGTTATGTTTTTGGAACTCACCGAGCCAGTTGCAGATGAGATCATATTCTCCTGCGTACACGAGAAGGTTGATTCCATCTTCCAAGAGCGTGGGAATCCCAACCTCGAGATTCCTCATCCAGTCTTGTAGCATTGCCTGATAGACACTTGTACTACAGGAGACGAACTCTATGTCCCCAACACCAAGCGACTTTCTCACTGATTGCAGATTCAAGAATTTCTCCATGTTTGAGAAGTCGTAGCATAAACTCCCCTCGCACTTCTTCCTGATGTCGTAATGCTACACAAGAAGTGCGTCAAGTTATAACTTTAAATGCAGAAAGATTAAACAGAATTACTTTTATACAAGTGATGTCTTCTCCATTACCAATGGTTTATCCAAGGTCTCATTTATCCACAGGATGTTGCTAGAAACAATATTATCTGGAAATCCAATTAGCAATGAAAGTCAATAATTTTGGGCTTACGTTTACTCCACCAGCATGTTTCATTACACCAGTGAACAAGGTGTTGCAAACAAGATATGACGCCAAACAAGAAGTTGTTCCATCAGTTCCTGGAAAAAAAAAACAGGGATTCAGGATCCATCAAAACACATGGAGCAATTGAAAGACATAACTTGATAACTAGAATAGAGGAAGTACCACAAAGCTTAATGGATAGTTCGCACAGTGGCACAATTTTTTCTAAGCGATCATGCTCTGCTTGCGTAATTAAGCCCATTTCCAACGCATAGTCAGGATAGGCTGGGTATTGGATTGCAGGATCTGTAAGGCCATTTCCAATGGCGAATCCCTGCAAGCCTATACTTGTAAGTACCAACCATACATTAACACCGTAAGAGAAAAAACAAAGAAACAGTCACATGCCTTAAGGTTAACATGAACTCCCTCATTAGCCCTGTTTCCTTTATGGACTCTGGCAGCAAACGCCGGAATGTAGTGGCCAGCATATGACTCTCCCGTTATGTAAAAGTCTTTGTTTGCCAGCTCAGGGTGCTCAGCAAAGAATGCCTAAGGTAACATGAGAAAACATAGTCACTATCTTATTACTGCTAAATAAATCAGAACGATCTAAATGAAGTTTTCCCCAAGTCAAAGCTTGAAAGCAAGTTTCTATACCCACAAAAGTTCAAAAAAAAGAAACTCAATAGAATATCTAGTGCCAGACCTGAGGTAACACGAGGAAACATAATCACTATCTTGTAACAGCTAAACAAACAAGAACAATATAAAAGAGGTTTTATTTAAATCAAAGCGTGGAAGCAGGTTTCTGTAATAACAAAGTTCAGAAGAACAAGGAACTCAATAGAATATATAGTTCCCAGACCTGCAGAAAGTCATACAGATCATCGCTGACTCCAGTTTCATCATGACGGATATCACTTTTGTCAGTGGTGTAGCTGAAACCAGTTCCAACAGGCTGGTCAACATACAGTAGATTGGAAGCCTGCAAGATATAAATAAATCCTCAATCAACTCTCATGAGCATAAGAATCAGGGAGATAGTTTACAACGGATCACTATATAAGGTAATGATACCTGGTCCCATCCATACTCATTCCAAGCAAGAGACATGTTCTTATCAATCTTGAAAGGACCGTTCTCATAGAACATAGCCAATTCACTGCTACATCCAGGCCCTCCCGTCAGCCAAATCACCACAGGCGCATCCTTCTTCTTGCGCGACTCAAAGAAGAAGTAAAACATCCTAAACATTTAATCGAGATTCCAATTAGCAACAATGCTCAGATCGACAATAAACGCACAGCCTAGTCAACAGCTAGCTACAAATCAGATACTAAACCACCATCCGTATATGAACAAGCAAGGCTATAGGATTAGATAACAACCTTGCGCCCTGAGATTTCGGGAGTTTGAAGTAACCGGCATGATGACCTAAATCCTCGACGGTGGCGCCTCCGTCGGAGATAATGTTCGGGAATCTGAAGCTCCGTTCAACAATCGAAGGTACCTCTTCCTCCGCGGAAGCGAGAGTCGAATCGGTGACATCGATCACGTTCACGTCGAGCTTCGGGAAGAGGTTGAGCTCTCGGATCAGCTTCTCCGCGCGCGATAACGGCAAGTTCGATATCTCGAAGCTCCGATCGTTCAAGAGAGTGGAAGAGGAAGATGGATATGCGCAAGCGATGAAGACGACGATGTGCAGGAGGAAAGTTAGTTTCTCCATTTTCGTTTTTTTTTCTTTTTCCTCAACTGCTTTTTGAGATTGTTTGTATACGAGGGAGGAGAAGGTACACGTGGCAAGAAAATATCTAAAAGGGGATCTTCTTGACGTGTCTGAGATCGTTGGGGGCCAATCTGTGAATTACAAGAAATAGTGAGTGATCTTCTAACACGCAAGATAACGTCTGGACGTTCAATCAAAAACAAAAAGGGGTCTTCTGGACCTATCAGATAAATTTTGGGCTAATCTGTGATTTTCAAAAAATAGTTACTGATCTGTTACGCGTAGTCGTCGATAACGTCTGGGGGTTGGTTAATCAACGGTTACGCACACGCGAGATGAATGGGAAGCAAAAGATGAGTGGATGTGGGTCCCATACATATATATAGAAAAAATTAATCCGACCTGCCGGAATCGAACCAGCGACCTAAAGATTTCTTTGGGATTACCCACTACAGTCTTCCGCTCTACCAACTGAGCTAAGGTCGGTTTGATCTGTGGATCGACATTTTACTTGCATATAGATTAACTTTATGGGGCCTAATTATTCCTAATGGGCTTTTATCCTCCCTTAAGTTTATACGGAAGGATAATATACGTGAGTTTCTAGCTGGACACAATCAAAAGAGTAAGCCCATTTTCTTCGTTATGTATCAAAATTTTGTTGAACTAACACCATAACCTACAAGGCTAAAACTTGGATCAAGATTGTAATACAAAAACCAAAACCAACGTCATATTCAGTAACATCTGCACATCACAGCAGTATCATATAGTTCCTTTCAAGATATACATGGCATGAGATCAACAAACAAAGAGCAAAACGAAAGCTTACCGAACACGAAACAAAAACCCTAATCTCTTACCCATGGAAGAGGGATCATACTTGGAACATACACATAGCCACAACGGAAGGCGCGAGAATAGTCACGCACGTTGTATCGTTTCGTCACCGTTCTAGTTCTCATCCCATCCTCATTAATGTCATAAAGAGTAAGGCAAGTACAAACCTTATCACCTTCTCGTTCAACTCCCACACACCATACGCTGACACTCTTAGGCTTCACAAAGCAGTATACAGGACTAGCCGCATCAGCATCGACCCATAACGCCGGAAGAACCGGACCGGACAAACTGAAACATTTGCTAAACGTGACATCACCACCACCCAGCTTGCTCGAAACCCACACCTCAATGTTTCCTGATGCTTGGTCTTGTTGTAGCAACGACAAGCTATCTCCATCCAAACAACCTAACTAATAATTTTCATAAGAAGGAGGACAGAAGCATATGTCCTTGAATATTTCATCCGAGAAATTGAAACTCAGAATGAACTCTTCTTCTTCTTCATCATCATCATCTCCTTCTTCTTCTTCAACATCTCTATAAGCAATCCAATACATGTAACCCATCACAGCCACACAGATACGCATGATATGCACATCCATATCAAGCTCGACATCAAGAGTCCTCCAAGAACTCGTCTTGCACTCGTACATCTCAACCTCTGGTGCATCTCCATAACCCTCAACGTCGTCCCAAGGGCAACTATTGAACCTCAGAATCTTGTAACCATCGCTACGATTGTTCTTGTCGTATCCAATCCCGTGGTAATCAGAACTCGTGATACCTTTCGCGGGCTCGACCCATCTGAGGTTTTTCAAAACAGGATTCCAAAGTGCGAGGTTGGGGAGTCTTGAACCGTCGCTTACGCAACAACAATCATCATCATACGCAACCAGCATGAGTCCGTCGCAGTGAACCAAGAGTGGGTGCACCAAAGTGATCTTATACGAATGCTGTCGTAGCTCGTCTGGGACTGGTGAAACTGAGCTTGTTGCGGTCGCTGGATCCATAATTTCTACGGTATCATCGACGAAGATTCTTAGGAAGCGTTCTTCTTGGGAGCGTTGGAAGTGTTCGTTGATGAAACTTGCGTCGGTGAGGAGAGCGTACCATTCTTTGCACGTCGGTTTTGCTCGGACGAGAGCTTCCGCCGGAGTCTTGTAGAAGATTTCTTGTAATATATCCGGTAGCAGCGACGACCACGAACGCCTTGCGGCAGCCATGGCGCGCTCTCTGAGAGATTCTGTTGGATAAGCTTCAAGTTTACTTGTTCGACAAGCTATTGAAGATAAGGATGAATAGCTTAATATGTTTAGGATAAAGATAAGAATTCCTAGATATACTTGTAATAGGAGAAGTCAAGAAGGTTCTATATATAGAGGTCTAATGTAAGGAGATCCCTACAACGATTGAAAAGAAAGTTAAGAAAGAAATAAAACAAAAGAACCTGTTTTATAATTCATGTGTCTTTGAATACTTTATTTGGTATCAGAGCCTGAGGTTCAAATCAATCGAAGAACTTAGATACATAGAATTATGGAGGATTCAAAAGCTTTGGTGAAAGTAAAAGATGGTGTGCCTACCACCGTGGTTTGTCCGATGTTAACCACATCAAACTATACGGTATGGGCGATGAAGATGAGAGTGTTAATGCGCGTTCATAAGGCATGGGAAGCGATCGAACCTGGAGTTGAGGATGAAGAAAAGAACGACATAGCTACGTCGCTGTTGTTTCAATCGATATCTGAAGGATTAGTTTTGCAAGTTGGTGACCTAGGTTCCCCTAAACTTATTTGGGAAGCTATACGATCAAGGAACTTAGGTGCAGAACGAGTTAAATCAGCTCGACTATTAACTCTAATGAATGAGTTTGATCGATTGAAGATGGATGACACAGACTCTATTGACACGTTCTCAGGGAAGATATCTGAACTCGCCTCTAAAGCAAGTTCGTTAGGTCAGAGCATTGAGGGACCAAAGATTGTGAAGAAGTTTCTTAATAGCTTGCCACCTAAGTTTATTCATATGACGGCCTCGTTGGAACAGCTATTGGATTTGGAAACTACAAGCTTTGAAGACATAATTGGAAGACTTAAAGCTTATGAAGAGCGAATCAAAGGTTTTGAATCGTATGAACAACAAGGAGCTCTTCTGTATTCAAATTCAGAGAAGTCATATGACAATGGAGGAAGAGGCAGAGGACAGAACAGAGGACGTGGTCGCGGTACCAGAGGAAGAGGACGTGGTAGAGGTAACGATGGCGAGAGGAGTAAAGAGAAAAGAGACTACTCTCAGATCATATGCTACAATTGTAAGAAGAAGGGTCACTTTGCTTCGGTCTGTACCGAGAAGAAAGATAACGAGGAGCTAAACAAAACCGAAACAGAGGTAGCAGAAGCAGCCTTATATATGCATGAATTAGTATTCCTCAACGAAGAGAAAGTTATACCAAAGAAGCTGGAATTTCACGAGAAAGAAGAAGGTGTGTGGTATCTTGACAATGGCGCTTCAAATCATATGACAGGAGAGAGGTCTTACTTCTCCGAACTAAACGAAAACGTCAAAGGAAAGGTAAAGTTTGGGGATGGATCATTCGTCGAGATAAACGGTAAAGGGTCGATCTTGTTTGAAGCTAAGACAGGGGAGCAGAAGCTGTTACAAGACATCTACTATATCCCGGAGCTAAAGAGTAACATCTTGAGTCTGGGACAAGCAACTGAGCAAGGTTGTGATGTTCGAATGAAAAACAACTTCTTAACGTTAAGAGACCCTGAAGGGAGGTTACTAGTAAAGGTATTGAGGACTGCAAATCGACTGTACAAGTTGAAATTGAAAGTAGGAAAAGCGACTTGTTTGCACGCAAGACTCGAGGAAGATTCATGGAGATGGCACACCAGACTTGGTCATGTAAGCTTCAAGACTGTAAAAGCCATGGCAACTCACAATATGGTGATTGGATTGCCAGAGATAAGAGAAGAAAAACAACTCTGCGATTCATGCTTGGTAGGCAAGCAAGCGAGACAGTCTTTTCCCAAAGCAACGGCGTTTAGATCATCTCAACCACTTGAGCTATTGCACGCAGACCTTTGTGGTCCTATCTCACCAGCGACACTGTCTCTAAACCGCTACATCTTTGTCATAATTGACGACAGCACAAGATTCATGTGGACGATCTTGTTGAAAGAAAAGAGCGATGCGTTCGACAGGTTTAAAGCGTTTAAGAAACTTGTCGAGAAAGACTTAAAGAAGGAGATCATGACGCTACGCACAGACAGAGGAGGTGAGTTTACCTCACACGAGTTCAATACGTTCTGCAATGACAACGGCATAAGGAGGCATCTAACTGCACCCTACACCCCGCAACAGAATGGCGTGGTGGAGCGTAGAAACCGGACCCTTATGGAGATGACTCGCAGCATACTCAAGGCAATGGGTGTGCCTAATTACTTATGGGGAGAGGCAGTGCGTCACGCAACGTACCTGATTAACAGAGTGCCTACAAGAGCCTTGTCTAATCAAACTCCCTATGAGTGTTTAAAGGGAAGAAAGCCGAGTGTATCACATATTCGGGTATTTGGCTGCACAGCGTATGCTAAGAAGGATGGAGGACATTTAAAGAAGCTCGATGATAGATCAGAAGCTGCAGTTCATCTTGGCATTGAGCCAGGATCGAAAGCATACAGACTCTACAATCCCACTTCAAAGAAAATTATAGTAAGTCGGGATGTAGTTTTTGATGAGAAGGCTCGTTGGAATTGGAAGGGAGATGTTAAGCAAGTCCAAAGCGAGCCTGGGATGTTCCATATGGCATGGGGAGCTATATAAGACAATGGAAGTGGTCCGTTTGTAGTTGGAGTTGCAACTGAAGAAGCTGCTACGAATGATGCGGAAGAAGTAGTCGACTCTGAAGCAGAAACAGAGGTGATACACTCACCTGCAAATGCAGAAGATCAGAACCCCGTTCAAGAGTTAAGACGCTCAACAAGACAAGTAAGCAAACCTGAGTATCTTAAAGATTATGTTCTGTTAGCTGACGTCGAGTGCGAAGTACTACTATTGGCACTGAATGACGAGCCAATGACGATACAAGAAGCGCTTAAAGACAAGAGATGGAGAGTTTCATGTAAAGATGAGATTAATTCTATTGATAAGAACGAGACGTGGGTGCTTGTAGAGAAACCACAAGGAGTGAAGCTGATAGGACTCAAGTGGGTCTTCAAGATCAAGCGTAATGCAGATGGTAGCATTAATAAGTTCAAGTCAAGGTTGGTCGTAAAAGGATACGTGCAAGAACAAGGTATAGACTTCGATGAAGTCTTTGCTCCCGTGGCTCGTCTTGAAACAATAAGACTCCTGATAGCTCTTGCCGCAGCAGAAAAGTGGGAAATACATCACATGGATGTAAAGACAGCTTTCTTGCATGGCGAGTTGATTGAAGAAGTTTATGTAACGCAGCCGGAAGGGTTTGTGAAGAAAGGCGAGGAACCCAAAGTCTATAAACTGACGAAAGCTTTGTACGGTCTGAGACAAGCTCCTAGAGCATGGAACACGAAGCTGAATCAGATACTGAAAGAGTTAAAGTTCGTGAAATGCACTAAGGAGAGCTCAGTCTATCGCAAAGAAGAAAGAGGAGATCTTCTCATCGTGGCTATCTATGTAGATGATCTATTCATCACGGGAAACTCAATGAAAGCAATTTAGAAGTTCAAGGCATCGATGTCTGAGAAGTTTGAGATGTCAGATTTAGGTTTGTTAACCTATTATCTCGGCATAGAGGTGAAACAGAGCAAGGAAGGCATTGTGATCAAGCAAGAAGCATATGCTCGACGCATATTAGAGGAAGCAAATATGAGTGACTGCAACTCGGTAAGCATACCAATGGAGTTTGGTGTGCATTTCTCAAAAGCATTGAATGAACCTGAGATTGACGCAAGCGACTATAGAAGAAATATAGGTTGCTTGAGATACCTGATGCATACGAGACCTGACATGGCGTTTAGTGTTGGGATATTAAGCAGGTTTATGCATTCACCGAGAGAGTCACATGGAAAGGCGTTGAAGCAAGTTCTGAGATATTTGAAGGGTTCTTGTGGTTACGGTTTAAGGTACAAGCATGGAGGATCACAAGATCTTGTGGGATACAGCGACAGCAGTCACAACACCGATTCAGATGACGGACGAAGCACGACTGGATACCTGTTTTGTCTCAACGATACACCAATATCATGGTGCTCGCAGAAACAAGATGTGGTCGCATTATCTTCTTGTGAGGCCGAATACATGGCCGCAACTGAAGCTACTAAGCAAGCGATATGGCTTCAAGAGTTACTAAGCGAGATCGTAGGAGGAGAAGTCAAGAGAACCTTGATTTGCGTCGACAACAAGTCAGTCATTGCACTTGCCAAGAACCCGGTATTTCATCGACGCAGAAAACACATCCACAAGCGTTTTCACTTCATCAGAGAATGCGTGGAGAAGGAGTTAGTCGACGTGGATCACATTGCAGGAACAGAGCAACGCGCAGACGTGTTAACTAAAGCATTAGCAAGGATCAAGTTCAAAGAGATGGTGGAACTGATCAAAGTACAAGACCTAAGTGAGAGTGGACTGAAGCTTAGAAGGGAGAATGTTGGATAAGCTTCAAGTTTACTTGTTCGACAAACTATTGAAGATAAGGATGAATAGCTTAATATGTTTAGGATAAAGATAAGAATTCCTAGATATACTTGTAATAGGAGAAGTCAAGAAGGTCCTATATATAGAGGTCTAATGTAAGGAGATCCCTACAACGATTGAAAAGAAAGTTAAGAAAGAAATAAAACAAAAGAACCTGTTTTATAATTCCTGTTTCTTTGAATACTTTAGATTCGAGTTGTATAAGAGAGATTCTTGGATAATAAGGAAAGAAGGAAACGACTAAAACAATATGAACGCTTTTACCGTTAAAACAGTTGAAGACTCAACCGAAACGAACCAAAAAACATGAACCGGTTTAACAAAAACATGAACCGGTTAACCTTATTGATTGAATTAAGCAAACGAACCGGTTTAGTAACGACTAGTTTTTTGGTAACCACGAGGAACTATGATATCAGAGATTCTTGGATAAATCTTCATTTCCTCCCTGTGATTCTTTAATCTTTTCTTCTTTTTTTGGCAAAATATTTTAACCTCATCGACAAAGTAAATCAAGCGTAACAAAAAAAAAAATTAACCGAACCAAACACATGAAATCTTTGAACCTCATTGGCTGAATAAAACAAGCTTAAAAAAAAAAATTTAACCGAACCAAAAACATGAATCTTTGAACCTCATTGACTGAATAAAGCAAAATGAACCGGTTTAGTAACCACCGGTTTATGTCCATGACATTAAAAGCAGTGTACCATGACCATATGAATAACGCAGCATCAGTGGCCATCCTTCGCTCAAGTTCAATTCAAAGTACTTTAAACTCTTGCCTTTTGAAGAAGTAGTTCAAGCTTTCGAGACTCTTTATTTTGTAAACTTAGTGAGGTTTTTTTTGGGTGAACAGTGGTTATCACAACATGTATGTGCCTTTCCTTGGGACTCAAGCTTGGATTAGATCTCATAACAATTCACTCACTGATCACTGGAGACCTTGGATGATAGGCGTATGCGCTCATTAGATTCACTCTGTTTTGGGCAGATACACTAGGACTTGTTGTACCAATAAACTGACATTTGATACTATCAAAAGAAAGTCCCTTTTCTTTGCGTCCATTCTAACGTTTTGTTAGTGGTTTTCACTTATGCGTTTTTAAATGATCTGTGGGTTTGATTATAGGGAGCATGACACACTAGTCAAGAGTCTAAACCAGAGGAGAGTTATGTCATGTTACAAAGGTGGATCAATGGGCAACCTCTCGAACAAAAAAAATATTATCAGAAGACTAAGCCCATACCAGCACTGAAAGCAACGTTACCATTACTGAGACACACATGATATAATAACAGTGCACCATAATAGTGCACTTGTCAAGATTGTAATACAAAAACCAAAACTAACGTCATGTTCAGTAACATCTGCACAAACACAGCAGTATCATATAGTTTCTTTCACGATATACATGGCAGAAGATCAACAAACAAAGACCAAAAACAAAAGCTTAAGACACGAAACAAACCCCTATTCACTTATTCATGGAAGAGGGATCATACTTGGAACATACACATAGCCACAACGGAAGGCGCTAGAATAGTCACGCAAGTAGTTTCGTTCTGTCTCCCTTTTACTCTTCACCCCACCCTCATCAATCTCGTACAGAGTACAGCAAGTAAAAGCCTTATCGGTACCTTTTCCTTCAACTTCCACGCACCACACGATCACACTCTTAGGCTTCACAAAGCAGTACACAGGACGAGCCGCATTTGCTTGGACCTGTAACGCCGGAAGATCAGGACAGGACAAACTGAAGTATTTGCTAAACGAGACATCACCATCACCACCACCCAACTTGCTTGAAACCCACACCTCAATGTTTCTTGATGTTTGGTCTTGTTTTAGGAAAGACAAGCTATCTCCATTGAAACAAGATAAATGACTATTAACATAAGAGGTCGGACACAAACATATGTCCTTGAATGTTTCATCCGTGAAATCGAAACCACGAATGATCTCTTCTTCTTCAACATCTCTAAAAGCAATCCAATACATGTTACCCATCACAGCCACACAGAAAGGCATGATATTTACATCCATATCAAGCTCGACATCAAGAGTCCTCCAAGAACTCGTCTTGCACTCATAAATCTCAACCTTTGGTTCATCACCTTCATAACGCTCAGTCTCCCAAGGTCGACTAGCAAACCTCAAGATATTGTAACCGTCGTTACGATTGTTCTTGTCGTATCCAATCCCGTGGTAATCAGAGGTCGTGATACTTCGTGAGGGCTCGATCCATCTGATGTTTCTCAAAACAGGATTCCAAAGCGCGAGGTTGGCGTATCTTGATCCGTCGTCTCTGCACTTCCACATATAACTACCAACCAGCATGAGTCCATCGCAGTGAACCAAGAGTGGGTGCACCGAAGTGATCTTATACGGATGCTGTCGTAGCTCGTCTAGGACTGGTGAAACTGAGCTTGTTGTGGTCACCGGATCCATGATTTGGACCGTATCGAAGATTCTTAGGAAGTGTTCTTTGGAGCGGTTGAAGTGTTCGTTGATGAAAGTTTCGTCGGTGAGGAGAGCGTACCATTCCTTGCACGTCGGTTTTGCTCGGACGAGAGCTTCCGCCGGAGTCTTGTAAAAGATTTTTTGTATTATCTCCGGTGGCATCAGGGACAACGACCACGAACGCCTTGAGGCAGCCATGAGCGCTCTGAGAAAGATTCGAGTCGTATCAGAGATTCTTGGATAAGAACTAATAAGAAGGAAACGACTAAACAATGTGGTTTCTTTTTACCGTTAAAACAGTTAAAGATTCAACCGAAACGAACCAAAAACATGAACCGGTTAACCTTATTGATTGAACGAAGCAAACGAAGCAAACGAACCGGTTTAGTAACCATTCGTTTTCTTTAATCTTTTTTTTTTGGTAAAATCTTGTAACCTCGTTGACTGTATAAAACAAGCGAACCAGTTAAAAATTCAACCGAACCAAAACATGAAATCTTTTTTTTTTTTGAATCTCATTGACTGAATAAAGCAAATGAACCGTTTTGGTAACGACGGTTTAGTAACCACCGGATTGGTTGGGGGGGGGGGGGGGAGAGAGCTCAAGCTTGTAGACTCATAGTGGGTTTTTTTGTAGCCTTATTAGTGATATTTTGTGTGTGAATAGTGGTGATCACGACATGTAAGATGTATGTCCCTTTCCTTGGAACTCAAGCTTGGATTAGATCAAATTTTTTTTTTTTTGAATAATGGATTAGATCTATTAATTATTCTCTCATTGATTACTGAAGACCTTGGATGGTAGGCGGTATGAGTTCTCTTGTCGTACTCGTATGAGCTCATTAGATTCACCTGTTTACGCAGATAAACTAGTACTACTTATGCTAAGAAAATGAAACAAAGAATGGATCATCATCGGGAGGAAGGAATTGTGGGGAGATCTCAAGGCTCATCAGGACTCTCCCATGTTCAGACACAAAGAATGGATCATCATGGGGGATTTCAATGAGATACTGGAAGGTGATGAGCACTCAAACCACCAAATCGCAACTTTAGCTACGACTGGAATGAAGGATTTCGAAGAAGTTATCCAACATTGCAGCTTCACTGTTATGGGTTATCACGGGCCAAAATACACGTGGTGCAATAAGCGTGAAGAGGGGCTTATATGCAAGAAGCTCGACAGAATTTTGGTAAATGAAACATGGCTGAACAAGCGTACTCAAGCGTATGGAGTCTTCGAAGCAGGGGGTTGCTCTGATCACCTAAGAGGAAGATTCCATCTGAAAATTGAGACAGTAAGGAAGCGGAGGCCATTTAAATTCTCAAATACTCTTGCAGAGATGCCAGAGTTCATAACAGCAACAAAAGACTTTTGGAAAGACACACAGCCATTGTTTGTCTCGACATCAGCTCTACACCGGTTCTCCAAGTCTCTGAAAGCTCTAAAACCTTTGGTGAGGACGTTGAGCAAAGCGAAGCTCGGCGAGTTGACAAGAAAGGTCAAAGAAGCTTATCAGGACCTCTGTGATAATCAAGAGAAATTGCTTGGGAACCCGAATCAGGCCACTATTCGAGCAGAGCTAATGGCAGCTGAGAGATGGCAGAGAATCTCAGCCATAAAAGAAAAACTCTTGAAACAGCGGTCAAAACTCCATTGGCTCCAAGTGGGTGATCACAATAACAAGGCTTTCCACACTGCCGCAAAGGTTAGGGAAGTCCGAAATGCCATTAATTAGGGAAATAAAATGTCCATCTGGTGATGTGATATCTACGCAGGAGGAAATCAAAATTGAATCAGAGAGATTTTTCAAAGAGTTCCTCACATTTGAATCATCGGAGCTACAACACATAACGGTTGCAGAACTGAAAGAGCTCTTGCCTTTTAGATGTACTGATACTGAAAGATCAACCCTTACAAAGCCGGTATCAGAAGAGGAGATTCGGGAGGTCCTTTTCCACATGCCAAATGACATGCCAAATGACAAATCCTCAGGGCCAGATGGGTTCACCACTGAATTCTTCAAGGCTTCTTGGAGTGTCATCGCGAAAGACTTCACAGTAGCGGTTCAGTCCTTCTTCAGCAAGGGTTTCTTACCGAAGGGTCTGAACTCAACCATCCTAGCCCTCATACCCAAGAAAGATGCTGCTACTGAAATGAAGGATTATCGTCCCATCTCCTGCTGCAACGTTCTGTACAAGGTGATTTCTAAAATCATTGCGAACAGACTCAAAGCCACCCTCCCTCAATGCATTGCACACAACCAATCAGCTTTCGTAAAAGACAGGTTATTAGTGGAGAATCTGTGGTCATGGAATGTGGTCAAAGCTTGGTTGCCTCAAGGATGTATTGGGAGACAGAGGTCGCATTGCTCTGGGGATCTCAGGTAATGCAGTAGTTGCAGATGTTATAGGAAATCACCGACGAAGAAGACATAGAGAGAACATTTTAAATGAGGCTGAGAAAGAGATTGCAGCATTGCGTTGTGTTCTTAGCCAAGAGGAGGACGTTCCCCTTTGGAAACAGAAAGAAGGAATATACACTAACTTGTTCTCTGCAAAGAAAACATGGCTACAGCTCCGTACCGCTTCTCCAAAGTGCGTGTGGAGCAGGGGGATTTGGTTCTCGCAGTCCACACCAAAGTACTCCTTCCTGATATGGGTTGCTTTGCGTGAACGGATGCTCACTTGTTATAGAATGCAATCGTGGAACATTGCGGTTGATCCAACATGTGCTCTTTGCAATGAAGCTGATGAAACCTGCAGTCACCTCTTCTTCAACTGCAACTACTCCAAACAGATATGGCAGGCGCTAGTAGGAGGTATTGAAAGGGGCTTTCACCACGGACTGGAACGACATTGTGACGATGGTATCAAGCGATAGACTGCCATCAACAAAACAATTCCTTCTTCGGTATACATTCCAAGCCACGGTCCATGCTGTAGTGGAGAGAAAGAAATGGCCGTAGGCATGGAGAGCAAGCTAAATCTGCGAGTCTGTTAGCGAAGCTTGTGGACAAGAAAATTCGTCTTAAGCTTCTCATGGTAAAGGGTAAGGGACATAAATATCTTGAAGAAAGTCTGAGCACATGGCTTGGGACTAGAGAGTCAGAACCATAAAGATTTTTGCCTTATAGAATTTCTTAGAAGTTTAATACCACACAGAAAATAGAAGTACTTGATGTAAAAATGTTTGCTTTGAATAAAATTTTACATTTATTAAAAAAAAAAAAAAAAAAAGACATATGCTATATATTATCAAAGCAAGTTCATTATCTTTGTGTCACTCAAACGTTTTTGATAGTGGTTTTCACGTATATGTTTCTTAATTGAGTTGTGGGTTTCATTGTAGGGCGGACACACTCCAGAGTATAAACCAGAGGAAAGTTATATCATGTTCCAAAGGTGGATCAATGGACAGACTATTTGACAAGAAAAGTATTATTTATGTGAAACATTTAGTAACCACCGTTTTGGTAACGACGGTTTAGCAACCACCGGTTTGGGAATTAATATAGAGTTCGTATTTGACAAGAAAAGTATTACATCCTTACGTCCATGACATTAAAAGCAGTGTACCATGACCATATGAATAACAGCATCAGTGGCCATCCTTCTCCCAACTTCATTTCAGAGTTAAACTCTTGCCTTTAGAAGAAGTAGTTTCAAGCTTCCAAGACTCTTTATTTTGTAAACTTAGTGAGGTTTTCTTTTTGGGTGAACAGTGGTGATCACATCATGTATGTGCCTTTCCTTGGGAATCAAGCTTGGATTGGATCTCTTAACTATTCTCTCACTGATTACTGGAGACCTTGGATGATAAGGCGTACGAGCTCATTAGATTCACTCTGTTTTGGCAGATACACTAGGACTTCTACCAGTAAACTGACATTTGCAACTATCAAAAGAAAGTCCCTTTTCTTTGTTTCCATTCAAACGTTTTGATAGTGGTTTTCACTTATGCTTTTTACCTGATCAGTGGGTTTGATATTAGGGAGCATGACACACTAGTCCAGAGTATAAACCAGAGGAGAGTTATTATGTTATGTTACAAAGGTGCATCCAGTGCCGTCCCCATATATTTTGTGGCCTAAAGCATAGTTATAAATAGTGGTGTATGTTATTTAATGATATTTTTATCAACATACTATATATTCTATACAATATTTTATTTTTAAGAGAAACATATTTTTGTTTAGTTCTGCATAAAAAAAAAGATGAATAGTAGACTATTGATTGATACTGTACCTATAATGTTTAGTGTTTTTAACAAATAATTAGAGTTTTAACCCGTGCGCCCGCACGAGTATTTGTTTTTATTTTTATAATTGGATATATTTAGAAAACAAAAGTCTTGATGTTCACATGTAATTTGTCTATCGTATATTCAATTTTAGCGGATTTACTATGTAAAATGATGTATCATTGTAATAGTAGAAAAATTATATTTGTGTATAAACGAAAACATTTTGAGTTTCTTCCTCATTCTTTTAAATATTTATGAAATAAATTGTTGAATTCAACGTACATATGTGAATCACCACAATCGAACTTTTTCAAAGAAAATTTTAGATCATTATAAACTATTAAGAATATTAAAGAGACAGATTATAACACAAGTTACGAACACAACTTGACTGCAGACTTTAAGAATATACCTAAGAATTTTGCAGATTCAAGATCAGAACTTCATAAAGGAAAAGTTAAGTTTTGTAGAAAAGAAACTTGGTCATGGGTATTACTTTGAAGAGTTTCAAGATATTTGCAGATTCATACATGGAGATATTTAAAATAGGATAGTTTCTTTTAGTTTTATTTTACACAAGTACTCTCCTCTTAGGTCTTTGAGCCAAAAAAGACACAACATATAAGACATAAGTGCAGAAATTTATTTTGCATAATGCAACAAAATGAGCTAAGGCTTTTACATTTAGAAGCGGCTTTCTTTTATTTGCCAGAACTGTGAGCTTTTCTAGAAAGAGTTTCCACACAGCTGAGCAAAACTGTTTTATTGTTTAATACAAGTTAGATTCCATGGAGAAAATTTATAGAGAGAGATGTCACAGTTACTGGAAATTTGGAAGAGTCCCAGGTGAAGAACCAAGTAAAAAATGGGGGTTCGTTTCCTTCCGTTACAGTGTATATTGGTGCTTCCCTTGCTAGATTCTTAAGTTGAATGAATCTTAAGTACTTCTCCAATGGCTAAAACTTGTTTGAGGCAATTAGGAATGGTATATATTGTGCGAGTAGGTATATTCAAAAGGAAATCTCAACTAAATTATTTTGAATTGCGTGATTTTCAAGTTCAATATTAAGATTATACGTATCTTAAAACATTAATACCCGATTGTATATATTTAATATTAGAGCTTATATTTGTAACACTATTTACGGTTCGACTGGTGACCATTCTGGAAACAAGAGGAACAAATAGAAAATGAACGTAAAGGAATAAAATTGCAGGAATGAAAAGGAACGGTTGTTCCTTCCCAAATTTAACAAGGAATACTTTTGTTCTTGATTTCTCTACAAAAAAAAGGAATGGTAGGGAATGAGAAGAAAAAAATATTCCTTGTGAATGATGATATTTTTTAGGAACGTTAGAGAATGCATTATTCCTCGCCGTTCTCTGGTTACCATTCATACTCTTAAACTTTTCTTTCATTTGGTAGTATTATAAAAGGAACTATTCTATTTTGAATGAAAATTGTCATAATTTTAGTTTATTGTGATAGTATCTATTAACAGGATATTCTTGTTTTTCATTTTCTATACTCGAGGTTATAATAATTAAAAGTATACAATATATTGTGAATTAGGAAAACTTACTCGAATACAAAGATTGACATCTTTAATTCTAGTTAATGTGATAGAAGTAATTTGTTTCACGTTAAGGTAATAAATTAGTTTAAATGTCATATCCCTAACTATATACAGTATGGCAAAACTATGTTTCAGTAAGTAATTTATTTTGAAAATATTTTACAGGGAACATGATTCATATTCCACATATGTAATATATGCAAACCGACATGACATTTGATTGTAAGTATTAATATATGAAGTATTTACATAATCAAGAGTTTCATGTTAGTTTTCATGTCAGTGTATAATCTTAAGAATATGGCATGTCAGGTTTTTAAAAATTTGAGGATTGTTTAATCCGAGTGCAATGAGATAATTCAATTTGTGATGAATTAGAATTGTCTCACGTAATGATAATAATGACAATTGTAAATCTTATATATTAAAACAGAAGTCACAACTTTGATTCATGTGTGATTTTTTTAAAATGGACTTAATGGACTTATTCGTAGAAAATCATGTTACATTTAATCTCTAATCTTATCATTTAAATTTTGGGCCTACCAGAAATTTTTATTGGACTTTTAATAATTGGATTTAAACATGATCCATTGGATTTATAGATAGTATAAATTAAATAGATAGAATTTATTGTTGTAATATTATACCTCCATATGTTAATTATTTAAATATTTGTCGATGTTAACTTTTAAAATTATAAAAAAAAAAAAATTAAATAACAAAAATTATATTATCTAACAATGATTAATCTTTACTACCTTAAACCAATGAAAACAAATTTTAATCTATATAGTTAAAAATTAAACAAAAACTAAATATTTAATTATTACTCGATAATATAAATCTACGAAGCGAAAAGTTTAATTTTTTGAAAACTTTCTAATTTTGTGAAATGTTACAATATTTTTGAATATGACAATAAAACAATATTTTACTAATCTTTATATATATAGTTACGATTTTAATAATGAAATAATAATCCGAAAATATATATATAGAAGAAGATACAAATACATGTGAAAGTTTGAAACAATCTATTCAATGAAAAATATACCGTAAACTTATTATCTTTTAAAAATTGATAGACACATATATATTATAATATATACCAATTTAGAATTGAAAACAAAATGTTTATATAAAAATAAATGAAAACAAAAACCCGCGCGGTTGTGCGGGTCGAGATCTAGTATCATATTAAAAGGAGGCAATTCAGTTGACCAAACAATAGAAATGATGTGGTTTGTTAACGTTGTTAAACAAGGTGGTATAAGACGTAACTAGATTTTGACCCGCGCTTAGAAAGCGCGGGTTTTTTCCGGCTAAAACCAAAGTTTATGTAGATTATTATTGTGTTTATATAGATTTTTTAAGTTTAAAGTCATCATGATTTATATGGATGTGATCAAGCGTTTGCGTTTTTGAAATTTGGTTGAAATGTTTTTTAAAATGATGTTTGTTTGTTTAATAGTATAGAAATTATGAAATGTAATTATATCTGTCGGTATTGGAAAGATTGTTGCACACATTTATATATATATATATATATATATCATATTCAAAATAGAAAACCAAATATATAAAAGGGATTTAATCTGTAGTTATTATAAACCTTTTTTTTTCTAAACATAGTCAATATTTAAGTTATACTTGAAATTTAAAATCTAACTTTTTAATTTATGATTTATTAAAATGGGTTTTGAAAGAATGGGTTTTTGGTGATTTTTTTTTTAAATATTGGGTTTTAGCAAAATGAGTTTAAATGTTAACAAATTCAATTCTTATATCGAGGCCCAAGCCCATGCGTGATCTTCTATGTTACGACAACATCTGGACATATCGAACAAAGCAAAAATAAAAACGAAAGTCTTCTCCGATCGATGGCGATTCAGCGACCGCAGGAGGACACCACAGACTTGTTCCTCTCCGATATGAACCGGTAACCTTTGCAAAAAAAATACAGGAACAGTTTGATTGTTGTTTCCGACACATACGAAGAACATATCTGGACATATATAAGCTGAGGATATTGATGTGTTTGAAGAATATCTGAAGCACTCTCCGACAAAACATGCAACCGGATTGGTATTAGAGATATTAGTTTTTTTTTAATATGTTAGTAGATTTCTATATATTTGTTATTATAAGATTGTTAAAGACCTTTGTTTAAACTCACCTGCTTCTGGTATTTCAGGATTGACAAACATCTGACTTGCATCATAAGCATTTGAGATTTGAACTTCACCTAATAAATAAAATATGAAGAACCTTTTCAGTTGAACAAAATGCTGTGTTCTAGGTTAATATCTATTATTGCAATATATAAATTATGTGTAGATCAAAACATAAGTTGAATATTAGATACCTCTATATTGCCCAATCTTAGCAAATCGTAGAAGACATATTACCATACCTTCTGTTTACTGGCTAGCTGTGTGAAGATTCTCTGCAAAATTTCGCCACAGGCAGCACCCTAATCTTTGCCCACTAAAAAGATTAAATATATACTTAGACATCTATACTCCAAGACAGACATGTTTGGCAAATTCAGCAATGTATGTCTTGTTACACGAGGCATGGATTTTTGTTCCCTTTAAAAAGATAAAAAGAATTATATCCGTTAGCTTGTATCTTAACAAAATCAATATATAGAAATCACAAATCGATATAGAACGTTAAATTTACATTTGCATCACATAGGATTAGTTCCATAGATTCTCCAACGTCTTTCATGAAATGTCTCCATGTATGAATGATCTTCACTTGGATGCAACATGCAGTCTTGTGTGGTTTGATATCGTTCAAGAAAGTTAACTGCATATTGTTCGCCATTTTTTTTTTCTGTATCCCTAGGTTTGATGAATATCGTGGTATTCTGATGCTACATTTATAATTGGTAGGTGGTACAGCGGATTTAGGTTACGCAAATGTAGGTCACAATATTTTAAAATTTTGATAAATATGTTACTTTGTGGAATAAGGAATATTATGCGAGTATATTGTAATTAGAATATTTTTTTTTAATTTGTAAGAGTTAATGCTAATCCAATTAAAGTAGGTTAGCGAAAATTCTGTAAGTATAAGGAAAATATAACTAATTGTGATATTAAATAAAACTTGTAGACGAAGCAATATAAATATTTCCGGATTTTGTTATTAAATATTGTATCTACAATATATTGTTAACAAAAAGATGTGCACAATACATTTAAATTGATTTTTTTAGATAGTTGGTAACAATTAAGGCAATAACATGGCAGAGTTTAAAATTTGAATTTTTGTCAAATTTTTCGCTATACCAACGTTATAAGACTGTTTGAATCATATAGATAGCTTGTATATTAGATTTTGAGATGAATAAGGTGGCATAAATAAGGTGGTATAGATAGCTTGTATATTAGATTTTGATATGAATAAGGTGGTTAGTGTTCTAACTCAATAATACTGTCATGGTTGTAATATGAATGAGATCCATATATTGAAGAAGCATTTTTATTTTTCGTGTACTATAAGTTATACCAACTACAACATTTTCATATATACATCTTCTCTTTTTTTATTTCACATGGCAGCATTCTGCATTATGAAACATTAATATATAAGAAAGTGTTTATATATAAAACACGTATAAGGTCGGTTTGTTATATAGGTCCGTTTGAAACATTAATAATATAGGTCCAATTTGAAATTGAAAACTATAAGCCAATTTGAAACATTAATATATAGGTTTGTTTATAAAACACGTATGCGACCTTTTATGGACAAAAAGAGAATAAATTATGGTTAGAGTAATATATGGTAACAGCGAAATAATAGATAGACCAATGTGCTATTAGTTAAATGAAAGGGTGCAGTAAACTTGTATAAATAGATTTTTCAAGACTGATTCCTTTTTAATAGAATAGATAATTGTGTTTGGTTAACTATTTAAATTAAATTTAGGTGATTTGATTTAAATGTTAAACATGGTTTAGATCAGTAGCATAAACTTGTAATTATTAAGGAAAACTCAGGGTTATTTCAAATTTGTACTTCTATTTTAATAGTTTAGATAAATCACATTTTATTAGTTTCTTGAACTATTGTTTTTGTTAAAAGGTTTTAGAGAAAAATATTTTTGAACCATTATATTCTAACATTAGCTTTCTTTCTCACATACACCTTCAATCACATTATATTCTTCTTTACTTTCTATAATTTTATATGCAATGATGGAGATTAGAAAAAAATCCAATGATAACAAATGGTTATAAATAGCAAAGATAATAGAAACAAAACAAATAACAAATCAATTGTCCAAAACAAAAGATAAATACAATGTGAACATAGTTTAAAAACAGAGACATTTAATAGTTTAAGAAAAATCACAATACAGAAAATAAAATACTTAGACTAAGAAGTCAAAAACAATATTTTTAATCACTCAGCTATATTAATATTTTGAAAATGTGGCCTCAAAAATTATAATTTTTTTTGTGGCCTGAAGATCTTGCTTCATCAGCCTTATGGAAGGAAGGCACGGGCCTGGGTGCATCAATGGGCAACCTCTTGAACAAGAAAATTATTATCAGGACTAAAACTTGTCAAGATGGGGTGAAAACAACGTTACCATTAACTGAGACACACATGATATAACAAATGCACCATAACCTAAAACTTGTCAAGATTGTAATACATACACCAAAACCAACGTCATATTCAGTAACATCTGCACATCACAGCAGTTTCATATAGTTCCTTTCAAGATATACATGGCAAAAGATCAACAAACAAAGAGCAAAAGCGAAAGCTTACAGAACACGAAACAAAAAACCTAATCTCTTACTCATGGAAGAGGGATCATACTTGGAACATACACATAGCCACAACGGAAGGCGCGAGAATAGTCACGCAAGTAGTTTCGTTCTGTCTCCCTTTTACTCTTCACCCCATCCTCACCAATCTCATAAAGAGTACAGCAAGTACAAGCCTTATCAGTACCTTTTCCTTCAACTTCCACGCACCAGACGATGACACTCTTAGGCTTCACAAAGCAGTACACAGGACGAGCCGCTTTTGCGTGGACCCGTAACGCCGGAAGATCAGGACCGGACAAACTGAAGTATTTGCTAAACGAGACATCACCATCACCACCACCCAACTTGCTTGAAACCCACACCTCAATGTTTCTTGACACTTGGTCTTGTTGTAGCAAAGACAAGCTATCTCCATTGAAACAAGATAAATGACTATTAACGTAAGAGGTTGGACATAAGCATATGTCCTTGAACAATTCATCCGAGAAATCGAAACCACAAATGAACTCTTCTTCATCATCATCTTCGTCTTCAACATCTCTATAAGCAATCCAATACATGTTACCCATCACAGCCACACAGATACGCATGATATTTACATCCATATCAAGCTGATCGACATCAAGAGTCCTCCAAGAACTCGTCTTGCACTCATAAATCTCAACCTCTGGTTCATCTTCATAATCCTCAATATCCCAAGGTCGACTAGTAAACCTCAAGATCTTGTAACCATCGCTAGCGTTGTTCTTGTCGTATCCAATCCCGTGGTAATCAGAGGTCGTGATACTTCGCGAGGGCTCGATCCATCTGAGGCTTCTCAAAACAGGATTCCAAAGCGCGAGGTTGGCGTATCTTGATCCGTCGTCTCTGCACTTCCACATGTTACACCCAACCAGCATGAATCCATCGCATTGAACCATGTGCGTGTAAACCAAAGTATCGATCTTAAATGGATGTTGTAGTAGCTCGTTTGGAACTGGTGATACTGAGCTTGCTCTGGTCACTGGATCCATGATTTGGACCGTATCGCAGATTCTTAGGAAGTGTTCTTTGGAGCGGTTGAAGTGTTCGTTGATGAAAGTTTCGTCGGTGAGGAGAGCGTACCATTCCTTGCACGTCGGTTTTGCTCGGACGAGAGCTTCCGCCGGAGTCTTGTAAAAGATTTTTTGTATTATCTCCGGTGGCATCAGGGACAACGACCACGAACGCCTTGAGGCAGCCATGAGCGCTCTGAGAAAGATTCGAGTCGTATCAGAGATTCTTGGATAAGGAAACGACTAAACAATGTGGTTCCTTAAAAAAAAAAAAAAGTGGTTCATTTTACCGTTAAAACAGTTAAAGATTCAACCGAAAGGAACCAAAAACATGAACCGGTTAACCTTATTGATTGAATGAAGCAAACGAACCGGTTTAGTAACCATTCGTTTTCTTAACGACGACGAGGAAGGGAACTATGATATCAGAAAATTCTTGGAAAAATGTTCTTCTCCTCTCTGTGATTCTATAATCTATTTTTTTCTGTAAAATCTTATAACTCATCCCTATATATTAAAAGAGAAACGTAACAACATTTTTTGTAACCACGTGTTATCATCACAATCATTCTTAGAATCTTAAAAAAAATATGTTAGTCTACCAAAATATATAATAAGCTTTATATTAAACTAATCATAAATTAATTATTAATGTTTTTCATTGTTTCCATAAATAAAAATAACGAAATTATCAAATGTGGCTAAAGTATATATGATAATTAATTATTTTGAATAATAAAGATTTGATAAAAATTAGTTTATTCTCTATTATTTTTTATAAATCTAAACCAATTAAAATAAATTAAACAACTACATTAACTATATAGTAAAAACTTAGATAGGAAACCAATTAAAAAAAATTAAACAACCACGTTAACTATATGAGTATAAAATATTATTTAACAGATATCAATATTAAAAATGTACTATATATCTAATAAAACTTAATTTTATATCATATAAAATAAAAAAAATATTTGTTTGAATTAATAAAATTTATTTACTTGTGTGCACCAATTTAATCATAAACATAATAGTTATTGAATTTTTAATTATTAATATATATATGTATTATTTAATAATATGTAAAACAACATATAATATGTAAAATAACATATAATATGTAAAAAAGACAAATAATACGTAAAATTAATTTATATATAATATTTATTCCGCGCAAGGTGCGGATCTTAACCTAGTTGACTGAATAAAACAAGCGAACCAGTTAAAGATTCAACCGAATCAAAAACATGAAATCTTTTTTTTTTGAATCTCATTGACTGAATAAAGCAAATGAACCGGTTTAGTAATCACCGTTTTGGTAACACGGTTTAGTAACCACCGATTTGGTAACGATAAGGGTGTCAAAATGAGCTATAACTCATGAGCTGGCTCAATTCAGCTCAATTTTTCATGAGCATAATCTCTATTTTTTAGGCTCATTTAATAAATGAGTTTAATAATCGATCTTAAATTAGATCACGAGTTATGTGAACAATCTTTAATGGACATGAGCTAACTCACGAGTTTGGTCGTTTTATACTTTATATGTGTATATATATGGATGACTTCTATTTTTTTTAAGTAAGAGAAAATAATTTCTATACTAATCATATTTTTTTTATCATCAACAATACAGACTCATACTAACTCTATAAACCAAACTGGGTGATCTGCATCTATGCGAACGACGAAAGATAATTATTTTCTAGCACTGCGTACTAGACTATCTGCCTTTGAATTTTGCGTCTGTGGTACATAGATAATCTCTGATCGGGTGAAACTCTCTTTCAGGATCTTGATATCTTCCAAATAATTTGCAAAAGCGGACATTCCTCTGGTTCCGAAACCATCTTCACCAATTGAGAACAATCTGTTGCAAACGTAACCTGAAATTGACGTAAATTTCTCATGCATTCCATTGCCCATAATAGCGCTTCCATCTCTGCATGAAGAGGCGAGAGACTAGCCCTAACATTTCTCGCCCCCAACAATCCATCAAAACCTTCCAAAGTACTGAGCCGACCTTGTCCTGAAAAATTAACGCCCTCTTTTCACGAGCCATCTGTTAAACACCATCTTCATGGGATCGACGACAGTACCGTATCTATTATTGGTGGTGGTGTCATCTGGTCATTCCCTACTTGTGCCTCAGCCCACAATGTGGATTCTGTTTCAGCCAATTTTAGCGTATCCATAGGGTCCATATCCAAATTACTGAAAACTTTAATATTCCTAGCTTTCCAGATGTACCATAGTATCCATACAAACTGGTGATCCTCCATCTGCGGGAAAACTCTCCAGAAAAAATGATCTATGTTTGTGAAGAGGGAACTCGTTGGAAAAATAGTTGGATTTGATGGTATCTTAGAAAGAGCCCAAACCTGAAAAGCTGGAGGACATTCAAAAAACACATGGTTTATCGATTCCTCAGGACTTCCACATCTTACACAACAAATATCCCCTTGAATCCCCCTTGCTTGTAAATTCTTCCGTACCGCTATACACCCTGTCACTAATTGCCATAGGAAATGTTTTAGCTTTGGTGGGCACCGTATTTTCCAACAGTAAGCCTTCAAGACGGCAACTGTTGGCCCAATCAGTAGTGGTGGTCTTTCTCTATCTGGATAAATCCATTCTACTTGATATCCTGATTTGACCATATATTTACCATTTTTCGTAAAGTGTCATCCATCTCTATCCACCTGCTGAATCCTGCTTAGTGGAATATTTCCTATTAGTTTCGCATCCTGAGGATCCACCAAAGTCTGAATTGCCTCTGAATTCCAAGCTCGCGAGGTAGAGTCAATGAGGGACTCTACCGTAAGGTCCGGGTATAAATTGTGTTGATTTTTATTAGCTGGTCTCGGGCGAGTGGTTGGGAGCCAGGGGTCATTCCATACAGATATAGAAGACCCTGATCCCACCCTTTTGATTAGTCATTGGCTAACCAGAGATCTAGCAGAAACAATACTCCGCCAGCCATATGACGGAGAATATGAACGAATCGGTTCCAAGGGTGAAGCATTCCTATAATACCGACCTTTGAAAACTCGAGAAAATAAAGTGTTTGGCTTCTCTATCAGACGCCATAACTGTTTACCAAGCATCGATGTGTTGAAATCAGTGATATCTTTAAACCCTAAACCTCATTCCTCCTTGTCTACACATACATTGTCCCATGATTTCCAGTGCATGCCTCTTGTACTTCCCCCTGGATTCCACCAAAATTGTGATACCGCACTTGTCAGTTTTTTCACCGTTGCTTTAGGCAAGCGATAACATGACATCGTATGATTTGGTAATGCCGTAACCACTGACTTAATAATCACTTCCTTTCCCCTTTTGTGAAAAACTTGAAAGTGCACCCATTGACTCTATTATTTAAACGATCTTGTACAAAGCTAAAAACCTGGATCGTTGATCCCCCCATATTTTCTGGTAAACCAAGGTATGATCTCATTCCTTCAAGATTCTGAATACCCAAAATATCCCTTAAATCCTGTCTGACGGATTCTTCAATCGTATATCCAAATTGAATGGAAGACTTATCAAAATTTATTAGCTGCCCTAAAACTGCCTCATATTCGTTTAAAATCTTAAGGATTGTTTGACACTCTTCTTTTTGAGCTCTACAAAAGAAAAGACTATCATCCGCAAAAAGCAAATGAGAAATCGATGGGCAAGCTCGAGCTACCTTCATTCCCGTAATTTGTTGCCCTCTCTCTGCCTTTTTTTATATTTGCAATTAAAGCCTCAGTGAAGAGAATAAATAAACAAGGCGATAAAGCAATCTCCTTGACGTAAACCCCTATGTGGCACAATGAGGCCACGTGGTTGACCATTTATAAGAACCCGATATTGAACCGAAGAAATACATTCCATCATCAATTTAATCCAGTGAAGATCAAACCCCATTTTCTGCAATAACGCCTTGATAAAATCTCATTCCACCCTATCATATGCTTTACTCATATCCGTTTTAGTTGCCATATACTTTCCCTGACATGCTTTATTGGTCTGCAATCCGTGAAACATTTCCTGGGCGATAAGAATATTATCAGAAATCAATCTTCCTGCCACAAATGCCATTTGAGTCTCGAAAATGAGTAAGGGAACACAGATTTTGAAACACTGACACAAGACCTTAGAAATGATTTTACATCCTACATTATAGAGACTGATTGGCCTCAGTTCTGTCATCCTTGTAGGTCTCTCCGTTTTTGGTATCATACAAATATTGGTAATATTTAATCGTGCATCCAAAGTCCCTGAAACCAAGAAATGATTTACCATCTCAACCAAATCATTCTTAATAATATGCCAGAAGTGTTGAAAAAAAAGTGATGTCATGCCGTCCGGACCTGGCGCATTTTCTGGGTGCATCATAAACAAAGCCTCTTTAACCTCTTCCTCCGTCGCTAGCTTCAACAAGCGTTGATTCATATGAGGAGTGATGCCCGGTGTAATCTCTGTCAGGAAACAATCAAAATCCGATGGGGAGGTGTTAGTAAATAAATCTTCGAAATAGTCCACTGCCACCTTTTCCACACCATTATCCTATGTAATCCAATTCGCATTAGAATCATGTAATCCAACAATTCTATTGTGAACTCTCCGTTGCTTAGTTAAAGCATGATAAAATTTTGTATTAAGATCCCCAGAGGAATACCACATGTTCCTACTTTTTTTATATGTCAGTAATCTTCTTCATCCTTATATGCGTCTGTAATTTCCTAGACACCTCCAGAATATCCTCTTGAGACCTAGTATTATTTGTTTGCACCTCTTCAAGTGCTTGTTGTAACTCATTTATTTTTTCTTTTCCACAAGGTGAATTATTTTTCCGCCATCTAACAATTTCATAACTACAATTACTAATTTTTGCCACTATACTCTTCGCGCCCCTCCTACTCTTTCTTCATTAGAATCTATCCAACCCACTGTAATTGATTCTAGGAGACCCTCTTGCCCAATCCACCTCTTATCAAACCGAAATTGTCCTTTCAGTCTGGGAACTTTATCTTCCATATAAGCTACCACTGGACGATGATCAGAAGCCACCATCCCAAGATACTCTGTAATGGAACATGGAAATAGGGTATGCCATTCTTCATTTGCTAGCGCACTGTCCAAACGCCATCGAACCATCACTGCCCCTTTCCCTTTTCCTCTTCTCCCTTGCCATGACATTTTATTTCCCATAGCCAGAAATTCTAGCAAACCACTATTTCTTATCATATTATTGAAATGAATAAAAGAATCCGCACTCCTAATAGCCCCACCATCTTTTTCATGATTTGCAGTAATCTCGTTGAGATCCTCAATAATAAACCAGGGTTCGGATCTCGCCAGTCCATATCTAGTTAACCGTTCCCATACTTGTTCTCGCATTTTTTGGACTGGGTCCCTATATACTAAGATACTCCTAATCATATTTATCTTACAAAATTAAAATATAAAACCAAAAAGTAATAAATATATACTAAAATGTAAAAGAATATTGATATAAATCCTCTTATCATATATCTTTAGAACTAAAATATAAAACTAAATATTCCTAAGACTTTCATGCGGAATATATATCTTTACGATTTGAATAGATAAAGAGTTTGAATATGAATCATCACAAGATTTTTATGTAAAATATATTTTTGGATCACTGATTTAGCTTTGATTTAATATATTATTAGTTCTTGGTTTTATTCAGTATTTAAAGATTAATGCTTTGGATTTTTAATTATTTTTACAATTTTTATTTTTTATGTCTGATCGTGAGTTAGCTCATTTAACTCATGATTTAGATGATCTGAGTTCGAGTTTGTATATTGAAACTCATATAATAAATGACACTAGACCCTGATCCGTGCGCCAGTGTGGGTATGAATTTTCAGTTTTTAATTATTTATTTTATTAAATGATGTATTTGTAATATTCGTTCATATTATATTCATTAAATAAATTTTTTTTTTTTGCATCTTAAACTATCTATTTTTTTACGAATGTGTGATATCATATAAAAAATATAAAAAAATGAGTATAGAGTTAATTAGATAATTTTAAAAACATGAATTTTTCTTTCGTGTACGATATCATATAAATAATAATCCACCCAATTAACAAAAATCATGATTATTTTATGTGTAATTTTTTTTTTATTTTGACCATTTCCTTAAAACTATATTAAAATTTTACATATTTTAATTATAATATATTTAATATCTTTACCTTTCTATTTGAAATGCAACTCAATATTTTTTTAACAATTATAACTAAATATTTTAAAAAATATTTTTAGAATTTGTTTGAAAAATATGAAAATTACATTTTAAATTAAAATTATCCTAAAATATGATAAGTTTTGATGTAAACGAAAACTCAAATTATGTCAAAAATAATGATATTCAATGATAATAACAATTTTAATTGATTATTTTTAAAAAATACATTTACAAAAATATTGTTTGAAAGAAAATTTATTTATATTTCAAATATAAAATGAAAATATTATAATTAAATAATAAAAATATAAATAAAAACCATAAATTTAGCAAATGACAACTGAATTATAATACCATATAATTTTTAAAAACATAGCAATTCTTAAATATTTTTTGAATAAATAATTATTTTTAAATTTAAACAACTGAAAATAATATACGTACAATTGTGTGAGTCAAATTCTAGTTTTATTGATGCATGTTATATATTAGTGCTGCATGTTTTAGGTAACATTTTAATGATGCACGTTTTTAAAAATCTCCATTATTAAAATTATGCACGTAAGGATAACTCATGAGTTTTTTTGGTTGATTAAATGACATTATGTCCAAATTTATTTAAGGATATTTCATTAAGGTAACTGAAAAAGACAAACAATAAAATAAGAAGTTTAAACTCATTTAAGCATATTTCATTAATGTAACTGAAAAGACAAGTAATAAATTAGGCAGTTTTATTCGTTTTAAGATATTTCATAAATGCAACTGAAAAAGACAATAAAAAAAGAGTTTAATTAATGAAGTAAGAACATTTTCAAATGGATACTTCTCTTTTAATAATATAGATATGCTACTATCAAAGCAAGTTCATTATCTTTGTGTCACTCAAAACGTTTTTGATAGCGGTTTTCACCTATATGTTTTCTTAATTGAGTTGTGGGTTTGATTGTAGGGACTAGGGAGGACACACTCCAGACTATAAACCAGAGGAAAGTTATTTCATGTTCCAAAGGTGGATCAATGGACAGACTATTTGACAAGAAAAATATTATTTACATATGTGAAACATTTAGTAACCACTGTTTTGGTAATGACGGTTTAGTAACCACCGGTTTTGGGAATTAATAACTTACATCCTTACGTCCATGACATTAAAAGCAGTGTACCATGACCATATGAATAACAGCATCTGTGGCCATCCTTCTCTCAACTTCATTTCAGAGTTTAAACTCTTGCCTTTTGAAGAAGTAGTTCAAGCTTTCAAGACTCTTTATTTTGTAAACTTAGTGAGGTTATTTTTTGGGTGAACAGTGGTTATCGCAACATGTATGTGCCTTTCGTTGGGACTCAAGCTTGGATTAGATCTCATAACAATTCACTCACTGATTACTGGAGACCTTGGATGATAGGCGTATGCGTATTGAGATGAAGACCTGAAGAGAAGTTAACATGATCTCTGCATGTTTAACATTTATTCTCCTAGGAAATGAAGATTTCTTGCATGTTCATCATTTAAATTATTCATGCAAGAGCATGCAAGTGTTGTTGCATTTATTGATGAATCTTGTATTGCCTATATAAAGGCTGTGACTTCTCTTTTGTAATATATAGAAATACATTGAAAATACATAAAATAGACAAGTTCTCTCTTGTGGGTGAAGGAGATTCAGTCACAAGTTGATTGTATTCTCTCTTGCTATGAGTCAATCCTCATAAATTCTAACAATGCGCTCATTAGATTCACTCTGTTTTGGGCAGATAAACTAGGATTTGTTGTACCAATAAACTAACATTTGATACTATCAAAAGAAAGTCCCTTTTCTTTGTGTCCATTCCAACATTTTGATAGTGGTTTTCACTTATGTTTTTTAACTGATCTGTGGGTTTGATTATAGGGAGCATGACACACTAGTCATGTTACAAAGGTGGATCAATGGGAAACCTCTTGAACAAGAAAATTATTATCAGAAGACTAAGCCATGACACACTAGTCATATAACAGTGCACCCATAACCTAAAACTTGTCAAGATTGTAATACATAAACCAAAACCAACGTCATGTTCAGTAACATCTGCACAACACAGCAGTATCATATAGTTCCTTTATATACATGGCAGAAGATCAACAAACAAAGAGCAAAACGAAAGCTTATAGAACAAGAATCCTAGTCTCTTACCCATGGAAGAGGGATCATACTTGGAACATACACATAGCCGCAAACGAAGGCGCGAGAGTAGTCACGCACGTCGTCCTGTTCCGTCACCTTTTTACTCTTCACCCCATCCTCGCCAATCTCATAAAGAGTACAGCAAGTACAAGCCTTATCAGTACCTTTTCCTTCAACTTCCACGCACCAGACGATGACACTCTTAGGCTTCACAAAGCAGTACACAGGACGAGCCGCTTTTGCTTGGACCCGTAACGCAGGAAGATCAGGACCGGACAAACTGAAATATTTGCTAAACGTGACATCACCATCACCCAACTTGCTCGAAACCCACACCTCAATCTTCCTTGACGCTTCGTCTTGCTGCAGCAGCAACGACAAGCTATCTCCGTTGAAACAAGACAAGTGACTATTATCACCGTAAGAAGGAGGACAGAAACATATGTCCTTGAACGTTTCATCCGAGAAATCGAAAACTCTAATGAACTTTTCATCTTCTTTCCAACATCTATAAGCAACCCAATACATGTTACCCATCACAGACACACACTTCCTCGTGATCTCCACGTCGACATCAACCTTGCCGCCTACGGTTCTCCAAGAACTCGTCTCGAACTCGTAAATCTCAACCTCTGGCACGTCCTCGAAACCCTCGACCTCAAACGGACGACACGTGAACCTCACGAGCTTGTAATTACCATCGCCGTTGTATCCGATCCCGTAGTAGTCACTACTCGTGATGCACCCCGCGGCTTGCTCGACCCATTTGATTTTATTCAAAAGAGGATTCCAAAGTGCGATGTTGGGGAGTATTGATCCGTCGCTTCTGCACTTCCAACCACGATACGCAACCAGCATGAGTCCGTCGCAATGAACCATTAGCGTGTAGATCAAAGTATTGATGTTATATTGATGTTGTAGTAATTCGTTTGGGATTGGTGATGCTGCGCTTGTTCTGGTTATTGGATCCATGATTCGTACCTTGTCGAAGATTCTTATGAAGCGTTCTTGGGGACGTTCTTTGGAGCGTTGCAAGTGTTTGTTGATGAAACTTTTGTTGGTGATGAGAGCGTGCCATTTCTTGCACGTCGGTTTTGATCGGACGAGCGCTTCCGCCGGAGTCCTGTAAAAGATTTCTTGTATTATCTCCAGTGGCAGCAGCGGCAAGGACCATGAACGCCTTGGGGAAGCCATGAGCGCTCTGAGAAAGATTCGAGTCGTATCAGAGATTCTTGGATAAAAATTAAGAAGAGGGAAACGACTAAACAATGTGGTTCTTTTTACCGTTAAACAGTTAATGATTCAACCGAAACGAACCAAAAACACGAACCGGTTTAGTAACCACCGTTTTTTGGATAATTATTATTTTCCTCCCTGTGATTCTTTGATTTTTTTTTAATTTTTTTTTGTAAAATATTTTAACATCATTGACTGAATAAATCAAGCGTAACACTTAAAGATTCAACCTAACCAAAAACATGAAATCTTTGAATCTCAATGACTGAATAAAGCAGACGAACTGGTTTTGTAATCACCGTTTGGGTCACGACGGTTTAGTAACCACCGGTTTGTTAACAACGAGGAACGATCATCAAGCTTGTAGACTTTGATTGACTGTCGTTTTTGCTTTAGGTTTTGGTTTTTGTTGTTGAATAAAAATATTTTTCATCCAATCAAGTTTTAGTTTTTAGTTTTTAGTTTCGTAGAATCCATTTGATTTGCCAATTAAGATTTCTAATAAATAGATCCCCTAAAATTTAGGGAAACTAGTTTTTGGAAAGTTTAACCAGTTTATGAAGAAAAAACCAAAACCCAATTTTTGTGAGCTTTTAAAAGGAAAAACGAATTTTGATTTTTTTGGGTAGAAACTACAACATTTAATTAATTAGTTGATGATTGTTTAAATGGTTTTTAGATTTTGGTTTTTAGTTTTTGGCTTTTAGTTTTTAGTTTTTAGATTTTGGTTTTTCATTTTTGGTTTTTGGTTTCGCATTAGATTTTAGATTTTTGAAAAGCACGAATGGTGATTTAGATTTTAGTTTTGGTTTCTGATTTTAGTTTTTGAATTTTGAACTATTTTAGATTTTTGTTTTTTACTAAAATTATATGAATGATTTATTTATTTTTAAATCTATATACTATTTAAAAAAAACTCTGACATACAATTTATTGGAAAATATTTAAATTACTAAAATAATATACCATATTTTCAATAAAATAATACCGATATATTATTAACAATGTATGTAAATTTAAAATAAATTAAATGTTAAAATTAAGTTAATTTTTTTGTTAGGTTTTTGAAAAATGTTCTTAATATAAATATAAATTAATTTTATTGACAAGTCTAGTCGTATGTAAATTAATTGTCAATATTCTTCTTTTTCATCGAACACAAATAAGTTAATTATGTGTAAATTATTTTCTATTATAGCTCTAATAAAAATAGGGATTTAAAATAGAGCAATTCTCTCAAAAATCATTTTTAAGTTTTTGTCAAAAAAAATAACTCTCAAGAAAAAAAATGACCAAAATAGCCATTTTTTATTTTGAATTTTTTTTTTTTTTTTTTTTTTTTTTAAATTTGAGACCATATCCCCAAAACTCCACCCCTTAAATCTAAACCCTAAGTCTAAATTAGTTAACGCTAGGGTAAAAGTAAAACTTATTTTGATCATTTTCTTCATTGAGGGTTATTTTTGTGTCAAAACTTAAAAATAGTTATTCTAGAGAATTTCTCTTTAAAATATAATACACACCGTGAATAGATATTTATGTTTTTCAGATATTTCAGCATAAAAACTAATAGCTAGATTTTAAAGAAAAAAATAAAATGTAATAAATGTATTATAATTATAACTAAATTTTTTAATTAAGTTTATTTAAAATTTATAGCATAAGTATTAATTAAATAAATGTAAAATTATTCTATCTAAACAAACTCCAATAATTTAACTTTTAAAAAATATTATTAATTTTGTAATTTATTCACTTGTTTTGTAGATTAGAGGTTGATTGTTTGTAGTTTTAGACTAGTTTTGGTTGGTTTTGTTTTCTCAAAAACATTTTTTCTCCAATCAAGTTTTATCCTTTAGTTTTTGTTTGTAAAAAACCATTTCATTTGCCAATCAATTTTCTTTTACCAAATGGATTCCTAAAATTTAGGGAACTAGTTTTGAAAATTTAACAATTTATAAGAAAACTACCCACCCTATTGTTACCTTTCGGCAAAAAAACAATTTGTTTTTGAAGAAACTACTCCACTTTAAATTATTAATTAATAAATAATATTTTTCATAAAGATAAAATTATCATACATTTTTTGTACTATATATATCATTTAAATAATAATCTAAAATACTTTATTTTTGTTTTATCTCTCAATAAATTTATTATTTTCTTAAATATATTAATTTGATTTTACATTTATTATTATTTTCTATAAATAAAATAATTGAATATTTTTAATAACTATTAGTACCCATTAAAATAACTACAAAATTCGAAAACATAATATGTTTAATCCCAAATAATATTGTATTAATCTTGAAAAATAAAAATGGTCATTCATCTTTAACCCAAAATCAAATAATTTAAAAATTTCTAATTATTTTCAAATTTGAGTATTTTTCTTTGTATAATTTATACTAATATTTATAGAAAACTCTTGCTATTCAAGTTTTTACAAATTATAATACTTTATATAAGAAAATTCTTAAGTCCCGTTTCCCCTTTTCCATTTTATTTTTGTGTAATTTATATATATTTTATTTTATTATATTTTCTATCTATAATTTTTCATATAATCCACTAAAACATGTTATGTATTTTCTTTTAAATAATAATCCCAATATTTTGATAAATTTTAATTGTAAATATAAAATTTATTGCTACTTTTGTTGTATTATTTTAAAGTAATACGTATTCCTTAAGTTTTGAAAATCCAAACCCCCTCCAGCCCACACAAAAAAAAATCCAATCTTAAAAATCAAAAACTAAAAGCTGAAACCACCAAACTAAAATCTACAAAACAAAACTAAAATCTAAAAACCCCAACTACTCACCTAAAACCAAACAATCATCACCTAAATGTAGATCTTATATAGTCGGTGTCGCCCCACACAAACCCTTTCTGCAACAAAAAAAAGTAATGATTGTCGTGAGCAACAACCACCAAAAAATATGGATTCTAGCTTTTCCACAAAACAATAAAACAAAGAAAAACTCGTTTCCCTAAATTAGGGAATCTACTTTGCTAAATCCATGTGGATAAAAACAGTTTCAAAAACAAAAACCAAAACCAAACTACTTTGAAACTCCACCCTACAACTCAATCCTTCATAAAATTTCTATAATATTTTTCATTTCAATAAATAATCATACATTTTTTTTTTTTTAGCTTTCTTTTTACTAATTTATTAATTTCATTTCTTTTGTGTTTTTTTCTGTAAAATAAATTTTATTTTATTTTATATTAATATTTTTTTTTTTAAATTTAGTTATTATTTCTATATATACATTAAATTGAATACTTATTATATTCTAGTCACAATAAAAAATAGAATAATTACAATATGTTGTTTTAGTCATGATAAAAAAAAAAAATAATTCAATTATAAAAAAAAAAATAAAACTATAAAAAATACAATTTAAAATTCATACAATCAATTTCAAATTTTAGGTACTTTTTATTTTTTTCTATATGAAAACCAATTGCTATTAGTCTTTAAAAAAAAATAATAAAAAACAAATTCAAAAAAAGTTTTCAACAAACTTTCATAATTTTACAACCTGCAATTTTACATAAATATTTTAAACAATAAATATTGTAAAATAATAATAATTATTTTATAAAACTTACTAATAAAATAAAAACAATATTATATTTACTTTTAAAAATAAATACTTTATTTCAATAATTAATTGATAATTGAATATTTATGTATTCTTTTTTGTTGTATTCTTTAAATACTCCAAATATTTATTACTTATGTTTAGAAACTGAAAAAAGAAAATAAAAAAAAGTAAAAACAAAAAAAAAAAAAAACTAAACCAAAAAGTAAAAAAAAAACTAAAAAAAAAAAAAACTAAAATAAAAAACAAACAAAACTAAAACAAAAAAAAAACAACAATGCTTCCCCACCCAAAAAACTTTGTTGTGTGGTGTGGCAGATCACGAACACGACATTATGTATGAATGGCCTTCCCCTGGCCTCCCACTTGGACCTAGATCTATTAGCTCTCCCATGAGCTCGTGACCTTGTGAATACTCACAACATGCCTAAGATCCTGTGTATGCTTCTTTCCCAACCACTAATCACATCCCATCTCTTTTCTAGTAGCACTATGCACCAACCCAAACAGTTCTAATACCACACAACGCAATTCATTTTCTGAAAAGCATTTCGTATAAGCTTTGTGAGCCCTTATTTACTGAATTGAAAATGTTCCTTTACAAAAATCTGTTGCAGCGACATCCCCTTGGCACAGAACCGAACATTGGCAGATCCATGGTTGGTTACCATTTTTCCAATTTTCAGCTTTAATTTTTTATTATAGCTCTCTCTAATTTTCATTCGATTCAATATCATTCCTCACATAATAAAAAAAAATTCATTCTACTCATAACAAATAAAACGAATCACTCTTAAAAACACCATTTTGTTAACTGTTACTTGTATGAACGTACAAATGCGTCCAATACTCTCAAATTGTCTCATCGACCGTTACGCGCTTAATGTTCTGCCGTATCCGGGTCTTGAATTCTTCCACCGTATTCCCATGCACAACGTCCACCCCCATAACTGTCTTCGTAGACCCCGTGACGTAAACAAACCACAACCGTACCATTCTTTTACACAACCCGGTCATGATCTCCGTTTAACCACAACCACCCAATACCCAACCCAGTCCTTTTATTATAATAGATACGTCACCACAAACACATTCGAAAAAAACACACAAACCCTCCCAAACCCTTAAACCACCACCACACACCCTCACACCCCCCACTTCAACCAGGGTCCCAATCCCCACTCATCGCTGCCACCGGAATAACCTTCAAATCTTTTCCACCCCCCCCACTTATGCTCTCGTCCGATCACACGCCCGCTTTGCCAAGAAGCGACGTGGTCACGTCGATCTCATCAACCGACGCCGCAAAATTCCTACGAACACTATGCGTCGCTCTCACAGACACACCCCCGTCACCCGCTCCTAAGAGAATCTCTAGACTTTGGATGTGGTCCAATCATGGATCCAGTACTGACCAGAGACCGCTCAGCTTCGCCAATCCAAAACGAGTTTTCAACATCTTCCATAGAGATTGATACTATGGTTCACTGCGATGACTCGTGTGCTGCAAGTGTGCCGATCACTTGAGATTAGCCCAACCTAGCTCTTTTGGAATCCCGCACACAAGAAATTCAGATGGGTCGAGCCGTGGGTGTTATCACGAGTAGTGACTACTACGGGATTGGATACAGCAACAGCAAGAAGAGGCTCGTGACGACGGTTACAAGATCGTGCGGTTTACTTGTGGCCTGAGGGTAATTACGAGATCAATGTAGTCCCACGGTTGAGATTTACGAGTTCAAGACGAATTCTTGGAGAACTACTGGTGTAAAGGTTGATGCCGATGTGAAGATTACGAGGAAATGTGTGGCTGTGATGGGTAACATGTATTGGATTGCTTATAAAGAAGAAGAAGAAGAAGAAGAGTTCATTCGGTGTTTCGATTTCTCGGATGAAACATTCAAGTACGTATGTCCAATTTAATTTTATCAAAGAAGGCATTATCAATATTCCCGTTAATGGCGAACCCCTGGTTCCCTGATGGCAACAGTGCTTCCGCCTTGTCTCCGCTGCTTCTCACCACTGGTGATAACCGCATCCTCATCCCGCCAGACCCTCCCGACCCTGACCCTGATAATCCCCTCTCCCTGACTCGTTTCCCTCCTCTAAACTCCCCTGGCTCTAAAACTCCCAAAACTTCTCGACGTCAGTCGAGGCAAACCTTGAGTTCTGATCCTTCTCGCTTGAACTCCACCTCAACTACTCTAACTTTTGGTTTGATTCAACCAATTCATCAAACTATGGTCTCTCCCTCAATAGATTCCAGATCTGAAAGCTATGTTCACCATACCCTAGAAAACTTTAGAGTCCTCCCTCCTAAGTCTTCCTCTCCAATCTTATCCAATAAAGCCTCAAACTTCTCCTCTACCCCAACTCTCATCGCTTCTCCACCTGCTACTATTGAAATTCCACCAAAACCTTCCCCTTCCGCCCCTCTTCCTACAAACCATGTTTTCCTTAACCTAAACCCTTCCTCTTCAGGCTCGGTCCCAAAGAATTTAAACACTGATGCTCCTCAGAAGGCTGCTCCTCCTCTGGTTGAAAGACTCCATAAGTCTGAAGATAAAACTCTTCGAAGGCTTGCACCTGTGACGATTTCGGATACAGGTCGACCTAGGGTACTTATTCCCGACAGTGTGTTCCAGAAGGGAGCTGAATTACACAAAGACTTTATAATCTGCTACTTTAATGGTAGGTCTCCACCATTTACTCATATTCAAAATGTCTTAAACCATCTATGGAGCAAAGGAGTCCGAGTTGAAATCCACACGAACCCACTGTCCCGTTCGATGTTGGTAAGGATACCTTCTGACTATCTGAGGCAGAAAATTCTGGAAAAGCGAGTTTGGTATGTGGGGGATTCCATGTTTCAAGCAGTACAATGGACCTCTTCAGCATCCTCTCAATCCTCTCCTCCGCTGGAAACAATACAGATTTGGGCTCATTTGACAGACATCCCCCTTGATCTTCGTCATCAGCAAGGATTGAGTCTTGTAGCAGGCCTGGTGGGAGAACCTAAAGAGACTGATGACTTCACACTTAACTTGGTCAGTCTAACGCTCTCCCATGTCAAAGTGGCCGTTGATCTTACCAAGCCTCTTCCAAGTGTGGTGGAGTTCACTAGAGAATCTGGAGAGGTCGTTGAAGTTTTGGTATCCTACCCATGGGTCCCTCCTACTTGTACACATTGCAAGGAGCTTGGCCACATCATGCGAAATTGTCTCCAGCTTCCTCCTCCCAACAAGCAAGCGCCTCCTCAACGGACTGGTAAAGCGCATGTTGATGGTGGAGCTAATATTCCTGCTGCTGGGAAAAATCAACCAGACACCAGTAAGAACACGCCTGTAAGATCAAAGCAATCTGGCGGTAAAAGTCTTCGTACTGAGAAGGCCTCCTCTGAAAATCCACAAACTCTTGCAACTCAATCTGCAGCTCATACTAAGCCGTCCACCTCCACTAGCCCTCCCCTTCATCCCTCTTTACCCATAACTCCCCTAGAAAAATTCATTGTCCTTTCCACAAAACCTCCTTCACCTAAACCTATGCCCTCTGGCCTTAACCTTCCCTCTCCAACCTCGTCTCTTTTGCCTTCTCAGCTCCTCACCCTCCCTTTTAAACTTGTTTCCCCGCCAAGCCCCTCAGACCACCCAAAAAAAAGACCTCGCCAGACCTCTCCTTCTTCCACCCAACAATTCTCTTCCTTCACTGCCCAATTAAAATTTTTCTCCTCTTCTCCTGCCCTCCCTGCACTTGATCCACCTGTTGCTAAACCTTTTGAAACCTTACTTCTTGCTCAAACTCCTTTTCTGTTTTGACTTCAATTGGCTCTCTTCCTTCGGGAGAGACCATAGACTAATTCCATGAATACTAAAATCTTTTTTTGGAATGTCCGCAGATTGAATGACCCGGACAAGCACGTCCCTTTTTGTCAATGGCTTGCGAGTCACCAGCTTTCTTTTGGTACTATTTTGGAGTCACACATCAAGAATCATAATCTCAGCCGCCTAATGAATAAACTTTGCAGAGGCTGGCACTACACTTCCAATCACTCCTCTGATGAAGATGGTCGGATCATCATCATCTGGAAAGACACTGTCTCGGTTCGTATCCTGCATCAATCAAGCCAAGCAGTCACTTGTGAGGTCAAGATCCAAGGTAATGCACCATTTGTGTACACTGCAATATATGCATCTAATGAGCGATCAGAAAGAACAGACCTATGGGCAGAGCTGTTAAACACTTACCAGACTCACTCTCTCGACTCAGTTCCATGGATGTTGGGAGGTGATTTTAACCAGATAGTTCATCCTACGGAGCACTCTCATGCAGATGTAAACTTTCTCTCTGCCAGCATGGTTGAACTGAAGGACTGCCTCCACCATATGAGTATGTATGATCTGCGCTATCAGGGCTCCTTCTTCACCTGGTCTAATAAGCAACCTGATTTCCCTATTGCAAAAAAGCTTGACCGGTTACTTATCAACAGCCAAATCCTAAACTTCTTTCCTAACTGTCAATCCTTCTTCCTCCCTGGCCTTTTCTCTGATCATTGCCCTTGCTTACTTGACCTTGCCTATAAAACCCCCACTCATGGTACCCGTCCCTTTAAATTCTATAATTACCTAGCCAAACACCCTAGTTTTCACCAAGTGGTTTATGAGGCATGGACACAAGCCGGAAGCACTGCCTGGAACCTCACAGTTCTATGCTGGAAACAAAAGCAAATAAAGAGTGCCTTAAAACCACTAAACAGAGACAACTTTTCACAAATACAGATTAGAGTGAGTGAGGCTAACCGTTTGCTACAACATGTGCAGGTGCAGGCTATGCAAACTCCTACTTCTCAGCTATTTGAAATGGAGAAACAAGCGGTAGAGAGATGGAATTTCCTGAGGATGATAGAGGAGTGCTACTTTAAGCAACGATCCCACATTAATTGGCTGAAAGAAGGTGACCTGAACACAACTTACTTCTATCGGGTGGTGCAATCACGCATGAGCTTCAACACTATTCGTTCCTTTATCCTCCCCTCAGGTGTCATCCTAACGGATCCACTTGACATGAGTACGCATGCGATTCAACACTTTACAACAATTCTGGGTCCTCAACCCCCTCCTCGAGTCTCCATTGTGTCTACCACCGTCTGGTTTAGCTCCTTGACTTCTTACTGCTGTTCTTCAAGTGATGCTCTCCTCATGACATCTATACCAACAGCTGAAGAAATTACCTCTGTTCTACATAAACTCAATGTTAACAAAGCTCCAGGTCCGGATGGGCTTACCTCAGGTTTTTATAAATCCTCTTGGCATGTTTTGGGAGACGAGGTGGTTAACTCTATCAGGCACTTCTTCTTCTCCTCTTTTATGCCAACTGCCACAAACTCTACCATCCTGTCCCTGGTCCCAAAGCATACGGGTGCGTCTAGCATCACTGACTACCGGCCCATCTCCTGTCTGAACACGCTCTACAAGGTTGTTTCCAGGTTGCTTGTGAAGAGACTCAAGCCCATTCTACCATCACTCATAGCTCCAAATCAAACTGCTTTTGTCAAAGGACGGTTGTTAGTTGAGAATACATCTCTAGCAGGGGAGCTAGTCAATGGCTATCACAAGGCTACTGGAACCAAAAGAATCACAATAAAAGTGGACATAGCAAAAGCTTTTGATACCTTATCTTGGGACTTTCTCTTCTCCTGCCTTGAGGGTTTAAATATGCCGTCACTCTTCATCTCCTGGATTCGAGCTTGCATCTGTACAACCAGTTTCACAGTGGGTTACAATGGATGCATTAATGGCTATTTCAAAGGAACTCGCGGTTTACGAAAAGGAGATCCATTGTCTCCCTACCTGTTTGTCATTGCCTTAAACAACCTGTCCTTCATGCTCAAACAGGCTGCTCAGGAAAGGAGGTTCAACTATCACCTTAACTGCTCATCCTCTAAAATGACACATTTGTGTTTTGCAGATGACCTCTTAATCTTCGTTGATGGAACTATAGACTCTGTCCAAGCTGTTCTTCAAGTGCTCCATGAGTTTGAAAGGTGTTCCGGGTTGGTCGTTAGTGTCCACAAAACTTCGTTCTTCGCATCAGGAATGTCACCTGCAGAAACAGACCTAATTCAGTTCACTACGGGTATGCCAATGGGAATGTTACAGGTACGTTACCTAGGAGTTCCACTCTGTACAAAGAAGCTCACTCTGCTCAATTGTGAGGGACTGCTTCAGCAAATTAAATCAAAGTTCTCCTCTTGGAGCTCAAGATCTTTGTCATTTGCTGGTCGACTCCTATTGATCAAAACTGTAATTGCTGGCATAACAACGTTTTGGTGCTCCACTTTCATCCTCCCACAAGCATGTGTCAAGCGGATAAACTCATTATGTGGAATATTTCTGTGGAAAGGTAACATTGAGGGGCATCATTCGGCTAGAGTGTCTTGGGATGCTGTAACGAAACCGAAGTGTGAAGGAGGGCTAGGAATAAAAGACTTATCTCTCTGGAATAAGACGTGCTGTCTGAAGCTAATCTGGCTCCTGTTCTTCCAAGCAGGTTCTGTGTGGGTTGCGTGGTTTCGCGAGGAAGTGTTGCAAGGAGACCTCAGCAACTTATGGATGACAACTCCAAACCGTCGGTTCTCCTGGCAAGTAAACAAACTCCTAAAGCTTAGTCCTCTCATTTATAGTTGGATTCGGTTGCTTGTCTCAAATGATCTTACCTGCCGTTTTTGGACTGACAACTGGTCTATCTTCGGAAACCTGAAACAGTTTCTTCAACTCAGTGAAAACTCCCTTATAGGAAAACCGGAAATGGCATCTCTGGGATCCCTATTTGTTACTGGCTCATGGCAGCTCCCACCGGCTCGTTCCGAATCTCAGGTGCAGCTCCATGCCTATCTCACTACGATCCTGTTGAATGAAGAACATGATTATTATGAATGGGAAATTGATGGCAAGAGTACAGAGAGATACTCTATTGGAACGATTTATGACAACCTTCGATCACGAGGACTCTCAGTCGATTGGTTTCAATCTGTTTGGAACAAAGGAGGTATTCCAAAACACAGTTTTCTCACTTGGCTCTTTGTGTTGAATCGGTGTCCTACAAGGGATAGGATTATAAGCTGGGGGATCCAATCTTCTCCACTCTGCCTTATGTGCAGCAACGCTTCTGAAACTCGGAGCCACCTATTCTTTGAGTGTGCCTTCTCTTGGGGATTGTGGGGATCCTTGGCGCCTCGTTGTGGTTTAAACCCAGAACGTTCCTAGAGCAGAGTAATGTCCCAGCTTCAAGGACTGAATCGACGCTCTCCAATTGGTATCTTGACCCTACTTTGTTGGCAAAGCTGTGACTCCATAGGAACAACTTCCGCTCCGTCGATGCTTTAACTCGACTCATCGACCGACAGATAAGAAACAAAATCCTCGTTTTCAGAGACAATAATCCAATTGTTTCCTCCACTTTGATGCAGCAATGGTTAGCCTAATCAACCTCATTTGGCTTATCTTCGTGCATGCTCTGATCACGATTTCCCCCGACCATCTCCGTCTCTTCGTTACTTCCAAATCTCCAATTGATCTAAGCTTATGGGCCTTAGGTGGGTTACTAATGATTCTTGATTTGCTTAATTCTGTAATGGGCTGGTGGGCTAAGAACAAACTGAAGCATTTTGGGCTTGTATCTTTTTTGTTTCTCCTGCATTTTAATACGAAAAATATGTTCCAAAAAAAAACATTCAAGGATGTATGCTTCTGTCCAACCTCTTATGTTAATAGTCATTTATCATGCTTCAATGGAGATAGCTTGTCTTTGCTACAACAAGGGAAATCATCAAGAAACATTGAGGCGTGGGTTTCAAGCAAGTTGGGTGATGGTGATGTCTCGTTTAGCAAATATTTCAGTTTGTCGGGTCCTGGTCTTCCGGCGTTACGGGTCCATGCAGATGCGGCTCGTCCTGTATACTGTTTTGTGAAGCCTAAGAGTGTCATCGTATGGTTCGTGGGAGTTGAAGGAAAAGGTGATAAAGGTTCGTAATTGCCTTACACTTTAGGAGATTGATGAGGATGGGGTGAGAAATGAAAAGGTGACAGAACGTGACGACGTGCGTGACTATTCTCGCGCCTTCGTTTGTGGCTACGTGTATGTTCCAAGTCTAGTCCCTCTTCCATGAATAAGAGATTAAGGTTTTGTTTCGTGTTCTAATTAAGCTTTAGTTTCTGGTCTTTGTTTGTTGATCTTGTGCACTGTAAAGATGTTACTAATATTGGTTTTGGTTTTGCACTGTATTATAATTAAACTGATACTGTTGTAGTCTTAAATACTATAAACTTTTTTGTGCACCTTCTTTATTTGTTTGATAATATTTAAAAATTAACCTATATATGTATCGTTATTCGTAGCTTATAAAATAATCTGTACTCTTAATAGGTTGATAACGAAGTTGTCGTATGATTTCACAAGATAAGCACAATTTATGTTTATCATTAACAGAAAAATGGGTGAAGATGATGATTCGTGTGGACCAAGTCTTTAGCTTGCCTTATTGGCAAAGTATCCTTCTGCAATGAAACGTATATGTCACTCTTTTTGTGTTTGTTTCACATTCCATATTCTATCATTAACTTTCTGCTTTCTGGATATAATAAGATACCTAAAACTAGAGATATATATATATATATACACAATGCACCTAGTATAAAAAGGGAAATTCAATTCATTTTTGTAACAATTTTATTTTTATTTTTTTAAATTCTTTGATAATGCGTTGGATCGTAAAAAAACAACTATAGGTTAAAACGACAGTGATTCCTAAACAAAACGACAAAAGTACGCAGTGTTTTCTAGGGCTTATTGCAAAAGGAAAATGAAAAATTGTGAAAAATGGAATTGAAAATCAAAATCGGAATCGCAAATCCGAAATAGCCGTCGAAAAAGAAACAAATTTCTTGCAATTGAAGTAACCTTTCCTCTTAAAATCAAAACCCAGGTTTGGGGGAAAAGAGAGATTTTGTTTTAAGAAGAAACCCTAGGGTCTTTTTTTGCATTCAATGGGTCGCGAATCAGTGTCTGCTATGTCTTCTCCGCCGACGACGACGGCGACGGCGACGGCGCTTGCTCCTGGGTTTCGATTTCACCCGACTGACGACGAGCTAGTGAGCTATTACTTGAAGCGGAAGGTTCTGGGTAAGCCTGTACGGTTCGATGCGATTGGGGATGTGGATATCTACAAGCATGAGCCTTGGGATTTAGCAGGTTCGATGGGTTTCTCTCTAAGTGTCTCTTCTGTTTTGTGTATTGTGTGATTTAGGGTTTTATCTGTGAGACATTGGAGTTTGCTGATTCTGATTTGGGATTTTTTAGTGGTCTGGGCTTCTTCGAGTTCGCGTCTTCTTACTTAGTTCAGGAGAAAGGTTTAGTTTTTTTTGTCTGTGAGAATTTTGGTGCTGGTTCTCTGTTAGTACCTTTTTTACTATGTTTAGGATGTAACACTTTGACAAGCTTAGTTTTCTTTTCTTGCCATCTTGCGCTACATGTTTGTTTGCTTGTGTTTCAGGGAATGAAGTTTGTTGTTCTGTATTACCTTTGAGTTTTAGCTTTATTAAGTCCGGCTTCATTTTTTTTGTCTTCTGGTGTGATGTATTGCCGATTCCTTGTGCTGATGCTTCCACACTAGTTTGCTTGTGTATCAGAGCATGAAGGTTGCTGCTGCGTGTGTTGGGTATCTCAAAGTTTAGTGGTTATTTTGTCTGGCATTGAACTTCTCTTCTAGTGCGTTGTGTGTGTTTCCATAAGAAGCATCTGACAAGCTGACTCAAGAGATTGTGTTTCAAGTGAAAAGTCTAGTTTTTTCTTCAGATTCCTAGTTTCTCGCCATCTTGTGCTTTAGTTTTGTTTGCTTGTATTTTAGGGAATGATGTTTGTTGTATTGAGTGTGTTTATCTCAACTTTTGAGTTTAGTGTTAATAAGTCAAGTTTTATTTTTTTTCTGTCTTCTGGTGTGATGTGTATCAGATTCCGTATTTCTAGCGAACTTGTGCTTCCACATTAATTTGCTTGTGTTTCAGGACATGAAGTTTGTTGTTGCGCGTCTTGGTATCTCAAGTATAGTATTATAATGTCTGGCTTGATTTTATCTTCTGGTGTGTTGTGTGTGTGTTTTCGTGGTTAAAGACAAGGTACCTTTTGCTATGTTTAGGCTGTAACACTGTGAAAAGTCTAGTTTTTCTTCTTGATTCCTTAAGACATTCTTGCCAACTTGTGCTTCCACATTAACTTGCGTGTGTTTCAGGGAATGAAGTTTGTTGTCCTGTTTATCTGAAGTTTTGAGTTTGGTGTGTTATTAAGACCGCCTTCTTTTTTCTTTGTCTTCTGTTGCGTTGTATTTCCGATTCCTTGTGCTTGTGCTCACTAGTTTGCTTGTGTTTCATGAAGTTTGTTGTCGCGTGTTTAATATCTCAAGTTTAAGGGTTATTATGTCTGGCTTTAATGTCTCTTCTGGTATGTTGTGTGTATGTTCCAGTGTTTTCGCGGTTGAAGACAAGGGACCAGGAATGGTACTTCTACTGCGCGTTAGACAAGAAGTACGGCAACGGCGCTAGGATGAACCGAGCAACCAACAAAGGCTACTGGAAAGCCACAGGAAAAGACAGAGAAATCCGCAGTGACGTTCAGATCCTCGGTATGAAAAAGACTCTCGTTTTCCACAGCGGGCGTGCTCCGGATGGGCTCCGGACCAATTGGGTCATGCACGAGTATCGCCTTGTGGACTATGAAACCGAAAACAATGGAAACCCGGTGGTATGCACATTTTTAAAAAAGATTTAACTTTCGAATAAGCTTTTATCTGATACTGTCTACTGTCTAAGGGACCCTATCTCATCTCAATTCTTTGTTTGAATGCAGCAAGATGCATATGTGTTATGCAGAATATTCCACAAGAATAACATTGGGCCACCATGTGGGAACAGATACGCGCCGTTCATGGAAGAGGAATGGGACGGTGATGGAGCAGCTCTGATTCCAGGAGTAAACGTTAGTGTCAGGGTAGAGCCATTGCCAGTAGCCAATGGAAACATTCAGATGGACCAGGTTTGTATACTTCCTCCATAACCCATAACCTGCTTAAGTTTCATTTCATTATTTGTTATATGCAAAAGCTCTGTGTTGGAAGTGAATCACCTTCTCTTAATTTTCAAGATATTATGTTTCTTATTTGCAAAAACTAATCATTAACCTCATTTTATTGTGGTACTCCAGTCAGAAAGCAAGGGCCTCATTAACATCAACGAGCCACCAAGAGAGGGTACTCCAATGGATATCGAAGTTAATCATCAAGAGACTGCCCTCAAGCCGCATGAGAATAACAATGATGAAGATGAGAAAGCACTCAAACGTGAGAATGCAGATAAGGATGAGCGTCCTCCTGCTGTGTGCGTTCTCAACAAAGAAGCTCCGTTACCTCTCATCCAATACAAACGCAGACGCCAAAACGAGTCTAGCAACAACAACTCAAGCAGGACCGCAGAGGATTACTGCTCGTCCACAACAACAACCGTCGACAACACACCAACCTTAGTCTCATCGTCTACTGCTGCTGCTGCCACCAACAGCGCCATCTCTGCATTGCTCGAGTTCTCTCTCATGGGCATCTCCAAGAAGAAAGAAAACCTTCTACGTCCTCACAAGGAAGCTACACTTGAGGAGAAGCTTAATGATCTCCAGAAGGAGATTAAGCAGATGTCTGATGAGAGAAAAAGTTTCAAGCTTGAGATGATGGGTGCAGAGGCTATGATCAGTATTCTCCAGTCGAGGATCGATGCACTGCGCCAGGAGAACGATGAGCTGAAGAACAACAACAGCGCCAATGGACACTAATTTTCTTCTTATTTGCCGTGTTTTAGCTGTTTAATTTCCCTAATATTAGGAGTTATCTATGTAGCTTCTTCAGATGGATTGAGAACTTTGCTAGGTGTTTATTTTTCTGATGATGTTTCTACATCTTTTGAGAACGTTCTAAGGTTACTCCATTGTAATATACTATCAACTAGTCTTTTAAGTCGAGAACTCTCTTTAATTTGTCTCAAGGAATGTTCAATCTCTCCATGTTATGGAACTTGATTGGGTTTATATTTAGTGGGTCTGCTTTTGAGTTTATAATCGTACACATTTTGAATTATCATATGGTCCGAAACGACGGCGTTTTATTCATTTTACTACATAATACGACAAAACTTGCTCAGTAAGATTTGATCGCTGGGGGGTTTTATTACTGGACACACTTTAAAACAGAGGAAAAAAGCAAAATTGGAATCGCAATCCGAAGAAGACAACTTGTTTTCTAGCCTTCTGGGAAACGCAAAAAGAGAAAGAAAAATTAATTTCTTGCAATCGAAGGTACCTTTAACCTTCGCCTTCTCTCTTTGGTTTCTTCTCCTTCAAATCGAAAACCCACTTGCCAACTTCCTTTGGCTGTTCGTCTTCTGAAGTCTGGAGAAAGAGAAGAAACCCTAGTAACAAAGTTTTGGTCTTTTGCTTTAATGGATCGCGGTTCTGTGGCTGTTGAGTCCTCGCCGTCATCAGCGACTGCGCCGAGTACTGCCGTGGCGGCGACGGCGCTTGCTCCCGGGTTCCGATTTCATCCGACTGATGATGAACTCGTGAGCTATTACTTGAAGCGAAAGGTTCTGGGTAGACCAGTGCGGTTCGATGCGATTGGGGATGTCGATATCTACAAGTACGAGCCTTGGGACTTAGCAGGTTCGATGGGCTTCCTCTGTTTCTCTCTCTGTCTCTTCGTTTCTTTGAGACCTTTGTATTTGTTGATTCTGATTTGAGTGGCCTTGGCTTCTTGGGTAACTCAATTCTTGGGAAAAAAAGAGTTAAGCTTTATGGAGCTTTGATTCATTTTCTTGGGAATTTCGATGCAGATTTATCATTTGCTATGTTTAGGCTGTAACACTGTGAAAACAAAATTTCATCTTGTCGACTTTTAATTTGGAAAAAATCTATACTTTTTTTTTTTGGTTGCTATTTTGTGCTTGAGTTTTGTTTGCTTGTGTTGCAGGGAATGAACTTTGTTGTTGTTGTTATGTGTTTGGTTACTTGAAGTTTTGAGTTTCATGTTATTAAATCCGGTTTCATTCTTTGTCTTTGTGTGTGTATCTGATTCCTTAAAGGATTTTTTTTTGCTAACTTGTGCTTCCACATTAGTTTGCTTGTGTTGCAGGGAATGAAGTTTGTTGTTTCTGTGTTTTGGTTACTTGAAGTGTTGAGTTTATTGTTATTTAGTCTAGTCTTATTGTCCGGTTTCATGTTTTGCCTTGTGTAATTCCTCATTAGTTTGCGTTGTGTTTCAGGACATGAAGTTTTTTGAAGTATCTCAAGCTTACTCCGGTCTAATTTTCTCTTCTTCTACGTTGTATGTATGTTCCAGTGTTTTCGAGGTTGAAGACAAGGGACCAAGAATGGTACTTCTACTGCGCGTTAGACAAGAAGTACGGCAACGGCGCCAGAATGAACCGATCCACCAACATAGGCTACTGGAAAGCCACCGGAAAAGACAGAGAAATCCGCCGCGACGATCTGATCCTCGGTATGAAGAAGACGCTCGTCTTCCACAGCGGGCGTGCCCCTGACGGGCTCCGGACCAACTGGGTCATGCACGAGTATCGCCTCGTGGACTATGAAACCGAAAGCAACGGAAACTTGGTGGTATATAGTTCTATATCTGATACTCTTCCAAAAGAATCTTTAAGTTGTTAACTTCCTTTTCTCATCTCAAATCTTTGTTTTGGGGTGTGCATGCAGCAAGATGCATATGTGTTGGTCAAAGTGTTCCACAAGAAGAACATCGGGCCACCAAGTGCGAACAGATATGCGCCGTTCATTGAAGAGGAGTGGGCTGATGATGGAGTAGTTAGAGTCAGGGCAGAGCCGTTACCTTTAGCCAATGGAAACAACCAGATGGACCAGGTTTGTACTTCCTTCACTACCAAGAAGCTGCTTAGTTTCATATTTAGTACTCTCTCCATTCTTAAATATAAGATGTATAGGTAAAAAATGCATATTAGTAAAGTTACTTTTTGTTACTCCAAAAAAAAAAGTTTGATTAAAACTATAAAAAACTAGTCAATCAATTACAAAATAGACTAAAAATACGATTGGATATATAGTTTTTGATCAAATTAAAAAATTTACCTAGAAATATGAGCATCTTACATATTGAAATATCAAAAAAAATCTTTTAAACATTCTGTATTTTGGAAGGGAGGGCATATAATTTATATGCAAAAACTATTGTTGAAACCATCTTTTAAATGGTTCCTTTGGGCTGAGTGAGTTTATTTTAACTTGACTAGTCTATTTATGAACATCTCTTACTACTTGAATGATACTAAGTTCAAGTGTTAAAAAATTATCTGATGAATCATCTCTTGATTTGCAAAATATTAAATTTCTTTATATGTAAAAACTTTTAGCTGAAGGGAAGCTTGTCTAAGTACTCTTTTCAGTTGATGGCTGAGTTCGTAGAATCTGGACTACATGAGCCTGTAACCAACACTTTTAGATCTCTCTCGTCTGAACATATCATCCTTGTTTGAGAAGCACTTGCCACTTTGCCTCATATGAAGTCATTTAATTTGATCGGTGAATGCTCTTATCAGAAGGACTTGTTGTGTTATTTACTACTAGGCTTAATCTGTAAAGTTGACAAAAGCATTTGGTTTCAGATCTTTTGTGTGTGGACCTTCTTAAGTTCATATAACTTTGTGATTTTTCTGTACCAGTCAGAAAGCAAGGAGCTTATTAACATCAACGAAACACCAAGAGAGGTGACTCCAAAGGATATGGAAGTTAACCATCAGGAGAATGCTCTCAAGCCGCAGGAGAATAACAACAACAATAACCATTGTGATGAAGATGAGAAAGCACTCAAACGTGAGCACGCAGATGGGGTTGAGCGTCCTCCTCCTCCTCCGTTACCTCTCCTTCAATACAAACGCAGACGCCAAAACGAATCCAACAACAAAAACTCAAGCAGGACCACACAGGAGTCGTCCACAACAACAACCTTAATCTCATCCTCTGCCGCTGCTGCTGCCACCAGCACAGCCATCTCTGCATTGCTCGAGTTCTCCCTCATGGATATCTCCGAGAAGAAACCTCTTCACAAGGAAGGTTCTCATCCTACTCCGCTTCCATCTCCTGAAGAGAAGAAGCTTAACGATCTCCATAAGGAGATACACGAGATGTCTGTTGAGAGAGAGACTTTCAAGCTTGAGATGATGAGTGCAGAGGCTATGATCAGTATTCTCCAGTCCAGGATCGATGCACTTCGCCAGGAGAACGATGAGCTGAAGAAGAACAGCGAGAAGGGACAAGCATCGCTCTAAAAAACTAACTCTAGGTTTCTTCTTCTTTGCATTTTAGCTGTTACATTATGAGGTAGCTTCAGTAGACGGATTGTGAACCGTGTGAATGGCTGTTGTAAAATTATGATATTTTCCTTTTTTTTGGGGGGATGTTAATGCATCTTTCTTGATTCTCTTATCGGCTTTTAGCTTCTGGTGCTCTATCATAAAAAAGGTGCAAGTGGTTTTGATGCTGGTGAATAGGAATGGGAAGATACTGAACGACTTGAGAGGAGACATGACAAGACTACAGCAAGGAATGAGACATATGCAGAGAGGACTTTAGAAACTTGTAATGGTTATGCAGTCTGAGCTGCAGCGTTTGGTCAGACAAGAGATCTCTGCAGCTTTAAACCGATCATCCGGTGACCAAGGTTTTTTTATTTGTGCATACAGATTCACCATTTCATGATTTAATATTAACTAATATTAAAATTAGTTAATTACATACTTATACACTACGTTGCACGGAAGCTTCATCGGACGTCCGCTTCCCGCTTCTGAACAGGAATCAGAATCGGAACCTTGTGGAAGCTTACGGAATCTCGCTTCCCAAACGCTTCTACAATATTCTCTTTAAAAACATGTTGGAAGCTTATGATTCCGTTTTGAAATCACGCTTCCATTCTTTAAAAAAACACAATGTCTTATATCAATAAAAAAAAAAAAAAAAAAATTTAATTTATATAAATCTAAATTTTAATAGTATTGAATAGAGAGAATAAAAATATACAAATATTAAAATTAATACTATTAATTATCTTTATGCATTGAGGTTTTTATTAAAAATAAATCATATATTCAAATATATAAGTCAATTAATTATAAAGTATTAAAAATAATTAATATAATAATTTATTTTAAAATTAATTTATGTGTATTTCACAGTTTTAATATGCAATCATTTCAAAATTATTATAAATATAAATGCTTTATTTATCATATAATTTTTAGTTCTAGATTGTAAAAAAAAATTCTTATATATGTATATATATGCATACGCTTCCAACACGTACCCGCTTCCTATTTTTTTTTTAAATCTCGCTTCTGCGCTTCCATACGCTTCCGATTCTACGTACCCGCTTCCGTTTCCATGTAACATAGCTTATACATGGTTCATTAATCTTATATAGAAATATATATTTTCTTTCCCCTTAAAGATGTTTTTCCGAAGATCAAACAGTAATAATATCTTCAACGAAGTTGTTTGTTTAGCTTTGCCTTTTGTGCTTTTGTCAGAAAAAAAAATCAGTTAAAAAGTTATGAGCTACTTTTACTTCAAATAATCTAAGTGCAAACACACACACACTTGAGTTTTCCTGCTCTCTCTGTTCTGAAACGTAAGATGTTTAGAATAATTTTTATGATCCAATATATACGATATTCTCATATTTTTAGGTAATTTTAAGTTTATCAAAAATTGTGTAGCCAATCAAATTTAATAATTCTATTTTGTAATTGGTTGAGTAGTTTTTAGTTTGTAATTTTAATGATACTTTCTAGGTAAAAGTAATTTTCTTATAAGTGTGTACTATCCAAAACATCTTACATTTCAGAATAGAGGGAATATTGAATAACAGAAGAACTCAATCATGAAGAAGTAAAATACTCCCTCCATTTTATATTGTAAATAGTTTTAGCAAAAAATATTTGTTTCACAATATAAGTAGTTTTCATATTTTAATGCACATTTTCTCTTATTGGATATTGGGTAACCAATCAAATAATGCTAGCTTTTTTATAGTAGGTTGAATTTATTAATTAAATAATATTTTTTACAACAGCAATAATTTTTTAATATTAGTGTTGTTAACTAAAACTATTTACAATATGGAAATGAGGGAGTAGTAGCTTATGTTCAAAATGTAATTTTCTTGTTGGTTGCGTAATCATGGCTCCTACAACGAACCATATTTTTACTCTATTTAATTTCCCATTCAATTTTATTGGTCTAATAAATAAGCACATTAATACCATTTTTGTCACATGCATAGCCATATTCTCTATATTTAATTTTGTTGGTATGGTGAGTAATCTTGCCAGCAAAATAATTTCAAATTGTTGCTTCTCAAAGAAATTAATAAATGTTATAAAAAGAACTAGCATTTTATTGTATCGCAGGAATTTAAATAAGGGCGAAATTTTATACCCGTAGAATTTTTAACACTGATATAGAGAGAGAGAATTTCTTATTATAAAGAGAGAAGAGATTGAAGTGTGTTTTACAATGAACGTAAACGTTCGTATATATAGAAAGAAATTTACTGTACAAATAGTGCAGCGGACCCCACATCTTTTTATATTTTCAACTAAACACGGCTGCACCTTATTTTTGACTTTCGTAACACTCCCTCTTGGGGGCCGGTGTCACTATCCGCTCTCGCTTAACGTCTTTGTTGCCTCGTTAAAAACCTTTCTTGTAAAACCCAATGGGAAAAACCATAGTAAGGTAAAAAGAGTACAACCACGTAAGCTCCCCCTCGAATAAGCGGTCATAGATCCTTCTGATGACGCATTCCAATGTTATGGATGTGTTTTCTGAATACCGAGGTAGGGAGTGATTTTGTGAAGAGGTCGGCTGCATTGTCGCATGATCGAACATATCTTACTTCAATCTCTTTATTCTTTTCGAGCTCTTGAGTGTATGAGAAGAACTTCGGAAGTATATGTTTGGTTCTATCGCTTTTGATATATCCTTCCTTCGTTTGAGCAACACATGCCGAGTTATCTTCATATAGAATAGTTGGCTCCGTATTTTCGTCAATCCCACTGCTTGAACAGATGTGTCGGCTTATTGATCTTAGCCATACACATTCTCTACTTGCTTCATGGAGTGCAATGATCTCAGCGTGATTTGAAGAAGTAGCAACAAGTGTCTGCTTCTGAGAACGCCAAGATATGGCAGTGCCTCCAATTGTAAAAACATATGCTGTCTGGGATCGAGCTTTGTGTGGATTTGACAAATAACCTGCATCTGCAAAACCAATCATTTGACCTTTTGAACTTTTAAGATAAAACAAGCCTAAATCAGTTGTTCCTTGAAGGTAACGAAAGACATGTTTAATTCCATTCCAATGTCTTCGTGTAGGAGAAGAACTGAATCTCGTTAAAAGATTAATGGTAAAAGATATGTCAGGTCGAGTACAATTTGCAAGATACATAAGAGCTCCAATTGCACTTAAATATGGAGTTTCAGGACCAAGTATTTCTTCATTTTCCTCAGATGGTCGAAACGGATCATTTTCAACATTAAGTGATCTAACGACCATCGGAGTGCTAAGAGGAGTTGCTTTATCCATGTTAAAGCGTTTCAATACTCGTTTGGTATATGTAGACTGGTGTATAAATATACCCTTTTGAGAATGCTCAATTTGTAATCCTAGACAATATTTTGTCTGCCCGAGATCTTTCATCTCAAATTCTCCTTTCAGATAGTTTGATGCCTTTTGGATTTCGTTTTGAGTTCCAATAATATTAAGATCATCAACGTACACCGCGATTATCACAAATCCGGATGTTGTTTTCTTTATGAAAACACAAGGGCATATAGGATCATTCGTGTATCCTTCTTTTGTTAAGTGTTCGTTGAGACGATTATACCACATTCGTCCAGATTGTTTTAACCCATATAATGATCTTTGCAATTTTATTGCACATAACTCTTTAGGTTTGGAACTTAGCGTTTCTGGCATTTTAAATTCATCTGGGATTCTCATATAGATATCAGTATCTAATGATCCATATAAATATGCCGTAACGACATCCATGAGACGCATTTCTAAATTTTCATTGGCCGCTAGGCTCATCAGGAATCTAAATGTGATTGCGTCCATGACAGGAGAATAAGTTTCCTCATAATCAATTCCTGGCCTTTGAGAGAAAACCTTGGGCTACGAGACGAGCTTTGTATCTTGTAATCTCGTTTTTCTCATTTCTTTTTCGGACAAACACCCATTTGTACCCAACAGGTTTTATATCTTTGGGTGTGAGCACAATCGGTCCGAATACGTTTCGTTTGTTAAGCGAATCTAGTTCGACTTGAATTGCATCTTTCCATTTTATCCAGTCATGTCTCTTTTGACATTCATATACAGACTTTGGTTCTGGATCTTCGTTTTCTTCATTTATTTCCTTTGCTAAAAGGTATGAGAAAACGTCATCAATATCATCCATCTCATTTCGTTTCCATATCTTTCCATTATGGATGTAATTGATAGAAATCTCGTGATTTCTTTCAGATTCATGATGCTCTATATTGTCGTTAGATTCACAATTCGCTTCTTCCAAAATATTTTCCGTTATTTTGGGAGTATCATGCTTTTCACCTTCCTTACATTTTCTAGGAAGTTTATCTTTTGAACCAATAGGTCTACCGCGCTTTAAACGTGTTCCTGATTCACGTGTATCAACTGCCGTTCCACCGTTTTGTGGTATTTCAATACGAGCAGGAGTATTTGCAGCGGGTATATGTGATTTAGTTACCATTTTGGTATCAGCAAATGCATCAGGTAGCTGATTTGCTATATTTTGTAAATGCATGATACGTCGAACTTCTAGTTCTGACTGTTTCGTAGGAGGATCAAGGTGTAATAAAGATGGTACACTCCATTTGATCTCTTTTCCTACTTGTTTATTGTCTCCCCCTAGAGTTGGGAATTCTTTCTCATTGAAATGACAATCGGCAAATCGTGCCGTAAACACATCACCAGTTTGTGGTTCTAGGTATCTTATTATTGATGGAGAATCATAGCCAATATATATTCCCAACCGTCTTTGCGGTCCCATCTTTGTACGTTGTGGTGGTGCTATTGGAATATAAACCGCACAACCAAAGATTTTTAGATGAGAGATATTTGGTTCTTTTCCAAATGCTAACTGTAATGGGGAATATCTATGGTATGCACTTGGTCTTATCCGAATTAGTGCTTCTGCATGCAAAATAGCATGTCCCCATACAGAGGTTGGGAGTTTTGATCTCATGATCAATGGCCTTGCAATTAGTTGCAGCCGTTTAATTAATGATTCTGCCAAACCATTTTGTGTATGAACATGAGCAACATAATGCTCTACTTCAATCCCTGATACCATACAATAATCATTAAAAGCTTGGGATGTGAATTCACCAGCGTTATCTAATCTAACTCTTTTAATTGGATAATCTGAGAACTGTGCTCTTAATTTGATTATCTGAGTTAGAAATCTCGCAAATGCCATATTTCGAGATGATAACAAACAAACATGTGACCATCTACTCGATGCATCGATTAATACCATAAAGTAGTAGAATGGTCCACACGGTGGATGTATTGGTCCACAAATATCACCTTGGATTCTTTCCAAAAACTTTGGTGATTCTTTGTCAATTTTGGTTGGTGATGGTCTTATGATTAATTTTCCAAGAGCACACGCATCACATGTCATTTTATTACTTTGGTATATATCTTGGGTTTTTATTGAATGACCATGTGAGCTTTCAATGATTTTTCGCATCATTGTAGTGCCTGGGTGACCAAGACGATCATGCCATAATGTAACATCTTCTGGATTTCTTTTGATCACAAGATGTGATTCTATAGCATCAATATAAGTGTGATGCAATCCAGAAGGAAGTTCTGGAAATTTTTCCAGTACAAGGCCTTTGCCTGATTTTTCAGAAGTTATATACAAATACTTCTTTCCATTCTCAGTTGCAGACTGAGTGTTATACCCTTGACGGTATATATCTTTGAAACTCAACAAATTTCTCTTAGAATTTGGAGAATATAAGGCATTATCTATGGAAAACTTTGTTCCATTAGGCAACATAAAGTTTGCCTTACCAATTCCTTCGATCAGGTCTGTAGGACCTGATATTGTGTTTACAGTCATTTTTACTGACTTTAAAGTAGAGAAATATCTCTTATCCTTCAGTATAGTGTGCGTTGTGCCACTATCTGGTATGCAAACTTCTCTACCAATTTGTTTAGTTGTTGTTCAATTTGCTTTCTTATCCATTTCTGTAACACACAGTTAATATTAATAAAGAAAATAAACTTTCATAAGTAAACATATTATGCATCAATAACAAGTACACAATAATTATACATTAGATATTTTGAAATACAACATTATTTTGAAAGTGAAATACATAATATTTTATGGCATCACTAGGCATTATTAAGCTTGATCAGTACAAGCACTTCAATTATTTTGATGAGTGGCCTCGTCGAAATCTCCCATAAATTCAGAGGATTCGAGGTATGTCGATGTTGTACCCACAAGGTGTTCATTGAGATTTACTTCCTTTGCCTTGCCTTTAATAGATTCTTGGTACAATTGGCATAGATGCCGAGGAGTTCGACATACTTGAGACCAGTGTCCCTTCGATCCACATCTGTAACAGACGTTCTCATTTTTATGAGTAGGGTTTTCTTGGGTTTCTTTCCCTTTTACCCGATCAGATCGATTCCATGTGTTGGATCCCCTTCCTCTTGGGTTGTTACTCCTTTCATGGTTGCGGTTAAATCGATAACCACGACCACGACCAAAACCACGATTGTGACCACGGCCACGACCACGCCCACGATAGGAATAATTTCCTTTTTCTGGATTTTTTATATCCGTTGCATTTACCTCAGGAAATGCTTTGGTTCCCGTGGGTCGGGCATTGTGGTTTTTAATGAGGAGTTCATTATTTCTCTCCGCTATCATAAGCGCCACAACGAGTTCAGAGAACCTCGTATACCCACAATTTCTATATTGTTCTTGTAGAACATAATGATTTTTGTGGAACGTTTGGTAAGTTTTCTCGAGCATTTCTGCTTCCGAGACAGGCTTACCGCAATAATCTAATTGCACCACTATTCTCAATATAGCGGAATTGTACGTTTCCACTTTTTCAAAATCTTGAAATCGTAGATTTTTTCACTCATCAAGTGCATGGGGGAGAGTAATTTTTCTTTGGTTATCAAACCTCTCCTTCAGAGCTTTCCAAAGATCTAAGGGATCTTTGGTTCTCGCATAATCATGCGTAAGATTTTCATCTAGATGCCTTCTCAGAAATATCACGGCCTTTGCCTTTTCATGAGAGGTTGATATATTGCCGTCTTTTATTGTTCCGAGTATTTCCTCGGAATCTAGGTGAAGCTCCATGTTTGTAACCCATGCCGTGTAGTTTGTCCCAGTTACTTCCAATGCCGGAAACTGAAGTTTCTCGATTTTTGCCATTTGTATTTCTAAAACACATAATTATTAGAATATTATTCATATTAAAAGGAACCGTTTACATTAATCATGCAAGCAATTACAAGGAGAAGCGATGTAAGGAAAATTAAACCGATATTCATCTTAAATTCACTCGGAGTAAATTCTCCAACGAATAAACTATAAATAGAAACACAAATAAAAATGGCACATAAAAACAAAAATGCGCGAATCATCTTTCTTGAAATGGAAAATCGGAGGAGAGCGATTTGAATTTTTTGAGAGAAGATTAAATGTTTTGGATGATGAAATGAAGTGAAAATGAGTTGTATTTATAGATGAAAATTACTGTTCATGACCGTTGGAGAAAGGAGAAATTTTTGAAAAAATTTCTTTGTGACCGTTGGGGTTAAATCGAGTACACCAAAAATCAGTCTGAAAATATCGTATTAAACAGTCAATCAAATCTATAAAAATTTCATAAAAGTAAAAAATTATGGCAATGAAATATTTATGTTATGACAACAAATCATGCGACGCCTCAGCCGATCAATGCAGAGTAATAAATAAATTATACGGCGGTTCGGCCGACCAATTAATAATAAACATAATATAAGGCGGCTCGGCCGACCAATAAATAATAAATATGATATAAGGCGGCTCGGCCGACCAATAAATAATAAACAGAATATAAGGCGGCTCGGCCGACCAATAAATAAATTAAATTACTAGTAAATAATATAGGCGGTATTCCGGCCATTATAACATGATATAAATAATAGTAGAGGCGGTATACCGACCATTATAACAGGGTATAAATGATACAAATAAATTTTACCGAATCGCAGAGTGATCGTACTGATAACGTGTTATAAAAAGAACTGGGATTTTATTGTATCGCAGGAATTTAAATAAGGGCGAAATTTTATACCTGTAGAATTTTTAACACTGATATAGAGAGAGAGAATTTCTTATTATAGAGAGAGAAGAGATTGATGTGTGTTTTACAATGAACGAAAACGTTCGTATATATAGAAAGAAATTTACTGTGCTAATAGTGCAGCGGACCCCACATCTTTTTATATTTTCAACGAAACACGGCTGCACCTTATTTTTGACTTTCGTAACAATAAATTTAATTTTCTAAAGAGACACAACATTCTTTCGACCAAAAAAAAAAAGAGACACAATAGTCAACAGGCGATAAAAAACATATTTTCTCTCTCTAAATTTTCTCTCTCCCATCTCTCTAAACTTTTCCACTGCCAGTGTGTAAGCTCCGCTCTGGTGACTGTCAGTGTGTTAGCTCCGCTCTGGTGACTGCCGTGTCCTTTTGCGGTCACGCAAGCACCCCTTTTCTTTCATGTTTCTCTGTTTCTCCTTGTCGTCTTTGTTTGTATCGGCATAGGAAAAGCTCATGGATCTCTCCCTGGTTTCAGATCTAGTGTTTCTGTAGTCGATCTGAGGTGGTCACGGCGGGGAAGGTGATGTTAGAGGACGGCATATCCCTTTATCCGTGTTTTCCTCGAGTTTGGCTCTGGTGGCTCTGACCAGAAGTTTTCCTAGATTTTGGTGAGCTTTTCGGTTTGACGGCTCGAGTTTCTTCGGAGAGGCCTTCGGGTCTCAGGCTGGTTGCTTGCAACTTCTATTTCTTCTCTCCAGCTTGCATCCAACGATGGTCTTTGGTGGAAGCGCGTGGGGCTCCTTCTCGGTGGCGAGATCCTCTCCTGCTCGAAGGTGTTCCGGTGGCGGCGTGTGGTGATGTGATGGTCCTCATTTTGTTTCATCGAGACTTTGTCGCGGTCCTCTCATCTCAAAGCTGGAGTTTTCCGGCGGTGTGGCGTTCACCGTTGTCGACCTTTTCTCCTGATGCTTTCTCAGCGTTTCTTTAGCTGTATCGGAGGAGTGAGATTTTGTTGGTTCGAGGTAGGGTTTCAGTTGGGCGCTCAAACTTCTCTCTCTCTCGGTTGAGGCTGCTCCGAAGGTGGTGGGACTGTCTGTTCCGCTTGCTCTATATGGGCTCTCGGTTCAACGGGTGTACACGGTCCTGGTTACGAGGCGAAGAGGCGGCAATCTCTGAGTGTCTAACCGAACGACGGCATCGTCGGATAGTTCTACTGCCTCGTGCCGCTGGTGTATGTCAAGGTCACGTGGGTTAGTGAGTTTGTGCTCGTGATTCTTGGAGTGGTTTGTGTTTTGTTGGTGTTTCGGAAGCTGTAAGACTCGTAACATCAAGGTTTGAGTGCGCCTTTCTCTCGGTCTCGTGGCAACCGGCTCGTCCTTTGCGATCCTTTCCATATTCCCTGGTTCGAGCTCATCTCATTGGTCTCCTCCGTTGCTCAATTTCTAGTTTACGGTCTTAGTTAAAGTTGTTGTGTTTTGCATCATTTGTTTAGTTTAATATCTGCAAATCTGCTACTAGTTATCTTTTGTAAAGTCCGTCAAAAATCAAAAGTTTGGTATGATAAATTTAACATTTTACTAAAAAAAACAGGTATATAACAATTCATATTTTTATATAAAAAATGCTAAAATAACAAGTGAAGATTAATAGCCCTTTATTAAAAAAAAACAAGTGAAAAAATTGTCAACCTAACTCATTTTTAATCATTCGAGTTAGGGGTTGACGTTCGGATACCCATTCGGGTTCGGTTCGGATCTATTCGGGTTTCGGGGTCAAATATTTCAGTCCCATTCGGATATTTCTAAATTTCGGTTCGGGTTCGGTTTAGATATTTTCGTGTTCGGTTTGAGTTCGGATAACCCATTTAAATTATTTTAAAATTTTTAAAATTCATTATATATTTTAAAATACTCAAATCTATAAAGAAAATAATATATTACATATAAATTTGAATAACACATGTCAAAATACTTAAACTTAACATATAAATTGGTTTGGTTTGAATATTTGGATAGAGAATAAATAAATATTTTAAGTATTTTTGGTATTTTGAGTATACTTTACTATTTAAGACATTTACGTTTGATTATTTGTATATATTTTCAAGTATTTTGGCTAAGTTAAAAGTATCAAATATATTTTGGATATTTTTTAATATACATTAAATCTAAAAAATAATTAATATATAGGTTTATAAATCTATTTCGGATACATTCGGGTACCCGAAATATTACAGTTTAGATCGGGTTCGGTTTCAGTTCTTTAAATACCAAAATTTTAGACCCATTCGGATATTTAATCAATTTCGGTTCGGATTTGGAACTACTTTTTCGGATCGGATTCGATTCGATTTTTCGGATCCGGATTTTTTGTCCAGCCCTAATTCAAGTGATCACTGTATTTTATTATTGTCAAATTTTTATAACAATCAAGATTTTTACTATATATACTACATACGCATAATTTTCGGTCATCAAAAAAAATCATCTGGATTCATTTAAATATTTTTTTCTCTATATATAGTGTTTAGAGATCGTAGAGAATTAAGCGATCAGTATCAACTTCGAACTTTGAAATATTTAGAATATCTTCTATAGTATAGTAATCTCCGTTCTCGAAAGTAAGATGTTTTAGATTTTTTACTTGTTTCACAAACATAGATTTTCTATATGTTTAAAGTATTTTTTTATACTTTTAAGAAACATTAAATGAAAATATTTGAATTGATTAAATTTTATTGGTGAAAAGTTATTGAAAAGTGTATGATAAAGTTAAAAAAAATTAAATTATAAACATTTATTGAATTTTTAATAAGCGTGAACGCTTTAGAAAATTTTACTTTTGGGAGCAGAGGGGGAGTATTATACAAAAATGAATTGCAGTATCCACAGATCCCAAAGTTGCGTCCGTCACTCTACCGGCCCTTCAAAATGTCAGAAACAAGCATGGATTTTTGATAAAAACGAATTTGATACAAATATAACTGCGCTAATTAACATGTGCATGGTTTTTAACATTACTTTTTTTTTTGAAACGTCGCCTTTTTACATTACTTCAAAATAGATTTTTTTTTTTGATCAACATTACTTCAAAATAGATTTTTGCATTTATTAAGGCTTCATTATCTCTGCGTTGTTGCTTTCACAACTTTGGTCACGCAACTGATACATCTTCGACCAAATTAGCACCTGATACTTTTAAACGCTAATTGCATTTTTGGTAACATAATTAGCTGATATAACGAACAATAGTAATGAGTGACATTTTGCAGTTAAACCTGAATTATTTGTATCTTGTTCAACTGAATTCAGTTTGTGGAAGCGCACCGTTATAATTAACCAAATAATAATACTAATCTATGTATGTAATATTGAAAAATATGACAAACGTGTATAATAGCTTACAAAAAATAAATATAAATCTGTATGAAAATAAAAAGAAATAGCATCCAAGGCTTCATAAAGAACTATAGCAGAGTATAAAATTTGTTTCAATTTTTTTTTATCAAAACTTTTGGTTCATTGAATTTCCTTAGCTGGTTGCATAAATGCATTAATTTCATATTTACACGAACATATAAGTCATGAAGCAATACTTCTTTGTTTCCTTGACGCTGGATGATAAAGAAGTCGATCTTGTCGCTTATATATGACATAAATATCCCAATTATTATTAGAAAACTTCGCAATTAAAAAAAACTTGGCAATTGGAATTAAATTTTCATTTATTTCAGAATTTACAACATGGACCCCTCGATACAAAATTAATACGACCTTCCTTGAACATGATTTGTTCTTGAACATCATTTGTTCTTGAATACAAAATTAGTTACTTGAACATCTATCCTTGATTTCTTTCATTAAAAAAAAACGAAATTAATATGCGGTCGCAGAAAATTATCCATCCATTTTATATAAACATATTAAACTTTAAACCTTATACTTGACTATAAAGTTCACAATATTTCCAGTAAAACTGTAAAAAATGTAAATCTTGAACTAAAGGCTCATCTTCGCGGACAATGAGGATAACGTCTCCGCCTTTTCGCCGTGGTCGACGTGTCACTATAAACGGATGTGAAGAAACGGTCAATCTCTTCCGGGTTCGTGATAATCTCACAAGTCGACACTAAGAGCTTCCTCTTACACGATCTGATCATCATAGCCGCCGTAGCCGACGGTTTTGATGGCGGTGGACGAGGTTTTCTTGGCGGGGAAGGTGGAGGATCAAGAACGGATGGAATCTTGTGTTCTTCAGATGTGGGTGTGCTGCAGCTAATGCCATCTTCGTTTTCTTCATCGCCATCGTTTATGTTTCTAGAGGTTTTGGATGGGATTTTAATGGTTGTTGGGATATTGACTTTGGACAGATCTTGTAATAAATCAAGATCCATATCTATAGATGTGTGTGTGTTCTTGTTTGCTGTGGAAGTTTATTTTTGTGGAAAACTTGTTGGAGAAGAGAGGTTGAGAGAGGCTTGTTATATGTGTTTATGTCTTTACATACACGTATACACAACACACATGAAGTTAGAATGTCGCATAGTCGTGTTTGTTTGTATGTACAACTAATCGCATGTGGTTTACCATTTTGATAGGGTTTACATAATTTTATTATGTAACTAATTTTTTTTTCTTAAAGAGTTAAATTATTGAGAGATGAATATGTGGAGAGAAACTCTCTCTAAAAATATCTCAAACGAGAACCCATCTCTTTCTCATCTGGTTTTTTATTAGAACATTTATTGTGCCGTGGCTGCTGAATCTTTGGGCCGTGGGCAGTAAGTTCCGAAGCCATAAAACATAAAATTTGGTTACATACATATGTCTTGTGCCTATTACAACCTATAGACATGGGCATGTGTTCAGATTTAAACACTAGTCCATGCATGGTGCATCATTATATTTTGTGTAAACAATTGGTTGCAACCAGTTCTTGTATTACTAAATTAAATGTCAAATGTGAGAGGTTGTATAAGACAATGTGATCTATATACAGGATGGACCAAGACGTTTTACATGCCGATTTTAATAATGTTTAAATATACGCCCTTACCATGCCATATAACCAATTATTATAGGCTGTAACATGGGTTTACTAGAATCAGTAGAATGCTTGTTGCAAAAGCCGTGTATATAAGTCAAAAAATATATATTTGGATATATCGAGTGCATGTGGTGATGATATAGAGTAGATCTGTGGAAGTGAGTCAGTAGGAACATCCAAATAAAAAAAAGTACAAAACTGGAAAGATCTATATTATCTCTCGCAGGAGATCTCGATCTATATTGCCTTTGCTTTATTTACTTTGTTTTTGTCAACCTTTTGTCTCTTGTTTTTACCATTTTTATTATGCTTGGCTACTCTAAACATTTTTTTTGTCTGCATATAGAGACATTGACACGTTTTCTGGTTTGGCCTAGGTACAAAGGGAGGGTTGGACAAAAATATTAAAGATGTATAATTAGGATAAGCCAATGTTTCTTGTGAGGCTAAGAAACCATACAATCACACAATCAAACAATATGCAGCATTTAGATTCTATCAACTATACCCAATATTGAAGTTTAGGTGGTCCAACTCCGGTTGTTTGATTTGGTCAAACGGGTACCGTGTAAAATCAAATCAAATTAATTTCTTAAGCCGACAATACAGAGAAAAGAAATGTAAAATGAAATCACAGTTTAATGGATTCAAAGTAGATCTTGTTTTAATTGGTTTCAACATATATTTCCTATAAATGGAAAAATTCACCGAACCAAAAGAGGATCAGATATTGAAGACTCATAGATCTATAGTACTTTGGTTAATCGATTAAAAGTTCTACACTCTAAGACAAATATTGTAAGATTCATCATATTAAAATTTCTACAACTAGAGTTGGATGAAAGATTCTCACATATATTTTCAAGGTATGAAACCTTAAAAAAAATTCAAGGTATAAAACACGATGCCCCTACATTACAGGGTGATAACTAATAACAAAGAGTGTACATCGTACGTAGACATACGAATCGTGCCCTACTGCATGTGGTTGACAAAGAAAACAAAACCTAATTGATTAAAATAAGTTTTTATATTCGGTAAATCCATATACTCGATCAAATCCACATCGGATTCCAAAAATATGTCTGTTCTTTTATCGAATGCTTTTGGAAGTTTTAATTATAATAAGTTTATACAGTAAATTTGTACACCAACAAAGAAGAAGACAAATAATCATGTGTCTCATATTAGAACCACATGCAATCAAAAAGTATTAAGTAAATGTACAATGTAGACAAAGAAAGCAAGTGAAACGTAACGTGCATGGCGTCCAGATCATAAACTCATTCCTGTATTCTTTTTGTTATTTACTCTTATACTAATATATTTGGATATTTCGCAATAAAAAATTCAAATACCACAAAATTCCAAGGACTATACCAATAGACAACAAAAGTTAAGGAACATGATTAGGGTATATCATATATAATTGTACTCCTCCCTATCAATTCATAGAGATGAACGAATGTATCGATCATTTAATTCTACAAAATAAAGTTGACACACTTCTCGACCATATTAAGTATCCAACCAACGAATATTTTCGCATGGGTTGCTGATGATAGTAGTCGTTACATTTTACATCATTGTTATACGAGGCCGCCCAAGTCCTAACCGGACCAGCACACCAGCAGCCACATGGACCAAGATTTGTTTATTACTATCAAAAAACAGATTTGGTACTTTCTTAAATCTATTTATAGGAATTTTATTTTTAAAACCCGTCAAGGTCACATACTATTTTGTTAGTGTTTTTTCAAACTCTCGAAAGCTTAACTGGTGAGTTTTATTAGATGTGATGATACCAGAATTAACAACTATAGTCTAGTTAACATAAATCAATCCATCAATCTAACTTTTAATTTTTCTTTGTAATCAAGAAACCACATGGAAAAAGGCAGAAACTAATCCTATAATATATAAAAGATGTGGACGAAAGACTTTAAGTCATGCTATCATCTTAATTGATAATTCCACAATCATTATCACTTTAGCATGAAACATACAGAAAGTCTAGTAGAAAAAATGACTTGGAAGACTCTTGCAAGAGTCAACACGTACTCAAGTCACCCACCTTGAAATGGCCTATGTAACTTCAAGAGAATATGCAGTGATAAAACTGTACGTAGAATTTGACCAAAAAAAAAAAAAAAAAAAAAAAACTGTACGTAGAATCAGTGGCGGAGGTTGAATTATGCTCATGTAATCAAATGATCAAACATAATTTTTTATTGAATAGGTGCAAATAGAATGTTTAGACTTAGATCATGAGGGTCAATCGTACAAACATAATACCAAATTGTGTATCAAATGCAAATTGTATAAGCATAAAAACAAAATTTGTCAAAAATCACATGGGTCAGTTGACCCTCCTCATAACAAGGTGGTTCCGCCACTGCGTAGAATAGAAGGGTAACACAAAACAACTCTCATATATGTTTTCACCCCTGTTCAAAAACGCGCCCGCCTGGCCGTTTACTCGTCCGATTAGATGGTGGTCGGAAGGCTGCCGTGGCGAGGAGGAGCTATGCGGTGGTCCTAGGCGCTGAAACAAAAAACTTTTCAAAAATCGAAATTTCAAGAGCTAAATCAGTGTTTAGGTCATCAATCTACTATATTTAGGTGAAACTCATAAGAATCGGTTGTAAAAACCTATGAAATCGCGAGAAAAAAAATGAAGAACAAAAGATTTGAGATCTGGAAAAATGATGCAAAACGCATCTTTGCCTACTCGAACTCGTGCCCCTATACAGAATGACTGGGACACGGACCACTAGACTGTGTTATCTAAACGTGTAATCTTCACATACCTAATATATGAACCTAAAACTAGGCGCTGAGTACACCCCGCTTAAACCCCGATTTTTTGGTAACTCCTTAGGTCTATGGTTACCGCCCGACTAACGCCTAGCGTAGTTCCGAACATGGGTTTTCACCAACAAAAACTTTCATATTTGTATTTATATATTTATGGAAATAAATAGCTCCTGGGTTTCGATTAGGCTCTTTTTATCATCTCAGGCCCAATCGAGAGTAGTCCAGGCCTCGAGGAGGAAGAAGAAGCCGACGAGAGGAGAGATAGATATTAAGGTGGAAAACCCGTTGGATTTATGATTATGAGAACAACTAATATAACAAACATCCTAGTTTGAGAGCATAGCTGCAAGTTTATAGAGAACTTGTGATGTGTTTGGCTATAATCAGGCCTGGCTATAATAATAGTTGGTCCCATAGATATTCAAAAATCTTTCTCTATGCGATACAGTAAGTAACTCCATTACACAAGATTCACAACCTGCTATTAAAAATCTAAGAGCTAAGATCTTTGATGCAATATAAGATTTTCCTAACCAAAATATCTGATATTGACCAGTTTCAAAAGTAAAGTTTCATTTTTCTTCACCTTTAGGGATCTTTCACGATTGCATTGCTACCTGAGCTTGTTGAAAATGTTGCAAAATTAAAATTTTCAACAAAATAAAATGTTCCATCAACTCAGGCCACAGTTTTTTAGGCTAAAATATACTTCAATGCTAATGGTGGGGTCAGTCTACTAGACAATGATGTTCGTTTTTTCAATACTCATAATATTTTTCTCATAATCTATAATGTTTCGTAAACATCATTAGCAGTATATTCATATTCTAATGGGGTTTGAGATAAATATTCTAAAGTATTATATAATGTTATTGAATAGTAAAATCATTTTGAGCTAGCTAACTACAAATTAAAGCATGTGCCCACCACACTACCACAGAACTTAAAAATAGCCCCTCGAGAGCGCGAGCAGTTAAGTAGGTGAGAGTCGCTCACTGTACACAGCTCTTCCCGCACATGTGTATTTTTAGGTTCAGACAACTAACCAATCCACGCCGGCCACGTAAGGTTTTATATCATTAGTGCACCAACTCTCATTGTGTCTGAAGAGTAACCATCAATTTTGTATTCTGTACCACAAACCGGTCAGGTTCTTCGGTATTATTCACTCCGTTTCATAATACTTGATGTTTTGTAATAATACACAAAAATTAAGAAAATGTATAGATTACATTTCCCTAGAAAAATATTTTAAAGATATAATTTTAAAATCAGTTAAACAATTATAAAAAAGACTGTAAAATCTAATTGGTTCAACAGTTTCCAATAAAGTTAAAGTTAACCTTAAAATCTCAAAAGTTTCTTAAAATCTCAAAACGTCATGTAAATTGAAACAAAACAAACTTTCTAAAACATCATCTATATTGAAACGGAGGGAGTATTAGATATTAATCTCACGCGCCTTGTAGCAGCAAACATCTGACACGTTCATCGATCTGACTGTTGGTAATACTCAGTCGCTCTCGAGTGTAAGTGTCTCGTGCCATGCACATGACTGCGCACATTAGTTTTGACCATTGCTCTTATTTATTTAACCACCACTAAAAATACCAAAGCTTTCTCAGTCTCTCTCTCTCTATCTGAAACGATGACGACGTCGTTTCGCTCTCCGGCGGGCGCCGCCACTGTGTTTTCCACCGATCAGAAGATCCTGGTCGGGAGTCTCCACGCTCTTAGGTCCTCTCGTAATGTTTTCCTTGGAAGAAACGTGTTTGGTGGTGTCCACTCGTTGCCTCCATCGTCGTCATCTTCTTCCTCAATCCAAGCCGTATCAACGGTAAAAAATTGTTACCTTTACCTAATTTAGCTCTATCTTTCCAAAGCTTCCTGCTTTGATTGAAAAAAAAAAGTTCATTTCTCTGATTTGTTACAATTGTGTTGCAATCAAACATGTATAGGTTCTGTAATAGATTGATGCTGTTTTTGTGTAATGATGTGATCGATAGGTGTTTGGTTTTTGTGCTGAGATGAAAGTTTTGTTATATTAGTATTTTCTTAATTCAAGAAGTTCTTGCTAAATCTTCTCTTTGGCAGAAGCTGAGATTCGAACATTGCACCTCTAATTTTAAGGAAGAAAGCTTTACCACTAGAGCTAGTAGCTCGGTGTTTCTTTTCTTTCCTTCTTTCTCTGATGTTGTTCTGTGATATTTAATTCTACAGCCAGCGAAGCCCACCAAGAGGAGCAAAGTCGAGATCATCAAAGAGAATAGCAACTTCATCAGGTACCCTCTCAACGAGGAGCTACTAACAGAATCCCCAAACGTCAACGAATCCGCCGTCCAGCTCATCAAGTTCCACGGAAGCTACCAACAGTACAACCGAGAAGAACGCGGCGGAAGATCCTACTCCTTCATGCTCCGCACCAAGAACCCAAGCGGCAAAGTCCCAAACCAGCTCTACCTAACCATGGACGACTTAGCAGACGAGTTCGGCATCGGCACGCTCCGTCTGACCACCAGACAAACCTTCCAGCTTCACGGCGTCCTGAAGCACAATCTCAAGACCGTTATGAGCTCCATCATCAAAAACATGGGGAGCACGCTCGGCGCGTGCGGTGATCTGAACAGAAACGTTCTTGCTCCGGCTGCGCCTTACGCGAAGAAAGACTATCTCTTCGCGCAGGAGACGGCTGATAACATCGCGGCGCTTCTAAGTCCTCAGTCAGGGTTTTACTATGACATGTGGGTTGATGGTGAGCAGTTTATGACGGCTGAGGCGCCTGAGGTTGTGGAAGCTAGGAATGATAACTCTCATGGGACTAACTTTGTGGATTCTCCTGAGCCTATTTATGGAACTCAGTTCCTGCCGAGGAAGTTCAAGATCGCTGTGACTGTGCCTACTGATAACTCTGTTGATCTTCTCACCAATGACATTGGCGTTGTTGTCGTTTCTGATGAAAATGGGGAGCCTCAGGGTTTCAATATATATGTAAGTCTATGCATCTGATTTAGCATTTCCAATAGGCATGTGGATATAAACCGGGAACTGTAAAACCGAATTGAATCCAAGACTGAACCGAAGTTCACAAATAATCGAATAGTTCCTATATTTCTGGAACCGAAAAACCGGAACTGAACTGAGAACCAATGGGTTCTACAATACAATTTAGATACCTTAAAATATTAATTATATTTAATTTTAAAATTTACCAAATATTTTTAGATAGATCTTATAAACCAAAATCTCCAAATATTTTTTTATCTGAAATATTTAAATTATTCGAACTATCCTAAAGAACCAAATTACCCAAATAGTTTTATTCAAAATATTTAAATTTATCCAAATTACCCGATATTTAATCTGAAAAACTGAAAAAAATCTGAATTTTAATCCAAAATTAATTGAAAAGCCGGAAACGAAGTGGAACCAAAATTTTATACATTTATTACCCGAACCGAAAACCACAAGAACCGAGCCGAAATTGAATTGAATTTCATACATAACCAAATGGTTCCTATACCTTCAGAACCTAAAACCGAAAAATTGAACTGAAATCCAAACGCCCAAGCCAAATCTCCATTGTGGTTAAAATTGCTTATAAGTTTTTTTCTTCTTTCTTTCAGGTTGGTGGAGGTATGGGAAGAACACACAGAATGGAGTCTACATTTGCCCGCATTGCAGAACCATTAGGCTACGTACCCAAGGAGGACATCTTGTACGCCGTAAAGGCCATTGTTGTCACACAACGTGAACACGGTAGAAGAGACGACCGCAAATACAGTAGAATGAAGTATCTGCTCAGCTCATGGGGAATAGAAAAGTTTAGAGACGTGGTTGAGCAATACTACGGTAAAAAGTTTGAGCCTCCCCGTGACTTGCCAGAGTGGGAGTTCAAAAGCTATTTGGGATGGCATGAGCAGGGAGATGGTGCTTGGTTCTGTGGCCTTCACGTAGACAGTGGACGCGTTGGTGGTAACATGAAGAAGACGCTGAGGGAAGTCATTGAGAAGTATAGACTTGACGTGCGTATCACGCCTAATCAGAACATTGTGTTGTGTGATATCAAGAGCGAGTGGAAGCGTTCCATTACTACTGTGCTTGCTCAGGCTGGCTTATTGGTAAGCGGTTTGTTTTCTTTCTATACAGTCTTTGGTGTTTTGAAAGTTAAGTTGATAAAGAGTGTGTTTGATTTTGACCAGCAACCAGAGTTTGTAGACCCTCTCAACCAAACTGCCATGGCTTGTCCAGCTTTTCCTTTGTGCCCTCTGGCTATAACTGAGGCAGAGCGTGGGATTCCTAGTATTCTAAAGCGAGTGCGAGCAATGTTTGAGAAGGTATGATATTCTCATGGATATTTCTAAAAAGATAACTCCTCTCATGTGCAATATATTTCTTTCTTCTATCAGGTTGGTCTCGAGTATGATGAATCGGTTGTGGTGAGAGTAACTGGTTGCCCTAATGGATGTGCTAGACCATATATGGCTGAAGTAGGTCTAGTTGGGGATGGTCCAAACAGCTACCAGGTAATTACAGCTTCCATCAATGAGTTGGAACCCAAGAATAATACTCCCTCTGTTTTTAACAAGTGTTAATTTGACATTTTTCACAGATTAAGATTGTGATTGAAATATATTTAAGTTATTAATTACATCTATTAGACCCATAGTATTTGAGATATAAAAAATTATTTATAAAATCAATACAGTTTAGAATTAATTTTTAGCTGAAAGTAGGTATAATCTTCGTTCAAATTCTATGTGTAACAAAAAAAATGTTAGAATGACACTTATTATAAACAGAGAGAGTAAAAAAAATCTCATTGGAAGTTCTGTGTTGCAGGTTTGGTTAGGAGGGACACCGAACCAGACACAGATAGCGAGGGCGTTCATGGACAAGGTGAAGATTCAAGACTTAGAGAAGGTCTTTGAGCCATTGTTTTACAACTGGAAACTTGGGAGACAAGCAAAGGAATCATTTGGAGAATTCACAACCCGCATGGTAAGACTTTCCTAAACGACTCTTCTTAGAAAGCGTAGAAGATGTGATTTAACTAATACAATATTTTTTCAGGGATTTGAGAAACTCAAGGAGCTGATAAGTACATACGAAGGATCTCCACAGTAAAAACAAGAAGGAACTTTTGTCCTTTGGAATTACACAAAACAAAGGATGCATTCTCTTGTCGTGGTGTTACTCTTCGGTGACATCTGACAAATAAAGATTATGTACTTGATCGTACTCTTCTGTACTTTTTTTTAATTGAGTTGAGACCACAAATAAGCACTTGGCTCGTTCCTTTCTGGGTATGTTTGATTGTTGTATGGACAAAGTAATTATTTCCTTTAGGGAATGGTAATGTATTTGCTATTTGCTCAAAAGATAAGCAACTATGGTCTTGGAGAAATTATAATGTTGTTATAACGAGGAAGAATATGTGTTATGTGATAAGCCCATGGTTGAGCTTACCTGAATCAAACAGAAAAGAAAGGAGGAGTGTCGAAGATTTATAGAAGAGAGAGTGAGAGAAGAAGGAGAAGAACACTGAAATAATTCCAAAAAAAATATGGGATGACTGCGTAAAAGCTAAAACCCTCTGTACATATATAAACCCTTTTTAATCCCACCTAGACTACACACCTCTTTACAAAACCACCCAAGAATATAAATTATCTTCACATTATCCCCCAATCTTTTCTTACTGCTCAGTTCTCCCTCTCTAATTAATTTTTTAATTAGTTTTTATTCTTATAAAACGCAATTTGCGATTGCCCACCCACACAATCTGAAAATTTTGACCTGACACTTTGATATCTTTTCTGCAATTTTTTTTTTCTGAACTTAGTTCTTTCAATGGGATCAAGAGAATTATCAATGGTGATCAAACAATGGTTCATCGCTGTATATTGTACTCATTATTTTTTATATTTTTACTTATATTTTATATATTTTTACTTATATTTTTATATAATTTTATTAAATTTTAAATATAAAAATATTTTGTATTTATTTGCTAATAATAATATTCGTAAAAACATTAATATTGTTTATAGAAAATTTATTAATAAATATATCATACCCGTTCGTACTATATGCTTTAAATGATGAATTGAATGGTTTATCCTTTGGTACGAACCTGATCATAAACAATATATATGGCAATGATAATCTTGGACAGATAAATATATCATGTGATCGGTTGTATGATAAATTGACCAAAAATATACGGAACACAGGTGACGATGAATGTATGGCATCCTCTAATGAGAACGAGTTTAGTCTGGGTCAAATTTAGCTCATAGCAGGATCTTACAACAACATTGACATCAAAAGTATTGAAGCCAACTAAAATCTACAAAACACTTCTAACTTTTCAATTCAATAAAAAATATATGTATATAAATGACTAAATAACTATAATTTAATTATTTTACTCCAGAGTTATCCGGGGATATATCGTGACCATCAACCAAGGTTGTTCATATATTGGAAGGTACATATGTGATACAATTCATTTCACTTTCTATTTGATATTTTTCAATTCTAAGTATCAATCCCTACAATCATAGTAACAATAATCTTTGTTTCATAAATGATATATAATGCTGATTAGTAGTTGTGATTTGTGAATGAAATGATTTTAGAAACAAGCTAATACTGTATTTTTAAACGCAGTATTAGTCGAATCAAAATATTGAGTATCACCATTAACTAGGTAGTTATATGTCACATGTCGGATTCTTATATCATAATATTACCACCATTAACTAGGTACATGTTGGTTACAGAAAACAGAGTATATAACAATATACAGCGATGAACCATTGTTTGATCACTATTGACAGTTCTCTTGATGCCATTGAAGGAAGTAAGTTCAGAAACTTTCTCGAAAAAAAAAGAAATTTTTTCCAGGAAAAATATAGCAAAGTGTCGGGTCAAAATTTTCAGATTGCAATTTTAAATTGCGTTTTAGAAGAATAAACGCCAATTCGAAAATTTAATTAGAGAGGGGGAACTGAGCAGTCAGAAAAAGATTGGGGGGAAAATTAAAAATTAGTGTTAGACTCTCTCTGACACTACTCCCAATGCAACCTGTGTGGAATGTGCCTGGTCGCACTTCCGGTGTGAATCTTTCGGCGTTTGCTCCTGGTGAACCCCCTCCTGGCCTCCCCCCCGACCCTCCTGACCCATCCCCTCCTCTTTCCCCTGCAGAATTCCCGTCCCTCACTGATTCTACCTCTATAACTGCTCTTGCTGGTGCTTCTCGAAAGGGACAACGTAAGATGCTGATGAACCCCACCGTTACTGCGGCCTCTACTGAGAACCTGCAACCAACAACTACCTCTACTGGTGCCTTTGAAATGGAAACAGAGCAAGGAAACCTAACCTTATCTTCTTCTGTCACTGTTGCAGAAAATAGATCTGGGACTGCTACAGTCAAAACCCTTCCCACAGAAACTACTCTTCAACAACACTACCAGATACTCCCGTCTAAATCCTCCTCACCTACTCAAACCAACAAAGCGGCCTCCTCCATCCAGACCAACCCTGTTTCCAGCCAAAGTGATACCCAACCCCAGGCTCCCTTACTTATCAACCAAAATCTCCCTCCATCTTCCACCCCTCCCGTTACTGAGAACTCTCAAAACCCTACCCAAACTCTGATTGAAAAGCTCAGGGCCTCAGCAGACAAGCCTTTGAAGCGTCTTGCGCCTGTTGCGGTTTCTCCAACTGGAAGGCCTCGAGTAGTAATACCTGATGCTGTATTCAAAAAAGGAGCAGATATTCACAAAGACTTCATTATCTGCTACTTCAATGGGAAGTCCCCACCCTTCAATCAGATACAAAGTGTATTTAATTACATGTGGGGAAAAGGTAAAAGACTAGAGATCCACAATAACCCACTGAATCGATCAGTTATTGTGCGTATTCAGAGCGATTACCTCAGGCAAAAGATACTGGAAAAGAACATCTGGTACGTGGGGGACTCTATGTTACATACCGCCCAGTGGAACTCCACCCATTCCATGTCAACCCCCCCTCTGAAAGCCATCCAGATATGGGCCCACATCTCAGGAGTTCCTCTTGATCTCCGTCATGATGAAGGACTAAGCTTGGTGGCTGGAATGGTAGGTGAACCAAAAGACACTGATGAGTTCACAAGGAACTTGGTTAGCTTAACAGTTTGTCACGTCAAAGTGGAAGTGGATTTGACTGTACCATTACCTAAGGTGGTCGAGTTTGAAAGGGAAAACGGTGAAGTTGTGGAACTTTCTGTCCACTACCCGTGGGTTCCTCCTACTTGCTCGCATTGTCACGAGCTCGGTCACATCATCCGTAACTGTCTCACTTACTTCCCTGCTCCCCCTGACAAAGAAAAAGCCCCTTCTAATGAGCAACCTGCTACTCAAAAATCTAAAGACTTCCCACAAACGCCCCGCTCAAAGCCTTCCCAAAAAACTCCACAAAATAACCAAAAAACCAACCAAAATACTAAAATACCCAATTCATCTTTTACCCCTTCAAAGGATTCTAGAAAACTTCAAAAAAAATACCAACCTGTTGTTAAGGATCTCCTTTTAGGCTCCGTCGCCTTAACTCCGGATGATCTCTCTTCCTCATCCACTTCCCTTGTTCCAAAACTTCCTTCTCTCCCTTCCAATCCCCTAGTAAACTCCAACCCCTTTTCCACACCTACCCAAACATCTAGACCATCGCTTAAACGCTCCAGATCCTCCCCTACCCTCTCTCCTCCTTCCACCACCACTTCAAACCCCTTCACGGAATCTGTTTTAAACCCCTTCCCGTTAACCTCTAACCAATTTGCCCCCTTACTCCTAAGCCATTCGCTCAATCCCTTACTCCCTAACCCTCCTCTTAACCCCTCTCTTGATCTAAACTTTTCAAAAACACTTTCTTCTTGTGATTCTAAAGGACCTCGGCATGAGGATCCTCCTTCTCCCTCCCAATGAGCGTAAAGCTCTTTTTTTGGAATGTTCGAGGTCTAAATGACCCGAGCAAACATCCGCCTTTTGTAAATTGGATTAGTAGTCAAAACCCTTTATTTGGTGCCCTATTAGAAACCCATATTAAAGAACCCTTCTTAAACCCTATCTTATCTAAAATCTGCCATGGCTGGAAGTACCTATCAAACCATCAATCAGACCCTGATGGGCGCATTGTACTTATTTGGAAATACCCTCTAGATGTTCAGATTCTAGTTCAGTCTAGACAGTGCATCACATGTGTCCTATCTATTCCTAACCAGGCTCCTATCTACTACTCCGCTATCTATGCCTCCAACCAAAGCGACGAGAGGGTGGAATTGTGGAATGAACTCCTCAATACTCATTCCACGCTTGATCTCAAAAACAGAAACTGGGTGGTGGGAGGTGACCTGAACCAAATCCTATCCCCCATTGAGCACTCAAGCCCAGATGTAAACTTCACAGATAACCTCATGTACCAACTCCAGGATTGTTTACTACAAGCGGGGTTATTTGACTTGAGGTATCTGGGTCCTTGTCATACATGGACGAACAACCAACCGGAGAGTCCTAAAGCAAAAAAACTAGATAGACTGCTCGTTAACAACATCACTATTGACTCCTATCCCCATGCTGTAGCCTCGTTCCTAGTCCAAGAAATGTCTGACCACACACCCTGTCTCCTAAACCTTGCCCTTTTCCTCCCCAGAGCCGGAACCTTCCCTTATAAATTCCAAAACTATCTCACCAAACACTCGGGGTTTGCTCAGGTGATAAACGATGCTTGGATTCATGCTGGAAGCGCTTCGCAATCATTAACACAGCTGTGTTGGAAGCTGAAACAAATAAAGAGTGATTTAAAGAGGATTAACAAAGAAAATTATTCAAAGATTCAAGAGAGAGTTGTGGAAACTCACAGTTTGCTAAAAAATGTGCAGGTACATGCGCTGAATGATCCGAGTCCAGACACTTATCAATCGGAAAGAGAACTTCACCAAAAGTGGAACTTCCTGAGGGAGATTGAGGAGTTATTCTTCAGACAGAAGTCTAGAATAAATTGGCTAAAGGAAGGTGATCTAAATACAGTTTACTTCTTTAGAATTTGCCAGGTCAGGGCGAGCTACAATGCCATACGTGCATTTCTCACACCCTCCGGAACCTGGTTGACTGATCCCTTGGAGATGAGCAGCCTCGCTGTATCACACTTCTGCTCTGTACTAGGACCTACATTTGTGAGTCCTGTCGCTCCTTCTCCGTCAGAGTGGTTCCAAACGCTCCTAGACTTCTCAATCTCTCCTGTACAAGCCTCGCGGATGCTGCTAATCCCAACTGGTGATGAAATAAGGTCAATGATATTCAAGCTCAACCCGAACAAGGCACCGGGACCAGATGGTCTAACCTCAGGATTCTTCAAGGCCGCTTGGAACACCATAGGAGATGAGGTGATCACGTCCATCACTCACTTCTTCTACACTGGTTTCCTACCTTCTTCATCAAATGCCACGATCCTCACTCTAGTCCCGAAGTTCCCTGGTGCATCGAAAATCACAGAGTTCAGACCAATCTCATGTTTGAACACAGTCTACAAAGTCATCTCCAGATTGCTGGTAAAGAGACTAAAGCCCATTCTGCCTAAACTCATTCTGCCTAGTCAAACGGCTTTTGTCAAAGGAAGACTTCTACTGGAAAATACTATTCTTGCGAGCGACCTAATAAATGGATATCATAAAAACAAAGGCTCGAAGAAGATTGCCATCAAGGTAGATATAGCTAAGGCATTTGATACTCTGTCGTGGGAGTTTCTTTTCTCATGTCTCCAAGGATTGGGGGTTCCGAACCAGATGCTTCACTGGCTACATTCCTGTATCTGCACAACGAGTTTTATGGTGGGTTATAACGGTACAGTCAATGGGTAATTTAAGGGAACCAGAGGCCTTAGACAGGGAGATCCGTTGTCCCCATATCTTTTTGTCATAGTTATGAACTGCCTGTCTCATATGCTTAATGCAGCTGCAACTAACTCTAAACTCAGATACCACACTAATTGCAAGAAGGTAAAGCTGACACACCTGTCTTTTGCTGACGATCTCCTAATCTTTATTGAGGGAAACATAGAATCGGTCCAGTGTGTGCTGCAAGTGCTGAGGGAGTTTGAAAATCGATCTGGATTGGCTGTAAGTATGCAAAAAACGAGTTTTTTTGCTTCAAGAATGACAGAAGAGGAGATCAATACCATTCAAGCGTCAACAGGGATGGCGTGTGGAAGCTTACCCTTCAGATACCTGGGAGTCTCTATGAATTCGAGGAAGCTGTCCTTAGCGAGCTGTGAGCCACTACTCCATCAAATCAAGACCCGATTCTCCTCCTGGTCAACAAAAACTTTGTCATTCTCGGGTAGACTAATGCTTATAAAAACGGTGATCGCGGGAATTACCACTTTCTGGTGTTCTTCGTTTGTGATTCCAAAATCTTGCGTTGTAAAGATCAACTCAATGTGTAGTGCCTTTCTGTGGAAAGGGAACCACGATGCAGATAACACAGCGAGGGTAGCTTGGGCTACGGTCGTAAAACCGAAGGAAGAAGGTGGATTAGGTGTTAAAGATCTCCTAACCTGGAACAAAGCTTGTTGTCTGCGACTGATCTGGCTACTATTCTTTAGACCTGACTCTGTGTGGGTTTCCTGGTTCAAAGAAGTCATATTAAAAGTGTCCGTAAGCAATTTTTGGACCACAAACCCCTCCCAAAAATTCTCCTGGCTAGCAAACAAACTCCTCAAGTTAAGAAGTGTCGCTTACCCTTTAATTCACCTTCAAATCCAAAATGGTGAGCATGGGCGGTTCTGGATCGATAATTGGAGTCCATTTGGGAAGCTCCAAGACTATTTGAAAGGAGGCAGATCAAGATTGGGGATCCCACTGGCGGCAACTTTGGCTTCACTTTATCGTAATGGAACTTGGCAACTTCCTGCGGCAAGAACAGAGAATCAACTTCAGGTTCTGACTTTCATTACTACTATCAATTTCAATAGTCAGCCGGACCAATATGTATGGGAGATAAATGGGAAAAGCAGTGAGAAATTCAGGACGGGTGAAGTTTATCAATACCTCAGAGGCGATGTAGAGGAAGTTAACTGGGCAAAAGTTATCTGGAGCTCTAGAAGTATTCCCCGACAGAGTTTTCATGCTTGGCTGGTAGTACAGAACAGAATCCCCACTCGCGACCGCTTGATCTCTTGGGGTCTCCAAGTACCATCTCTTTGTCTGCTTTGTAACCAAACGGATGAATCGAGAGACCGTCTTTACTGGGATTGTGGCTACGCTTTTGACTTGTGGAATCGAGTTGCTGGAAGATGTGGGATCATACCACAAAGAAATTGGGACAACTCCCTTAATCAGATGTTATCGCTCTCACTGGCGGCTTCGAGTATGCGTTCACTGACTCTCCTAGGGTGGCAAGCAAGCATCTATTGGATTTGGAATGAGAGAAACAACCGCCTGCATGCAAATCAATTCCGATCACTTAATTCATTGTTCTATATTATTGATCATCAGATAAGAAACAAAATTCAGAGTTTCAGAGACACTAACCCGAGGCGTTCTTCACAAATGATGCAGCGATGGTTTGGATAAAGAGGGATTGAATCATCAACTGGCTTCACGCCTTCTTCGGGTATGGGGTCGGGAATCTTCGATTGTCGTCTGAAATCATCACGATTCATCACCATTACTATATTTGATGTGGGCTAAGATCAGATTGTATGGGATTGGGTTTACTATATGAGTTTTATGTGGGCTAAGGTCTCAAACACTAGAGCCATTGGGCTTTTGTAATCTTTTGTTTTCTTTTGTTTTAATATAAGTAAGCCATTTGCAAAAAAAAAAAAAAAAAAAGATTGGGGGATTGATTATGTGAAGAGAATTTATATTCTTGGGTGGTTTTGTAAAGAGGTGTGTAGTCTAGGTGGGATTAGATAGGGTTGCGGTCATCCCAAAAAATATTAATGATTATGGGCTTAAACGACAACGTAATGAAAGGCCGAAAGATCCTATCAGTATGTTTGCAGTACAACTTAACTTACGTTTGATTAATTCGAAATAAAAGGCCCAGCCCATTAGCAAATACTATAATTGTCTGCTCCCTTCTTCTTTTGACTTAACATAATCAATCTCCTCTGCTTAGGGTGTTCCGTTTCGCAGATTTGTGCTGTGGAACCAAAGCTTTGTATGATCTTCTTCTTCTTCTTCATCATTTTCCAACACTTGTGACATGGAGGCAACTGGTGGTATTTGGGGTGAAGTTGAACGTTCTGAGAGGTGCTTCTCTGAATTTTGAAATAATTTTTTTTTTCTCAATCTTTGCACGGATTATGATTCTTTTCTAATACTGGAGATGCTCATAGGTAGAAAAAAACGAAACTTTATGTCTTGAGGGAGGTACTTTTGCTTTTTAACTTCAGTAACTTTCCATTACATAGAAGCTGGAGATAGAAAAATGAATTATTATTATTATTATTATTATAATAATACAAATTGAAATGTCTCGAATGACTCAAACTCATCTCATACCTGTAAAAGCATTTTGATTTTCTAGGATTTTTTTTTACAAGTTGTAGAAAGAGATTTCCACAGTTTGAATTTTGATTGCTCCTTTGTTTTTTAATTGGTTAGCTACCTAGTCTGCTCTATGTATGAAGAGGCAGAGTCATTATCTTCCTCCATACTGAAACAAACACTTGGAAACATCGATGTTTTGTCTGAGGAAGCTCTTGGTGATCATCAGTTGTTTCATGACATGTTGGAATCTGCTGGCATGGTTCTAGTCCAATCCTTGCCTGGAGTGGACTCGCCAGGTATATTTCAGATTCATTCTGAGGGACACAAAAGGCATTTATTTTCTTCCCTCTTGCTTCCCTTTGGAATTGGATGTTGTAAGAAACCTTTAGTGTTTTTACAGTATACTCTTTTTATTTCTCTGTGATAGTTTTTAACAAGTGTCTTTTGTCATGTCAGGGCAGGTGAGATTGTAAATGAGCTAAGACAAGTGTTTGGCGAAGTTGCAGCTATCCCTCTTCAAGTTCTTCTCACTGGGTAGGGTATCCTTCTTCTTGATTCTGTTCTTTTCTACATTATTACAGCTTAAGATGCTTGAGAAGGGAGGATACTTGGTTCTTTCGGAAATATAGGAGTAAAATAACATACAGTAAACCGAAGAGGCGAGTCAGAGAAAAATGGAATCTTGACTAGATACTTGAGACGTCGTAATATTTGCTTGCATATTAATTAGTATAAGGAAGGAGTTTGATACTGCTCTCCCTGCATACTCTAAGCATAGACAAAAGTCACAGAACGACATATATATATATATTGTAGATGTCTATCTAAATTTCTGTCTTCTTTTTTCCTCCTTATAGAATATGCCTTCAGATATCAAACGGTTCCCACTCTGGTGTACGTGAGATTCTGGAATAGTTCTTTAGCATATGTGTTTACAAGGACAACCACTATATCCTAGATGATGCTAAATTAAACGCAAAAGGACTCCACGGGAATATATCTTTGGGTATTGATGAGTACATGGAAGCTGTGGAGCTCTATACCTTTGGAGTTCTTGCAAAAGACACAAAGGACATGGGCTTAGCCGTTTCATGGGTTGAGAAAGCTGCATTGCCTGAGGAAACACGACAGGTACTATTGAATCGTTCCATGAGCTTTGTATATGAACTTGTGAGTGAGTCTGTACCACTCAAATCTCTGTTTTTTTTTCAGGGACTTTTGAGAAGACTGCATTCTTTACTTTCTCTCAAATCAGCAAACGTTCCAGAGGCTACTTCTTTTGAGGAGAATTCTTCTTATGATGTAGTGAATAACAACAAGTCTTTGGCTAATGACGAGGTTGATTATGTCTTGAAACTCTCTAAGCAACATGAACCTTGGTCGTCACGTCCTCTAAGCCTAAGGCTTGGTAACACCCGGTTTAGCATCTCCAGGGGGAAAGTTGCCTTAGGCCTTGTTTAGTTTTGAACATGGTTATGATATAATGATCAGAACTTTGGTGATGTAAACATATACATTGTGGTGTGTGTTTTGTTTACTTGTTTCTCAGGATCATTCGCAGACAAATGGAGTCCACGAAGAAAGCAATTGTAGATTTCTGGAAGCTTGCGTTTTCATACCAAGTGAATCCTCTTGCAGCTATTCAATCCATACCAAGCACAACAACTTGAGGCAAGTTCACACAGTGTAGAAGATGGTCAAAGACCTAGTTTTGAATTGAAATAAAGCTGCATCCTATTTTGTTACTCAAAATTGTGTTGTATAATCAGTTACATACTCGGTTTTGTCTAAAAATGTATTTATATGTCACTAGCCTATGTATTGGTGCGCTTCCATACTCGGTTTTGTGCTAAAAAATCTTCATTCAGATGAAATTTGATCTCAACATATGATTGATTACACAACATTATAATATTCATTAAGACCAAATCCATTGCTTCCCAATTCCAATCATTCCAATAAAAAATAGTTCACAAAAAATCGGCAACAAATGGATTGGTAGCTCCAATTTTATCTTATTTATCCAAACATCAGTGGGTCTATGATTTTATACACGATGTAACTTGGTTGGTTGGTTATAGATTCGTACTTGGATTTATACATGTCGTACCTGAATTTCTATCTTTCAATCTTATTTATAAATATATTTATAAATATATATATGTGTGTATAGTTTTCTAGGTTATTAGTAATACATCACACAGTTTATACATGTTGTGGCATCATTGATATATATACACATGTATATTCATTCAACAAAAATTGATGCTCATGGTTTATAAGGGCCTTTGGCAAAAAAAATATTTTAGACCCGTTAATAGTTAAAAATATAATTTTAGCTTGATTTTTAAAAATTATATATTTAAAATGTTCTAAAATTTAGATATAAAAACAAATAATTTTTTTTTTTAGAAATAAATATATATTTATTTTTGTTCTTAATAAAATTTGGTTTTAAATTTTTTTTTGAAAAATTAGACCCCTAATATCATGGGCCCATAGCGGTTGCACTTCTTGCCCTTGCAGTTGAGCAAGGCACTGATAGGCACACTTTGGAAAAGTTAAAATGATTTGTATTCGGATAACTCCACGGCACTAAACATGTGTAGTCATGCGGATATGAGTCTATAATTTAGATCCCATTTGAATATTGGAAAAAAAATCATTCGTGGATTGTATTTTTCTTTCAGAATTAGTCTGTATCATATCATTTCATGCATATCATTTCATGCACCTGAGATATCTTTCATGTTAATAAAGAAAATTGACCTTCAAAATTTAAAAAAAAAAAAAATAGGAGAAACCACTTGAACAAAAAGGTCTGGTTAGTTAATCCAATTATATATTAAAATTAGAATTAATTTAACTTTATTTCTATAAGTATGGATAGTTGCCAAGAAAATCTTTAAATTCGGGTAAAATTGGCACGTAAGTTAGAGTTTTTGCCGTTGTCGTAAACTCGTGTTAAATCTTAGCCTTGATGGCTGTAACATCTGCTGTCTAAAATTTAAAACCGCGTTTTATTATTAACAATTTAACAATCTCTTAAACATTATAGTAAATAAACAAAATGAGTTACTTCTTTTGGGTGTCTTTAACTTTATAAATAACTTGTTTCCTATTTATTTTTAATTTTCATCAACCCTATAACGTTCTCGGGGCCAAAACTTTCCAAGTAACTGAAAACGAAAACGTCACAAAACTTATTGGGATCAAAAGAAAATGAAGAAAATTACCAAAAAGTTATCGACCAAGTACGTGAAGCTCAAAAAAGCCGGCTCCGGCAAGACGGGTCTATGAAGTCGGAGGAGGACGGTGGAGAGCTTTTCCAAGAAAATCATTCGGCAAAAATTGAGGAAAGTAATGAAAAGAAGGAGACACCTATAGTAACAAAGATTATGGAGTCCATGCATCGTAAACTGACGCTAAAAGAGAAATCAAATAAAAAGAATATCCACGTGGACGGTCAGGACGACCAGCTTGAAGGTTCGGTTAGAAACATGAATCGTGGTGATAATGATCGGCATGTAGGCTCAGTTAGACGCGGTCATATGGATCATCTTGAAGATTTGATTAGGGGTCGTGATCCTACAGATCATATTGAAGGAACAAGTATAAACCATGTGGACCAGCTCGAAGGATCTAGCAAAAACGGTCAGAAGAGTCAGGGTGAAGACGTTACTACTAAACTAAGCTGTCATGTAGATCAATCAGACGGATCGACTAAAAGTCCTTCTGGTTTTACTTCCAAGAAAGATTATCTTGATTGGATTGAATATGTGGAAGGATCTAGTCATCATTGTTTCGATAGATCAGAAAGTCATGAAAAGGTTTATAGAAAGGATGACATAGACCGTGATCAGATCAGCGTTGGGGTATCAGAAGAATCTAAAACGGGGAGTAATGATGAGATTATGTTACTCAAGAGCTCCAAGTATAGGAAAAATGAGAAGTTTGAAGATTTGAAAGGATATAAGAAAGGAAAAAGCAGCAAGGTTAAAGATTCACTGAAAAGCCAAATGGTTGACTAAAGGTGAATGAGCCTTTCAGATTGTATAATACTCCATCTGTTCCGTAATATAATTTTTTTTGATTGAATGTACAAGGATTAAAAAACTTTCTTTTTTAAAGATAAAATTATTAAATAATATAAATTAACTAATCATAAATAATGTAGTAAAATGTTATTGCTTAACCAAAGTTAAACTACCTTAAAAATATCAAAACATTTTATATTTTGAAACATATCAAAACTTCTCCCAAACATCTTATATTATGGAACGGAGGGAGTATCATCACTGATCATTTTAGATAGCATTAAGTAAGCTATACTCTTATGTATAATGATTATTTTCAATGAAATCTTCACTTTTACTAGTTTTATAGGATCATAAAAGAACTAGAACCACCAACAACTTGACATAGATAATTACTCTATATGGTCCCAATGTATTAAATTTTGTTGGTAACATGAAAGTCTATAAGTAACAATGTATAAAAATTAAAGCTAGCTCATTCGTTTCCTTTGCTAAACCATATGGGAGGTAATTAGAGCCGTCCACAACACGCAATTATTTAAATATAAAAAAAAATCCATTACAGAGCCAAAAGAAAAGTTGAAAATGTTATGCACAAAGTGACTATAATCCTAAGACTAAAAAAGAGCTTAGTATAGTAGCTCCACTCCACAAAGAGAATCAACAGAACTTTATCCCCGGAGAGAAGCTCGTGGCACCGCCGGCAATCCAAACTCATCCTCAGCCTGTTAATGATCACATCGTGAGCTAACTAACTCATGCTTTGTAAAGCATTTCAAATTAAAAAAAAAAAGGGTCTAAACACTTAACCTGAACTCGACCAGGTGGAGCACCGGTCTGTCCCATTGGTACTGAAGGCAAGCTAATCTCCTCGTAATCAGTTTGATTATCGGGTTGGAGATAAGAAGGCACTCCATCTGCTTCTGTCTCGTCTCCCATATCAGCTTCAAGAGCCTCAAGCTCTGAAAAAGAAAATCACCAAAAGCCCTTTTAAAAAAATTAAAAAAAATTGCAAGACAAGAGTACCGTTATCCTCCTAGTTAACTCACCTCCCATGAGATCATCCTCGTCAAGACCATCGGGAACGTTGTAGCTCCTACCAAGCGTTTCTTGAATCTCGGAACTCACATCCATCAGATCCATCATCTCATCTTGCATATTCTATATAACATAAATACAAGAATAAACAACAACCAGAGAACAAAATCTTGAAACTATTACACAAAGAACGAACATCGATATCTTGAATCTGTACGGTTTTCATCATCCCTTTAAGCTCCTTGTTAGCAGACTTTAGCGCCGTCATCTGCACATTAAAGTAAATTTTCTGTTAGATTCAATATTTTTTCCACAATAGCTTAGAAACAAATAGAGAGAGAGAGAGAGAGATATGCATTACAGTTTGTTGAGCATCTTTGAGTCCTTCAGCAGCGAATGAGACTTGATCGAGATTGAATGTTTGATTATAGAGCATGTCGCGTTGTCCTTCATACCTGAAAATAAGTAAAATGATCAAATTGAACAGAGTTAAAGCTGTAAAACGTAAATGAATCTCTTTTTACATTTTCTTCTGCTTGAGAAGCCTCATGGCACGAGCTTTGAGAGCTTGTTGAGCAGGACCAGGACGCGTCTTTTGAATCTGCTCTCTGTATTTGCAGAGATCAACATCAAGCTTCTTTATCTTATCTTCCACTGATTCTCCTCTTTTGTTTATCTAACAAACATTTAAAAAAATTTGCAACGAAGCTGAGTTTCGATCAAATCGAAATCTCAAAAAACAACAATCATCTGATCTGATCGATGATCGAACACACGATTAAACCTCTAGATAGCCGACGAATATCTCAGATGATCGAATACACAGAGATTCATAATTCTCCACAGGACATTGCGAAACGACGATTTTGAAGATTAGAAGCATATATACGAACCCGATCGGAGGCATCTTGAATGGAGGGAGGAGGCTCTGTGTTCTTCTTCGCGCCGAAAACTCTCCTCATCCTCGTCTTCTACTTCTACACCCACCGTGTGATCAAAATCTCGGAAACTTGAAACAGAGAGAGACTTGGAAGGAAAGTGGTTTCGAGGATTTGGAGAACACGTCCTTAAGGTTTTCGTATTTATAGATTTCTTCAAAACGTTAGCATTGCTTAAATCGTACCCCAAATCAATAATGAAAAAATTTATAGCATAAACTTAAAAAAAAATTTGTCACAAATATAGACATTAAAAATAAAAATTACCAAAATAGATTTAAATATTTTATTAAAAAAATATACATTTATATTTATAGGGTTAATTAAAGTTTAGGGTTTAAGAATTATATTTTGGAGATAAAATTTTAAATTAAAAAAAAAAATTAAAACTTTCAAAATAAAAATGCTATATTAGTTATTTTAGTTTTTGAATTCTATTTTTATGACAAAAATTTAAAAAGTTTTATTCGAAAAAATTGTCCTGGAATAATTATAACCCTTGATTAATTAGTCAACGAGAAGTAGTTTCCTGGAAGATCTTGTCTCAAAGTTAAATCGTACAAAAATAAATTAATTATAATCCTTAATTAATTGGTCAACGAGAAGATAAGATTATAATCGATTTCGGTTTGGTTTAAATTTACGTTAACCGAATTGAATGTAAGAGGAATTTAGTACGTTAACCAAAAACGTAAGGAAAAGTTGACTATTTGTTGTGCCTTACAAAAACACTAGTACAATAGAGTTTTTTAGACAGAACTTACTACTCTTACAAACTCCCGTATTTTCTGAAAAATTACAAAAATTTCCAACTTTATAAGTCTCAACATTTTAACCCTCACAAATCCCGACTCTTAAACACGAAAATGACAGACCGGCATAAAGAGAAAACCCACATTTTTGACATTTTACCTCTGGAATCCAAGTTTTGACTGTTGTAATAAAATGAGACTCTTCATGAGTTGTATAGTGATGACGATCCTCACATCGCTTATTACTTCTTTCTGTTGGTTTTCTTCGCTTTGAAGATTCTCCGCCCGGACTTGTCACCGCCTCCAGTGCTGCCCAGTGAGAAGCTCCCACCTCCTTGGAACTCTAGACTCTGTGACGCCTGGAAAGGTGATGGGTTCTGTGGTGGTGTGCTTGCAATCGGCTGGCCTCCGAACTGGAACGGGTTAGCCATTGTTGGAGGCGTTGCTGGTGGTGCTCCTCCTCCGAAAGTAAAGCCTGGTTGAGGCATTGAGACAGGCTGTGTTCCAAACATTGGTTGCTGTCCCATGGATGTTTTGTTGGCTTGGTCTGTGTCTTCTGCCATACTGTCCTCCATGCTCATTTGTTGGTTGTTGTTGAAACCATTTGTATTATTTGGTGGTGGAGCAGATGCACCAAACGCAAACGAGGGAGTTGAGTTTCCAAAGGGTGAGGGAGGGGTCGCTGAGGGGGCTGAGATACCGAATACTGACTGCTGAGGAATGGTGGGAGGAGCAGTCGAGTTGAAACCAAAGGTGATGGGAGCAGAAGCGCTTGGAGCGGCAGCAGCAGAAGATCCTCCAAATGAAAACGTTGGAGATGAAGAAGGGGTGAATGAGGAAGTAAAGGGTGGAGCAGGTTTGGGAGCTTGCCAGCTTGTCCCAAACAGGGAAGAGCTCGTTGTACCACTAGAGCTTGAAGACGCGTTTGTCGAACTCAGTTGAGGGGTTGAACCAGAAGCAAATACTGCAGGTTCAGACTTTGACATTCCAAATGGAGAACTGTTCGATGAAGTGTTGTTCCCAGACGAGCCAAATGAAGGAACTGATGCAGATGACCCAAACATAAAGGGGGCGCTTTGGGTCTGAGTTGTGGTTCCGCTCCCTGTATTACCCGTCTGACCATTTGCAGCACCGAACATATTTGAGGCTTGAGACTGGGAGCTAGCAGCAGAAGCTGATGAAACAGCATTGAATCCAAAAACACTGCTCGTAGTATTTGCAGCTACACCTCCAGAAACGCTACTCCTAGAGCTTGTAAATGCAGGAGAGGAAATTCCAAAAATATTACTTCCAGTGGTAGCTGCAAAAGTCCCCGAGAACTTGCTGCTCTCCGCTCCAGGGGTTGGCGTTGAGGAAGATGACACACCAAACACTAGACTTGCAGAGCTCCCAGGTGCAGAAGAAGGGTTTAATGTGCTGCCACCAGCCGCAGAGGATGTCCCACCAAAGCTAATTTTACCAGGGTCTGCCACAGCAGGGGAGCTCCCAAACATAAAACCTGGTGTGCTTTTAATATCTGAGGTCTTAGCAGCAAAAGTATTTTCAGTGCTCGTATCAGCTGAGGCCACACCACCAAACTTGAAACTGTTTATATTTCCAAATGTTGGGTTCTTTACTTCAGTCTCTTTTGAATTCAGACCGCTAGATGCAGATACTGTTGAAGCAGACAATGGAGCTGCTGCAGATTCCCCAAATTTGAAAGGTGAAGCAGACAATGGAGCTGCTGCAGAAGAGAGAGGAGGTGCTGGAGTTGATTGTGGGTTGTTGCCGGAACTGCTGTCGTTACTAGTATCAGCAGGCAACTTCCCAAATACACTCGAGGCAGCCGGAGTCGTTCCAAATACACTCGGGGAAGTCAGAGTAGCAGCAGAAGATTGCACAGTGGATGGCACCTCACTCACAGAATTATTGGAAGGTATATTTGAAATGCTAGATGAGAAGGAAGGGTTTGAACCAAGAGAGCCGTTAATCTGAGGTTGACTGATAGCGTTTGCTCCACCTGAGAATATACTACCGTTGAGGGTTGATCCAGCTGAGGTAGTTGACTCAGCTCCAGAAGCATTGTTGCTAACAGGTTTCATTGATTCAGTTGGCTTTCCAAAAGCCTCCGATACTCCAAAAGCAGAGCTGCAAGTCAGAAGCCAGTAAACAAATTAAAACTCTAATTACTAGGGGATTGACTCGAGTAAAGAAATTATTGTATATATACTAAGAAGAAAAAGAAGTATGCATTAACCTGCTCGGCTTTTCTAATTTGATGGCTGCAGATGTACCATTGTTTTGATTTAAAAAGTCAGTGGTCGGCGGTGAAGAGAAGATGTTAGGAAACACAGCAGCATCTTTTTTAGGCTCTTCCCGAGAGATATATTCCCCTCCTGAGGTCAGCTTGGCAGGAGAAATACTCGATTTCTCATTCCCTTGGATGACCTTTGAAGTTGGCTCAGAGGGCATAACGCTTTGCTTAACAGATTCCACTGGTAAAGCAGAAAATTGGCTCCTTCCAGTTTCCAGAGATCCATTGGTAGTACCCTGAGAGGCGTCACCATTAGGAGTATATGACGTAGAGGCCATGGCCTCAGATGAAGTAAACAGTTTCTCCCCTTTAGACACGCTGATACCAACACGTTTCTCCACTTGTAAGACATTCTGTTTTTCTGCCTCTTCAGATGGAGTAGGTGCTGCACCATGATCATCCTCCATATCCTGCATTGTTTAGTTCACAATTGCATATATAGATGGTCAAACATGTGCAGTAAAATATGGTCAAAGGTAATACACAAACATATAATCAACTATGAATAGCAATAGATTTTTGCCACGAAAAGGAAATAAGATTGGCATTTCTACAATTGGTCGCTTTGACACACTTATTTGCATATTCTGGAAAATATAAATATAAGAAATGAACAAGTTACCTCATCGGCAATCATCCGAAATGCTTGTTTTTTTGGAGGATGCTCTTCCAAAGAACTTGTGAGAGGCAAATAAGCGCCTTTAACACGAGTCTCCTGATCTTTACTGGAACCTGCTTTGTTAGTGTCTACAGCAGCACTGCCAGTCTTCTCACTTAGAGCTAAAAACTCCCTGGAGCCACTCCCTCCAGATTTTTCCTGCTTTTGATGAGTAGAGACTGGCGATTTTTCCTTCTTCTCAGGGATATTATCCAAGAACTTCAGCGACTCCACATTCTGAAGGCTTTTGAGAGCCGGACCTCGTAGCATAGACGGTGATAACTTACTTGGCGATTTCTCCTTTGGGGAATCCATTTTCTCAAGTTGCTGGAATATTTTCATAGCCGTATCCTTGGATCTGGAAGGGACAACGTTAAAACTTGAACCAGGAATATCCTCTGCACTATCTTTAGATGTATGTGTAATGTTTTGTCCACCATTGGCACGAACAGATAGCGGGCCTTCTGAGGCAGGCAACGCCAAGCTTCTAGAAGAAAGGTTAGATTTCTGTCGAATCCTCCTTACAGGCCCCACAGATCCTACACCATTATCTAAGACTGAGCTCCTCCGTTTGAGACCCTACAAAATAATTTAAAAGTCATGTCGATACTTATGTTAAAAGACCAATCTGAAATCCGCTTGATGCATAGTAAAAAAAATTCACCGATTGAAACCCATGTCTAGAACCAGAAGATAAGCTTTCTTCCCATGTGCTCGGAGATGCCTGGAAAGGAGACCCAATCTGGAAAAAAAGGAACCATAAAATTAGATACCAGTTGCAAACTCTAAAATAGAAAAGTCATGGTTCAACATTGAAACCTTTGCAGCGGACTGAGGCCTAGAGTATGGTGTTCTGGCCATGCTATAAACAGCAGATCTTCCCCGAGTTCTAGGGGTGACAAAACCATTTTCCAAAGGTTTTTGTCCAGAAAGCTTTGGCACCAGCGACATTGTAGGTGACTTTGACGGAAAAGGGGTTCTGTTCAGGAAAACAGAATCTTCCCTAACTGCTTGACCACGCAACCCCAGCATAGAAGGAGTAACTTCTGATGGTCTGCTACCCATGTAGGCTTTTGCAAGCTGTGCTGGCGAAGCAATGCCCTCATCGAGAGCCTGGTAAAGATGTAACAATCAAAAGATTAAGTACGCCATCGGCATAAAACAGACTAGGATATCTCATATGTATAACAACTTCCTTACCCTCGAACTTCCGAGAGGTGTTGAAACAAGGGCGTTCATACTTCCATTATCTGGACGTGCACTATCCCTCTCATGCGATGGTGGTGGATGCCTCAAACTACTCGCATCATTTCTTTGATCCCCGTTTACAGTGGATGAAACACCAGCTTTCGAACGGAGCAGTGCAGTTAATCGGTCAACTTCAGATCTGTAAAACCATCAAATGTGATCAACAAATTCCTAAAAATATTGTAATGAAACGCAATAAGAACAAAAAGAGGAAAAAATGTTAAAAGACTAGAAATTTCACTCTTCTTTATAACCAATGTTAAATGCGTGCAAAGACAAAGAAACTTCTATAATCTTAAGGGAATAATTACTATTATGCTAGGCTATATGCACAAGCAAAAACTTCCAAGACAGGTGTACCTTGTAAAAGTTTTCTCCTTCAAAAATTTCTCAAGATCCGTAAATCCATCCTTGCCTTTGCCTGGATTGCCGGATGCATTAGCTTCTTGGATCCGAACCACATCATTTTTCATGGACAACTTCACATAAGATAAATCACGGTCACACAACAGAGGATGAAAGAACGAAAGACACAATTTTTTTTCTTGAATCAACAAAAAAGATTCTTGATCCACAGGAAGAAGATTATTTACTTACAGCAGGTGTACTCTCCATGTGTGCTACTCTAGTCTCCTGAATCACATCTGAACCATGAAAACATACACCACACATATTAAAAAAAACATACATGATTGCTCCTAACACATAAACAATCACAACCAATCAGAGGAAAGATTAACAGAACCAATCCTAGAATACCTACTAGGCCGCTACTTCAATTAATTCAAAGATTAAAGCTTTGGCAACAAAAAAACAGCTATCATGAGCCCATTACCTCTTTCAGGAACCTGCTGTTGCTGCTGCTCCGGAGACTGCAAAGGCGTTTCACCTGAGACGAGCCGTTTCCGAAACACAGACGCGAAAAGCTTATGGGCGCTGTAAGTAATCAGCCTCTGCGCCGGATCCACCAATTTAGACAGCCACCCGCCGCCGCCTCTGTCTTCCCTGCCGCCTCCAACTCCAGCGCCCCTCACGGAGGTCGGTGGCCGCTCATACGGAGTTTTCTGGGACCTTCGAGCCGCCGGCTTACGGAACTTTCCGCCGGTTCCCAATCCGCCGCCGTAGGGGTTGCTGCTCTCTCCCCGTGAGGCACTCGCCATTTAGCCGAAACGAGGATACGAATCCTGGGTTTTCAAACGAGCCCTTTTCCGCCTAAGGAAGATCGGAAACTTATTGGGAATGGAGAAGGAATCGGAAAATTTTGAGAAATTAGGGTTTTTTCTAATTTGTGGCACCCAAACCGAAAACACAAAACGAGAGGAGCGTATATTCGTATAACAAAACTAGCGAGACTGTCCGTCACGTAAAATACTGAGACGGGTTATTTATACCCGTTAGATGAAATCCCTTCCAACGGTCTAAGATTGAGCTTTCAGCAATACCCCGTCACACTAATTTAATCTTTAGCCAGACGGCGATACTTACTGGGCTGGGCTTTTGTAGAACATAATGGACTCCGAAAAAAATCTTGTATCTATTTCGTGGTTGTGGGGCCCATTATGTTATATAAAAGCCCAGCCCACTAACTATTATCTATATTTCTTTTTAACAACTGGCAATGTTGATTGTTATTTTTTTTTTTTTTGTAACAATGTTGATTATTATCATTTTTGTAAAACCTGGAAACATAGAAATAATTTGCAGAGATAAATCAAAGTAGCCACAAGTAACAGACCCAAAAGAAACAATGTTTATATGCATAAAAGTACACAGTACAGTAAAGATTTTCCTAATAATAACAAAACTCTCATCACAATATTGAGAAAACAAAAAAAAAACATAATCATCATCATTCATAAGTATCATCATTCATAAGTATTTCATGATCTTATGGGTTTGTATATGACAACTAATGTTTTAAAGAGATGCTAATGCTCTTCTCTAAACCCATCTTCATAGGTCCTCCTCCCATGATGCTCCCTTTCTGCATCATTGCCACAAACTCGTTGTAGTCTATTCTTCCATCCTGTAACCAATGATTCAGTGTTGTTATATAATGCATTTGTTAGCTTAGGATAAGATGAGAAGCTGTAAAGAAAAGGAGATTCTTACTTTGTCTTGATCAACATCGCATATCATTTCTTCTATGCGAGCATCTTCAACACCAAACTCCTCACAAGCTTGCTGAAGCTCGTCATGGGTTATAAACCCACTATCGTCCTTGTCAAAGTAGGAGAAGGCGGCGAACAAATGGTCCTCTCTCTCTATCTTGTTTAGATGCAAAGTTGCTGCTATGAACTCTTTGTAGTCTATTGTTCCGCTATTGTCCACATCAGCCTGAATCAGAAGACACAGAACACACAAAGATTATGACAAAACCTAAGCACAAGACAGATCTGCTACAGAATCTTACAGCCTGCATAAGGTCAAGAATCTCTGACTCTTCGAGATTAGCACCAACTCGTTTTAGTCCTACTTTAAGTTCTTCGAATGTTATCTGACCACTGTTGTCTGCGTCAATCATCTTGAACATTTCTTTCAAACCGGCTATTTCTTCTTCAGATAAGCTCTCGGCTATGACCTACAAGGAGGGGTTGAAGAACTTCTGAGTTTTTCTCTTTCTTTGAGATCTTGTTTAGCATTAGAAAGATAGCTTACTCTAAGAGCCATTTTCTTGAACTTGTTCATTGCAGAAAACTGCTTCATACGGCTCAATACAGCAGAGTCCAGAGGTTTGTCTGGAGCCACACCATCAATTTGAACCCATGGATGACCTGAGTCCACACACAAACATGTGTTGGAAAAATCATCTAAGCATATACTAGAAAAGAAAGTTCTATGCTCATCCTGGGCATAAGCCAGTCAAGCATTGGTCTATGGTCTCCAAATTTTTTAAAAACAATTACATAGGAATAGGTCTTTAAATTTGTAAAAAACAAAAAAAATATTAAAATTCTCGCTAAATTTAAATCGTCTAGTCCCCAAAATCTCAGAATCGGCCCCAAAGACGAATGTTTAGACTTGAATGACTTACACAATACTTGATGTGCAGTTAGTCTTCGCTTGGGGTCACGCACAAGCATTTTCTGCACCAAGTCCTTTGCGCCTTCAGAGATGCTTGGCCAAGGATCAGATGAGAAGTCAAGATCTCCATGAAGGACCTGTTCGAATATACCTTGTTCGGTTTCTGTTCGTGACAATGGTAACATCAGCTTGTTGCAGAGAGTCTAATATGAAACAAAACAGATGCAACAGCTCTTACCAGCCCAGAAAGGAGGAACACCGCTTAACAAAATGTAAACAATCACACCAGCACTCCACACATCTGATTCAGAACCATAACGCTTCCTAAGAACTTCAGGAGCTACATAATATGGACTACCAACAACATCTGTAAAAACCTCATCTGCAACATTCAAAAGGAAACTAAAGTTACAAACTCAAACATAGATGTTGTGTAAAGAGAAAGAGATTAAAACCTGGTTTAAAGAACATTGAGAGTCCAAAGTCAATAGTCTTCAACAGAGAATCTTCCTCTTTACTAACAAAAAGAAAGTTCTCAGGCTTGAGGTCTCTATGCATAACACCAAGAGAGTGGCAAGTCTCCAAAACCCCAACAATGGTTCTCGCAAGCTCAGCAGCTTTCCTCTCAGTGTAATGCCCACGCTGGATAATCCTATCGAAAAGCTCCCCCCCGGAACACAGCTCCATCACAAGATGCACCGCCACAACATCCTCATAAGCTCCTTTGATGGATATAACGTTAGGATGACCAGCCAAGTGATGCATTATCTGAATCTCTCTTCTCACATCTTCAACGTCTTCGTCTGTTAAAAGCTTCCTCTTGGAGATGGATTTGCACGCGTACTCCTTCCCTGTGCCTTTCTCGAGGCATAAGAACGTTGTCCCAAATTGCCCTTGTCCGAGTTTCCTTCCTAGTGAATAGAACTCTTTGAAGTTCTCGGTCTTCCTCTGTAACACTGACTCGGTTCTAAGGCCTGCACTGGACACTCTCCTCATGTGTTTAGGCTTATTGGGATCGGGTTTCTTCTCCGGTGGGTTGGTTTCACTCTTTGTATCTGGTTTTGTTGTCTCAGGCTTTGTAGTCTCCACCTGCAGAACAACTTCCTGCTTGATTTCCTCAGGTGCATCTGGTTTTGATTTGGTTTCGGCTTCGGGAATGGATCTTGGATTTGGCATTGTGACTTGCTCAGGGGGTTTATTCTGAACCTGATCAGGTAATGGTTCTGAAGATGATGCTTCTTTGGAAACTTCTGCTTTGCCATGGGAAGAAGCTGCTTCTTTGGAAGCTTCTCCTTTGCCATGGGAAGAGGCTTGCTGATCAGCTCCAATCCGTGGCCGCCATATTGCAGCGGAAACAGCTTGCACTAAACTGTTGCCAGAAATGGTTGGTCCAACACAAACATTACCCATCAAAAGAATATCTCTATACTTATAATCCTAAATCAACTTTCTCCAGAATCGCATTCAGACAAAGTGATCTGATCTGATCTCACACCACAAGTGATGAAAGTCAAATCCCTCTTAATCTAATACTTTGTTCTCTTCTCCAACGATATAGAATCTCTGAGCCACTCATAGAATACAAATGAGCCAGCAATAAACCTACTCTGTTGATAGAGTAAACGCAAAGGACTCTTCCACATCAACAATCAATAAGCCCCAGAAAAGAATACAGTCACGGAAAAAAGTTCCGATCTTTTCAGAAGGGTCATATGCAAATCGAAAACTTCAAACGAACCCATTACAGAGAAGGATGAAATTAAAAAAAAAAAAAAAAAAAAAAAAACGGAAATGATTTCAGACAATAAGATCTGTGATGCAAAATAAAAGAAGAAACTTTCTTCTGTTGTTTGGTCGGAAAACAAGGGAGGGAAGATCGAGGGATGGATTAATAGCAATACATTTGCAATAAACCTCCGGAAGTTGCAATCTTATTGCTTAATAGCAATAAGTCAATTGTGGAGAAGATGAAGAAGAAGATTCAAGGAGATGATGATGCAATGAGTTTGAAAAATCGCGTTTGCGTTTTAAATCACCAGCGATCACGTTGTATTTTGTAGTACCCCACTACAACATAATGGGTTATTTAACCGAATTTATTGTTAGTTACAGAAAAGTATGGAAGCACTGTTCATAAACAAGACCAGACAAAAAAAACCAATGAACCCAAAAAAAATTAACTTTCCAGACACCATCTTCAAATTCCAATGTCTTTGAGACAAAAGCAACACTCTGGTCTCTTAGCAGAAGGAAGAGCGGTTTACTATGATCTGAGATAACTAACCGGATATGGCCTTGTATCCTTCCTTTTCCAGTAATTTTGCCAAGGTGTTGTCTCCGGTTTTAATGATTTTTCCATTCTCCTGAAACCGAGTAACATACATGAACCACCAATACAAACAAAAACACAAGTAGCTCTTGCGGTTTGGCCAAAGAAACCAAGAACACTCACCATGATGTGTATGAAAGTTGGTTTGATGTAGTCAAGTAGGCGTTGATAGTGGGTTATCATCAGAACAGAGTTTTTTGGTGTCAATAGCCCGTTCACCGCCTTTGCCACATCTTGAAGAGCATCAACATCCAGCCCTGAATCTATCTCGTCCAGTATAGCCAACTCCGCTCCAAGGACCTGCAAGGACCAGGAAGACACCATTACCAAACATATAGCATTAAGTGCTCCCTGATCTCCTATTCTTTTTCCATGTATTGCTATGAAGAAAAGGAGACTAATACTATTCTCCTGTTTGGAGCTTGAAGATTAAGTGGACCAACCATATCATGTCAAAGCAATTTATTGATAAAAATAAGGACATGTCCCCATTGCTTGGAGAGATTTCAATTACAAGGATATCTAAGGAGAGATTAGTATGTGTCTTTACAGCCGAGACTGCAGTCAAATACAGATCATAGATCCTTAATGCTCTAGCAATTTCATACAACCTGCTTAGGCAAGTCTACCTAAATATCTTAATCATTAGCCTTGTGTTTTTTCACACATATGGAACAAGTACAGTATCCCAACTCCCTTCTGTTACTACATTTGTTTACTATCATATACAGTGCTTGCAACAACTAAGAAAACAAGGGGGGGGGGGAACTGGAGCAATACCGCTAATTGTAGAATCTCATTGCGTTTCCTTTCGCCACCACTAAACCCTTCATTGACATTCCTATTCAGAAAATCGGTCTTCATATTCACAACTTCAAGCTTTGACACTAAGTGGCTGTAGAACTGCATAAGCCATATCAGACAAAATTAGACAGTTCTTCAAAGGGTAAAAGACCAACTGGCACAGAGACACACAACAACAAGTAAGAAAGAAGACCGATCCTAATGCGCCAAACACACCTGGATTGGATCAAGCTCTGGCTGACCGAGCTTCCGTTTCCGAGCATTGAAAGCCATATTCAAGAAATCCATGTTGCTAACACCAGGGATCTCAACTGGTGACTGGAAACTCATGAAGAGACCAGCAAGAGATCTCTCCTCTGGCTCCATATCAACCAGATTCTGCCCTTTGAATACAATACTCCCTCCCGTCACTTCATAATCCGGATGACCAACAAGAACCTACAAAGAATAGAGCTCTCTAAGAAAACTAAATACTACTATGCAGCATAGAGGATCGGACAAAGTTCGAAATGCTCACCTTAGAGAATGTGCTCTTCCCTGAACCATTCTTCCCCATCACTGCGTGAACCTATGAGGATCCGACAAAGATGACATCTTTTACAATTAGCAATCACGTATAGAACTGTTGAAGCTCGTCTAAAGTCAAACGTATAAAAGTTGACTCACCTCTCCTTCGTAGACAACCAAGTTGACGCCTTTGAGTATCTCCTGCCTCGATTCAACAATCACAGCTCTCAGATCCTTTACCTCTAGCAAAGGGATCTTCCTCACTTCACCGCCATCTCCCACCAACGAATCAGAATCGACGGCGGAAGATACGGAAGACGAAGCAACAGTATTTGAACGGCGAGTGGTGGTTCGTGAGGTTGGAGAATTAGCTCGGAGATTAGAAAAGAGAACACGAGAGGGTGAGATTCTGAGCTGAACTCGGTGATAAGGAGGAGAAGGAGAAGAAACGGTGGGAACGAATTGAGCGATAGAGTACGCGTGACGGAGATTTAGGTTTGCGCCGGCCATGGAGATAGAAGTTGCGGCGGAAGACGACGGAAGTTATCCGGTGAGTGGTGGAGTAAGCGTGGTTTAGGTCCTTGGGAATCTTATTACATAATAATGTGTTTTATATGCCACGTAAGCAACTATAATTTTTTTAAAGGATGGAAAAAATAAACTAAAACGACGTCATTTCGTGTTTGATGCGCGTCTTCTTCACTAACTATGCTTCCTTGTAGCAAAAGAAACCATTTATAAATTTTCAACCTTAATCTCAAGCCCTCCCATGGCACAAAAGTATTTCATATATACACACTTATTATATCCTCAAACAATTTTTTTTTTGTCAGCAACTTAAAAATAAACTCTGTAAACCATATTGCTGTGCACTGCGTGCTAAACCATCCGCTCTTAAATCCTGTAACAAAATTTGAAAACTCTGTTTCACTGCAATTTGATTAGTTTCCTCTTCCTGGTCCACTTTCTTGTTCTTGAGACCAAAGCTTTTGTTAACAAGATTTTTTTTTTGTGAATTTCTTGTTGATTTTTGTGAAATAGACAGTGTTTTATAGGGGACCAAATAGAAATCAGAGGACAAGGATTATCTACATTCAAGGACACCAGGACCGATCTCTACTAAGACTAAGGCTCGTTTCAGTGAATCTCAACTTCTCAAGTAGGCATCTTTTGTTTGGGACTTACGAATAAACATGACGCTAGAGTTAATAACCGATTACAATCATGGCACCTCTTCTCGTAGTAAGTAACATCAGAGAACAATTCAAAAGCATAGATATACTAATAGCCTCTGTACGGATTTTGGATGGGGGAATAAGGTTAAAATCTACAAGCTAGCAGCAGACTCTTCAAGACTCTGAACTCCTTCCCCTTCTTCTTCTACATCTGCTGCAGAGATCAGAGACGCAGACTGAATCTTTCCAGCATGATCAAGTCTCATGAGAATCACTCCCCTAAGAAAATTTTCAAATGACAAACATATAAAATAACCACAAGGAAAGACTGCCAAGTTTGGGAAGGGAATAAAGATAATACCGTGCGCGGCGTGATTGGATCGAGATGTCCCTGACTTTGATCCGGTTCACTGTTCCGGTTTGGCTCACTAGAACCACTTGCTCATCGCTTTCTCCATCCTCTGCAAGGGGAAAAGGACATTTTTAAGATTATAGAAAGAACAGTTTCAAAGCATATAAAATCATTATTTTCGGAAGAAGAGTGATGTCTTTACCAGCTAAGGAGTAGCCAACAACAAACACAGCAGCAAGACGATCATCCTCGGCGAACTGAGACATTGAGACAAAAGAAGAATGAACAAACAAAGCTGACCACAGAGTTATAATCCTTGTATTTCAATTAAACTAACTGATGAAACAAACAAAGCTAACAAGAGATGAGATAGTGATAATAGAGAACATACCTTTGATCCGATCAAACCAACTCTGTTCAGGCGAGAAGGCTTGAAGCTACTCAGAGGAACACGCTTTCCATAGCCATTCTCACACACGAACAACAGCCACGGACCGGTTGATTGTTTCCTGCTTTGTGTTAACAGAGCATAGAAGAGTGGCAAAACATTAATCAGTGTGACAATGAGAGTTTTAAGAGCAAATGTAACTAAAGAAACACATACTCAGCCGAAGTTTCTTCTGACTTCACTTCAATATCTTTCCTCAGAGATGAAGGTATGATGTCCATGCTCGCCATCTTATCCGCATTCTTGAGTCTCATGGCAGTCACTCCCTTTGTGTTTCTGCTCAGCGTTCGAACCTAATAAACAATAGCCATGAGAGTTCTCTTAAGTAACACAACGTTTACTCTAAAAAGAATCAAGAAGTCTAACTTACACCATCGCATGTACTCAGGACAACCATTCCGTTCTGGGACGCCATAGCCACAAGATCGTCGCTTGAGCAGCAACGAACCCATTTCAACTCATCACCAGAATTCTGCAGACAAAAACACTTATGTTAGAACAACCTTTTGCTAAGAAGAGTGTACCTAAAACTTGACTTGAAAGGAGAAAGTAAACAAACCAATTGAATCGCTATGATTCCAGTTGAGCGTATCCCTGAGAACAGCTTCAAAGGTACTTTCTTGATGCAGCCATTCACTGTCAGCATCAGGAGATACTGGTCTTCCGAAAACTCGCTGACAGGAACAATGGATGTTACCCTTTCACCTTCTGACATTGACAGTATCTGCTTCCACAAGTCACATTAGTATCTGCTTCCACAAGGCATGTATATACATAGATAGATGACTACCTGAACCAAAGGTGTGCCAGCTGCATTGCGAGAGCATTCTGGAATCTTATAAGCACGGGTTGAGTAAACTATGCCCCGGTCACTAAAATGTAAAAACAAGTGTTAGCAACTTAGTTACAAGGAAGATAGCAAAAGAAAACAAAGGCGGTTTTCAGTTAAATAATACCTGAAGAAGAGTACATGGTCATGCGCATGACAAACGAGGAAGTCAGACATGGCATCATCAACTCTAAGTTTCCCTACAGATTTGCCAATGGTTCCACGGTTCTGGAGATTGAACGTATCAGGCTTCATCCTTTTCACATAGCCCTTCTCGCTGATTGCCTGAAACCATCCAGAAAATCACAAGTCAGAAAACAAACAAAGTTGTTGAGAAACTTTCTAGGTTTAAGTAGGGCAACATACCATCAGCATCTCTTCATTTGGAATGACATCAATGTCATCGAGGTCACCACTGTCGGAATCTTCCAACACTGAACGCCTGGGAGTTGAGAATCTGTCCTTCAGCTCTATGGCTTCTTGCTCGATTAACTAAAGAAAAATTTAGTAAAGATCCAATCGAATAAATTAGTAAGTAACATGAACATGATGAAAACGAAGTAAAGAGCTATATCTTCTCTACAACATGGCCCAGAATAACACAAGATTCTTTCACCAGAACAGCTATGTATATAATATATGTAGTAAGCAACTCAACTCAACGAAAACAAGGCAACAAGCAATAGTCACTGTTTCCTGAGAAAGCATAAGGAACAAGCATTAGAATCTTTGTTACCTTCAAAATGTTAGTTCTGCTTGAAAGTAGCTGTTCCAGCTTTGTAATTTGCTCCGTCAGTGAACTACTCTCATCAGTAAATTTCTTCCGCTGGTGAAGGTAGGAATCGAGTTAGAACATCTTCAATATTACAAGTATCAATTTCAAAAAAGGATGACGATTGAATAGAATAAAAAAGGCACCTCAAGAGCAGTTAGTCTTCGAAAACTTATCGCCAAGATCGCCTCAGCTTGTTCCTCAGAAAGCCCATATTCTGTATAGATAAATTTCACCATGTTTAAATTCAATTATAAATCTTTGCAAGCAACAACAAATCTAACACCAAATGGAACTTGATTAACCAACCCAGATGAGAAACATATTAGTTGTTCATTTCTAATGTAATCATTTTAAAAATGGCTCTAATACAGTTAATTGTCAAAGTAAAACACAGCTTACCACTCTGTAAAGCAGCCGAAGGGGCGGAAGCTTTTCTGATGAGTTGGATTACTGCTTCCACATTGTCAAGTCCAACCGCAATACCCTATAGTGAAGCAATTAGAAGGAAAACATTAGTTAAACAGTGTGTTAGATAGTGAGATTCGAGAGTACTTACTACTTATAATTAAGATAAAGAGCACAAACACACACCTCAATAATATGCTTTCTTTTCTGTGCATGTGAAAGCTTGAACCTTTCGCGCCTTTCGACAACAGAACATCTGAAATCAATAAATGCCTACACACACAAAAATATTACTCCAATATGAAAGAAGTAACAGACAATTAAACATCCTTCTGGCCTATGTTGATCAATTTTCAGTTTATTTATTATATAAATCCAGTAACTTAAAAAGACAAATGATTTACATAGGCAAGTAGTTACCTGAAGTAGTTCTTTTAAACCCATTAGCTTGGGCTCTCCATCACAGATACTGCAAAAACAAGTAATATTAATAACCAGGTAAGATCAAGGAATACAACATACTCATTAGAGAAACTGCAAATGCTTCTCTACATAACCAATGTGGATCCTATTTTTTTCTGTTTCAACCATAAGTCTCGAGACTCTCGAGTTAAATAAGATAACCGGCAAAACAAAAAGGTAAGTCAGAGTAACTCACCCAACCATGTTGCAGCTGAAGCTTGATTGGAGGGCAGTGTGCCGGTAAAGATTGTTAAGCACAAGTGCTGGATCTCCTCCTCGTTTGAGCTATGAGATATATTTTGAAATTATATCAAAACCGTTACCCTCCACTATGGAACTTTGAAGCACAAATTAGAGTGTAGAGAAAACAATTTAATACCTCAATAACCACACGCATCCCATTACGATCACTCTCGTCTCGTATGTCACTTATCCCCTCTAGTATCTTCACATTTACAAACACATAACGTCAAAGAATGAAAAAAAGAAAAGAAACTTTGCAAACATCAACTTAGTATATATTTGTATGACACATCACTCAGTACCTTGTTTTCAACAAGTTCGGCAATCTTCTGAACAAGCGTGGCTTTGTTTGTCTGGTAAGGAATCTGCAATAAATTTTAACTAAAGAGATTAGTTACTCTACGGGAAGCCTCCTTGGAGATTAGTATATAACTGAAAAACTAAGTCAATCACCTCTGTGATGATAACTGCATTGCGCTTTGTCTTTGCATCCAACATTTCAACTTTAGTTTTTCCTCTCACTACAACACGCCCTCGGCCAGTTCGGTAAGCATCTAAGACCCTGCAAATGCAAGATTAACATCACGAAATGGCATATGCATGCAACCCTTTTTGTTTTTTGATAACGGTATTCAACAAACTCGAAAGAAAAAAAATATGTGTAGATATATTAGATAACATGTAAGCTTATACAATACAATCAGAAAATACACAATGGTTAAAAAAACTGCATAGGACAAGCAAATAAGGAAACCTATTTACCAGTTTTCAGACATAAGTAAAGCTTTTGTAACCTGTTAGAATCATACATCTGACTAGCGGTGAAAAAAAATGTTTCTCCACATCCATAGTTATTTTCTTATAAAGTCTTAGAATGTCCTTATATTTGATCATAGGGTGACCATAGAATGTTCGTTTTAACTAACACTAACAGAGATGTGACATTGGATGAAGTCTGAATGAAAACAGAAGCAAACAGACTCAACAAACGAGATAAGATAAAACTGGAAAGCAAAGACTTACCCAAGGTTTCCCATAATTGTTCCTCCAGTTGGAAAATCAGGCGCAGGCATGTATTCCAGCAGTTCTTGCAGCTGAATGCGACAAAGAAGAAAGTGGAAACAGCATCATATGACAGGACACTAAAGCAAAGAAAGAAGAGAAGAGGTAGCTATTGTACCGTTGCTTCTGGATTGTGGATCAATGCGCAAAGCACATCCACCAACTCCCCAAGGTTATGAGGAGGAATATTCGTCGCCATGCCAACCTAAAGAGAGGGGAAATGATTTAAACTCACTTGCATATTATAAACTCAAGAAACCGAATATAGAATAAGTAAGAAATTCAGAATTAAGGTTTGTCAGATTATTTTTACCGCAATCCCAGAAGCTCCATTAAGCAATAGAGCAGGAAGACGAGCTGGCAACACAGTTGGTTCCTTTTGTGAGTTATCAAAGTTCGGCACAAAGTCAACCTGCAAATAAATTTTAGAAACAAAAGAGAGGCTAAGAGACAACAATTATTCAACTTGGCGAGTAAGTGAACGCCGTATGTATGATTTACCGTATCCTGGTCAAGATCAGCTAACAACACTGCCTCTGCAAGTGGCTGTAGAGAAAAAAAAAAACAAAATCAATCAGCTGAGGACAATAAACAGAAACACCATAACAAAAAGAAACACAAAGATACTTACGTCGAGTCTGCACTCAGTGTAACGCATAGCAGCAGCAGGATCTGCATCAATGGAGCCGAAATTTCCATGTCCTTGGATAAGTGGACATCTCAAGGAGAAGCTCTGCAAACAACAATCAGCAAAAACGAATGTATTCAGACATTATTTGAGACTACACAATATTCCATGGTGGATTAAGACATGTTTATATATACCTGAGCCATCCTAACAAGAGAATCATAAACAGCAGTATCTCCATGCGGATGAAATTTACCAAGAACCTGTAGTTAAAAGCGTTCCACAAGCACAAACATTACTCAGCAACACACTCAGACATCTCTAGAGAAAAATTGAAAGGAAAAAAAAAAACACTTAACCTCTCCGACAACTCTTGCAGACTTCTTGTATGGCTTCTTAGAAGACATCCCCAGCTCGTGCATAGCAAACCTGTAAGAAAGACTCAAACTTTATATTAAAAAAAAAAACCGAATTTTTATTTTTTGAACTTAAAATTTAAACACTTAACAGGATTCTCCGATGAACAGGCTTGAGGCCGTCTCTAACATCAGGCAACGCGCGTCCAAGGAGAACAGAGAGGGCATAAGACATGTAAGACTCTGTAGCCTCCTTGTGAAGCTCAAAGGGGACGATACGAGGGTCCCCGCCGCCGTTGCTGTTTTCATCACCGGAGATAATCAAGCCGCCGTTGTTTGAGGACTGTGGAGGAAGGGAGGAGATGAAGCGGAGGCCGGAGGGCTGAGTGCGGCGGAGACGGCGTAGTGGGTCGGAGAGGGGGAAGCGGAAGTGGCGAGGGTGGCTGAGGGAGCGGCGGAGGAGGGAGGAGGAGAGGCGGAGAGTGGAGGAGAGAGACATGAGGGAGTTAGGGTTAGGGATTGAGACAGTGGAGTGGCAAAAGGGTGTCATGCCCAAAGGGTTTTAAGGATTTGGTAGAAGAAGGGGAAAGGGATTTAAAAAGTTAAAACCCTAGCGACACCGGAAGGTCCGAAGATTTTTTTTTTTCCCAGGCGCCAATTTCAAGAGTTTGTGTCGGGTGGGCTTTCTGTCCGAACGAAAAAACTTTTTTTTTTTTTTTTTTTTTTTGTCGTCCGAAAAAAAAAACTTATCCATCTCAATTTGTGATTTCTTAAGGTATTTTTTATTTTATTTTATTTTATTTTAAATAATAATATTTTACTCATCTGACCAAAGAAAGTATATAAATAGATTACTACCTTCAATTTCGATTTATGTATTTAATTTTTAAGATAAACATCTTGTACAATTTCTCATTTAATAGAACTGAAATTGTGCCTTTGTTTAGGTAATCAAGTTCACAAATTGTTGAAAAAAATAGGTCATAAACTCGGGTTGGGCCTTTTCATATTCATCCTTCACATATGAAGTAGCTTCCTAAACCACTGAACCAACCTTCATATACACCAGGTGCCTTCAAAAGAATCTTGTATAGCTCGATCAGAGGCCCAAGCTTCTAATCCTGAAAATTTGAAGTATCACAAACATTCATATAAGTCATCAAAGTCATCATAAAGAGCTCACTGAATCATTTATGCACATAACGAGACTCCTACAAGAATTCGGGAGCATTTGCCTTAGTAACCCATATGTTTTCCGAGAAGTAATGATTTGCTCTTCTAGATAAAACCAATTTCAGCTCATGCTGCATGACCAAGTATGATCATATTACATATATTTATTAACCCGATGATATAAAACATAGTATTTTACATGAGACATGATTTATTTTATCCCGCCTACTTACACCCTAAATCGTTGAGCGTCATGGAAGATGATTAGATTGTATATTGTATTTCGGCTTGGATCAAAAGATTTTAAAATAAAAAGGCCAATAGTTTTGTATCATTGCCAAAAGAAGGTTTAATAGGTCTATTGCAGGAGCTACATGAAAGAAAAAGAAACTGCCGACAACGTACAAAAACAAATGAATCAAATTCATTCTTATCAAACATGTATATTCATTGACAGCTTGATATCAGATTATATGTTATCATCCAAAGTTGACATTATAATCCTAAATAAATATTGAAGTGTTGAACCGTAGAATTTCGGGATAATTCTATCAAATAAAGACAATAGTGCCCAATGCTAATTAAACAAACAAAAAATGACAAACATTCCAAGTAACATATATGTTTCGCCGACATATATATATGCTTAAAAACATGAGAGCCACTTATACTTAAAAATACATTCTTGATGATTAAGATTAATTTAGTTCTAATGATCTTCTTTATGCCTCGCACGTAACACGTAAGTTGTTAGTTTTGTTCGAGTTATTATATTACCTATGTATTTATATTGACTCTATAGCCTCCACAAACCAAACACAAGAAACAATCAACTTCAAAACAAAGAAAATGTTATCCACATACGGCAAAGTAGACGAGCGTGAGCATGCCATGCTGGAAGCTCGACGCAAGTCGAGGAAGAGAATCGCAATCATCGCCGTATCACTAGTCGTGCTCGCCGGAATCGTGTTCGGAGCCGTCTTCGGAACCATGGCTAACAAGAAGTCAACGACCGCGGATACCAACGTTAACGGAGACTCAATCTCGGTCTCCGTTAAAGCCGTTTGCGACGTTACATTACACAAAGACAAGTGTCTTGAAACGGTCGGAGCGGCTCCAAACGCAAGCAGTCTCAATCCAGAACAGCTCTTCATATACGCGGTCAAAATCACAATCGTAGAAGTCTCAAAAGCTCGTAACGCGTTCTCTTCCTCGGGCGGCAACACGAGCATGAGTGCTTGCGTTGAGCTTCTTGACCTAACGGTAGATAACCTCAACGACACGTTAACATCGTCACAAAACGGTGACGTCACGTTACCTGAGCTAGTTGAAGACCTCCGTACATGGCTGAGCTCAGCGGAGACGTACCAAGACACTTGTGTTGAGACTTTGGCTGAGTTTAACGAACAAGAATCAAAGACGTTCGGTGAAAGTCAGCTCAAGAACGCAACGGAGATGACGAGTAACGCCTTAGCGATCATTACATGGCTAGGTAAGATCACATGAATAAACTACTATATGATAGTTGGATAATTAATAAATGAATATATAAAAAATTAGGCTAATTAATCCACTTATTGTTAATTTATTTTTGATTTGGAAACTTATGAAACATAACATAACATTTTTTAACTATATTCACACATGGTTAGGTAAGATCGCTGACTCCTTCAAACTACGGAGGCGTCTGCTTAGTGCTGACGTGGCGGTGGACTTTAACGTGGGAAGGAGATTGTTGCAGAGCACGGATTTGAGGAAAGTGGCGGATATTGTGGTGGCGAAGGATGGATCAGGGAAGTATAGAACGATAAGTAGGGCTTTAAAGGATGTGCCTGAGAAGAGTAAGAAGAGGACGGTTATATATGTGAAGAAAGGAGTTTATTTTGAGAATGTGAAAGTGGAGAAGAGCATGTGGAATGTTGTTGTGGTTGGAGATGGAGAGAGCAAGAGTATTGTCTCTAGTAGACTTAATGTCGTTGATGGAACTCCCACTTTCCAGAGCGCCACATTTGGTAAATCTCTATCTATTTTTTTTCTAAAACAAAGAACTCAAGTTTGTTGTTTTACTAATGATTTTATTCTCTAAAAACATAACATGACACACCAACTAATCTTATAACCTCAAGAATGGATATTTTTAATATTTTTTATAAAAAAAATTATAGGAAAAAATAATCAATTGTGTATCTCATATATATTTTTTTAACTAGATATAAAAATTGTGTGTCAAGCTACTCATTGCAAATTGGTTTAGAGTTAGAAACTCAAAAAACTTAATATACTCATTTGCTGATCGACGTAAGGTATATTCAAAAACGGTTTACTACCAGTCCTAAAGTAAAATTTGGTTCAAGAAATACTAATAAGAACCATCATATTCTGAGTGGTTAGACATTATAATTTTAAAGGGAAATTCATAAATATACAGAGAGTTTGAGTTAATACAATCATTATTATCAACTGGTAGGGAGTTGAAAATACATGAAACTTAACCGTTGTCATCCAATAAAACGTTCAATTGCTCTGTGTACGCCCTGCTTGCATGCTATGTGTGGAGAAGGGATTGAAAACAGTGAAACCCGAATTAAATCAACTTCAATGCTTGTTTTGTGGCTACAATAACCAAAATGATTTTATATGAAATAATCTTCACAAGGAAGATATATACTCATTGCTTGTCACGAAGAAACCAGTTTTATACTCTACTTTATTAATAGAAACTTGTTTGTACTTTGCTATGTTTCAAGAACCCAGTTTTAACATTACTATATTATGTTTCCAACAGCTGTGTTCGGGAAAGGGTTTATGGCAAGAGACATGGCCTTCATCAACACAGCCGGTCCATCCAAACACCAAGCCGTAGCTCTAATGGTAAGCGCGGACCTCACCGCCTTTTACCGATGCACGATGAATGCATACCAAGACACGCTTTACGTGCACGCACAACGCCAATACTACCGTGAGTGCACCATAATCGGAACAGTAGATTTCATCTTCGGTAACGCAGCGTCCGTACTACAAAACTGCAAGATCCTCCCTCGCCGACCAATGAAGGGACAGAAGAACACAATCACCGCCCAAGGACGTAAAGATCCGAACCAGAACACAGGAATCTCGATCCACCGTTGCACCATTTCTCCTCTAGGTGATCTAACAGGTGTTCAGACGTTTTTAGGCCGGCCGTGGAAGAACTTCTCCACGACGGTGATAATGGATTCGTCTCTACATAGGTTTATTGATCCGAAAGGGTGGTTGCCGTGGGTTGGAGACTCGGCTCCGGATACTATATTTTACGGTGAGTATAAGAACTTCGGCGCTGGTGCGTCGACGAAGAATAGAGTTAAGTGGAAGGGGTTGAGGTTTTTAAGTAAGAAGGAAGCGACTAGGTTTACTGTTAAACCGTTCATCGATGGACAAAGATGGCTTCCGACAACGAAAGTGCCGTTCAGGTCTGGTCTCTGAGCTTGTTTTCCGACAAAGAGATTCCATTTCAAATCTCTTTATTTTTTTTGGATGTGTACGTATTTACATATTTTGTTAAAATGTAAGTGTTTATTGTTATTCTGTCGTATTATTTGCTTGATTAAATTCAAATTACATTCGTTAACATTTTGTTACGTGCATATCAAGTTATCCAAAGACAAGACATGTTCATGATTTAAGAATATAGCTTTTTATCTACCAAATTCTCCTTAACCTAAAAATCTAGCACTCCTCAAAAAATAATAGGGAAAATTGCATACAAATTTAAATACAAACACCAAATGTTAAAATGTATAATTTGTGGACAAAATAATATTTCCATTTAAAGATATTTGTTTATCAAAAATAATTATGCAAGCGCGGATAAAAATTCAATTAGTTTGATTAAATTAAAATTACACTGTTAGCATCTTGTTACGTGCATATCAAGTTATCCAAAGGCAAGACATGCTCATGATTAAAGAAAGTAAGATTTTATTGAGCAAACTATTTTATCCCTTTATACACATGGGTACGCATACGTAATATAAGCATCTTTAACCACAAGAGACCTTTAAACATGAAGTTTTCTAATACTCCTTGTCATCATCAATCGTGTCTCATCACATAGTTGAGGTTTTCTGATAGGAAGAATCAGAAACTGGCTTTCTAATCTTTGCAGATTCCTTCAACAAATCAAATGAAGAGAACGAGTGTGGCGGGAGAACAACGGTAAAATCCTCCTCAGCCATCTCTAGCAAGCTTTCTTGTGGCACAACCTGCAAAAAAATCAAATCAGATTTAAGCACTAAGAAAAGGAACAGCACTCAAAAGTTCTGATGATTTCTTCATTTACCTTCTCTGGCTGTGTGAAGGAGTTTTCATCCATCACATTTGTAGATGTGAGTACTGTCCTTTTTGATCCTGAAACTTTCATCACGTTCGGATCCAATCCAGTGACCAACACCTTCAGGTTCACTGAGTTATCTCCAAAGTTTACAGCCTGAAAATGAATTTGAAAGTTAGACAACTCAGGCTCTAAACGTTCTGTAGATATTTCTCTAGAGGTACCTTTATGCGTATGTAATCTTGGCTACTGTTTTTCCATGAGATCACAGATGCTACAAGAGAAGAAGAGTTTCCCTTGAGTTCCGAACTGAGAAGAGTTGATCCGCTTGACTCCGCAAAGAACCGTTGGACCCAATAGCTAGGAGTCCCATATAAATGAGATGAATTAAAGACTATTGCATCAGGGTTCCACCTGAAAACCAAATAAAGAATTCAAGATTGTTGTTTTTATTGCCTTGGCTTCCTGAGTAAAATTATAACAACGGAAAGAGAGTTACCGTCTATCGTTTGTGTTCACAAAGAGCGGTGCATAGCTCGCCATTTCCACAATGTCACTGCAACAAAGAAAGCATCAAGATGTTTTGCTCATAGCTAGGCTGCTGTTTTTAACCGAACCAATCCGAAATTTCGGTTCAATTGGGCAGGTTTATAAAAAAACTTTGGTTTTTGGTTCGATAATCAGTTAGTTCAGTTTTTAGGAAAAAAATGTTAACCAAATTTCGAACCGAACTTGCCGAATTAACCAAAATTATCCGAATTTTTAACAAAATATAATGGAAACCAAAAGCTTCGGTTAGTTTTGGTAAAAAATTTAAAAACCGAACTACACGAATACCAAACCAAACTTTGTTTTGGTTCAATTTGGCGAGATTTTGGTTGAACCGAACTACCCAAATTTGTACCCGACCATGAAGGCCTACTCATAGCCTTAGAAGATGAGGGAAAGTTGAAGAATACCTGTTTTTTTCAAGACCAATGAGAAACGCAGCTTCAGCAAGAGCGGCGAGAAGGCTTCCTGTACCAGCATCTTTTCCAGTCACAGCATATTCACTGACAAAAGCCTGCAAACAAAGTTACACAGAGTGAGCAAGAAAACGCTGAAAAAGGCTTCATATAATCTATTCACCACAAACCTTTGGACCCTTGCGTGAAGTTCCGTCAAACTGATGATACATTGAAAACAAACTGCTAGCAGAAGTGTATATCTGTGACAAAAAGGAAAACACTTTCTTTAAGACAAAAACACACACAAAAAAAGAAGCAGTTCAAAGTTATGTTTTTTTTTTTACATGAAAATCATAGTAATCAGCAGGATGGTCAAGAGGACTAGATGATCCATCACAGTTGGAGATGATTTTGATATCTGGATAGGCCTTTTTGATAGCATCATAGAACACAATATAGTTCCCTGTAAAGTTGTAATCTTACTTTAGTACCAAAGAATTCTATCAAATGTAATCATAGAGAGATGTAAAGAAACCTCTGTAGTAAGTCTTTCCACAATCCTCATTCCCAATAGCAACATACTTCAGTTCAAAAGGCTCCTGGCGTCCCATTGAAGCTCGAACCGACCCCCATGTAGAGTTAGCGTCTCCCCTAGCAAACTCTATACCATCAAGTGCTTCCTGGACAAAGGGCATGATACTGGCAGTTTCAACTTCATCATTGTGACTGATCCCTAAATAAAGGTTGAAACACTTGTAAAGACTAACGTCCATAGATTTGGAATACAAAAGAAGTTTACTAGATTACCGTTGTTAAACACCCATATTGGGGCTGCTCCAATGTCTTCTGCCAACTGCAAGAATGTTCATTTAACATTTGTTAGAGCTTAGAGAATCAATACAGATGTAAAACTGCATGTTTCAGAAGTCTCACTTGAAAGAACTCAAAGTGGCCAAGGCCATCATCAGTCCAATACTTCCAAACATCACCAAAGTGTCCTGGTCTCTCTTCCCAAGGACCAACCGTTTCTTTCCAGCGGAATGCATTACTTAACCATTCACCCTCAACAAAACAACCACCTAACTCCACAATGATCCAGAGTAAGAGTGAATGAATAAACTTAAGCTGCATACGTAACAAGATGATACTAGTCTTGAGCATTAACCTGGGAAACGGATGAAGCGAGGTTTTATATCAGCCATCATTTGGTAAAGATCGTTTCTAAAGCCATGTCCCTGCAATAAATCAAGAGAGATTGTAAGTATCTATTAACAATCTTGTAATAAATACTTAAAATCTATTACCTTGTAAGTATCAACCGGCATGGCAGAGACTTGGTCAATCCATAATGACCCTTTCTTGGTTGTTGTTAACTGAAGCCTTGCAGCATGATCTGTCCCTTTCGCCTCCAGCATAACCTCCTTCTTAGTCCACTTCGAAACATCAGAAGTAGACGCTCTACATTAAAACAAACAGAAGATGAAAACAACAACAACATAGACGTATTCATTCAAGTGTTTTCTCACATGAACTTTTCAGAAGCAAGAGTCAACGTTCCATCAGAGCTTGTCAACGACACAGACAGATCAATATCATCACTCGAACGCACATAAAACGCCACCTTATACTTCTTTCCTTCTTCAATATTCTAAGGGAAGATAGAAAAAAGAAGAAGTGAACAACTTATAACTCATACTCTTGACAACAATAGAGAGACTCACCATGCCCCAGTAACCAGGGTTATAGACTCCAACACCACCTGAGGGACAACCACTGCTATCACAGATCACATCCATTCTCAAAGCGATTTTGTTACGTTCAAAGGGTGATGAACGGTCCGTAACTACATATATAGATGACTGATCACCAACAATGGACCAAGGCCATATGTTAGACGGTGTGTTCTGCCCACCAGCTTCAAACCCTGTAAAAACCAATTTTTTTTTACTTAAAAGTAAATAACCTGAGCTCAAAGCATCTCCAAGCCATTGCTATTTTTACATCTATAAATTCACTCCAACCCATTACTATTTCTTCTTCTAGAATAGAGATTGTTATTTATTCCTATATTTATAGAGGAAAATATAAGAATCTCTATTTTCTACTCTATATTTTGAACATATAGATAAATACATTGAGACGAACTCCATCTCTATTATAGAGATTCTTTATTTTAGAGGAAAAAATAGCAAAATACATTGGATATGGCTTCTCGCGATTAGTTAGCTAAATATTCTAACCTCTGTTGCTAACAAGTTCAGCCCATAATCCACCAGCACCAGCATGGTTTATCTCCTGCAAATGATTTTGACCATATTAGCATTAAAGAAAACTCAAAAGTCCAAACCATAAATTGATGTGTTATGTTAGCAAACCTCGAAGAAAATGCCAAATAGAGTATCAGGAATGAGTCGTCCAGCTACATTAGAAGCATTAACTTGCAAAGTCACGGATGGTTGTGTATCTTGTTGTTCTTGAGCAGCAACAACAACATGAAGGCTTTGATAGAGAAAGCAAGAGCCGAGGAGGAAAGAAAGTATGCAAACACTTCTGAGAAGCTTCAAAGACTTCGTATCCATTATTCACCACATGCAAAATGAAACCAAGTGTAGCTAGCTTCCTATAAGAGAAAGGTTGGATTCTTATTCAGCTCAGGCCGTTGGTTTATATATAAAAGAAAAAAGAGCCTGAAAATAAGGTAAGAGCTACAAGTAGAAAAGATTCTCTCTTTTGCTTAGACTTATCAGTTTATCTTCAACCAAAGGAAGATAAGCACATTAGGATAATATTATATTATATGATCACTAATCTTCTTTTCTTTGTCCTCGTTGGAACTGCAATAAATTGGGATCATACATAAGATAATATCAAAGCCATAACTAATAATGCCACATTAGCTAATCACAAAAGAAGGAGACTTTTTTGATTTTTTTTAAAAAGAATTTTTTTTTTGTTGAAATGATTTGATAAAAGCTTGTTCCAGATCAAGAGTGGCTTCGATCTCTCAGCTGAAAGATTCAAATATTCTGAAATTGAATCAAATTGGCTTCAGAAACTGAAAGTTCAGTTCTTTTTGAAATCTCATTGGTAAGAAAGTCAGAGCCTGTGTGTGGTAGAATAGTATAACCATAACATAAACAGTGAATGACCAACGGAAACAAACCTGAAAAAATCAATGGATGGATCGAGACAAGAAATGGGTTGAGGATCAGACAGAAGAGGGGATGTAAGTATAAAGAATGTCTGTTTTGTGGTAGGTGTCGAGATATTTTGCTTAAGAGTGAGAATCAAAATATTAAAGGAAAACTTGCTTTCACGTTTGATGGAATTGCTTGTTTTCGTGGAAGTAGATGTTGATTAGAAGCGACTACTACTGAATTTTCACCCACCTGCTCATCTCCTTTTTTTTTCTTGTTTTTGTTTTTGGATAATGATGAATTTTCCCAATGACATTTTTCTTTAGTGATGATACGAGTTGTAGTTTGTATGTTCATGTCAATTAACAAAAAAAAAGTTACTATTTGTTTAAATGATACGAGTTGTAGTTTGTATTTTGAAGTGCTACAATGTCAATATATATGTGCTACATTTGAATCTGATTATAATATATATTTTTTTAAAAAAATTATTATTTGTTTGGTTATCAGATGAAAACTCCAAGTCTTTGATTTTGTTCTGTTTTATTTAATTTTAGGTTGCTTTTAGTAGTGGGATGAACTTCTTTCTGACTGATATAATCGAAGCTGTGTCCATTCATACTACTGAGTCAAGATTATGAATGGTTAGAGTCACTTATGTTTTTGTTGGTTATACAGTTTACTATCCACCTTTGTGGAACCAACCTATTTCTGCACCCGTTTGCTTGTTGTCTCATCTTTGGGATCTTTGAGTGGAAGGCGTATGGGAGGAAGAAGAAAAGAGAAACAATTCGTGGCTCACATTAAGAGAATCGGTTCATAGCTTGCATGTCCTGACCTGGTCTTGTCTCACCAAGTCAGACCCAGCCTCTAAACTTTGGATCCATGCGCCAAAGTTAATGGATTTGTCACGGCACATTCTGGTCGACAACAAATAGGCCAATCCCAAAGAGGTTTAAATCTACTTTACTTAAAATTTTCTTAAGTGTTAAATTTTTGTAAAATATCTAAGAATAATCTAAAATGTTATAGAGAATTGTAGAATACTCAAAAGTGAAATTGATTAGAGAGTAAGTTTAGAAAGAAGTGTAGAAACTTTTTTTTTGTGCACCAGTGTAGAAACTTCTAAAATGTTATATCTCAACCGTTGATTTGGTTCTATCTACATCGTCCATTGAAAAGGTGAACTTGTATATAAAGAGGTGATATCTTCATTTGTAAGATATCAAACAAGTTTTAAAGCAAATACTTCGTAAAACCACTTGATCAACAAGTTTGAATGGACCCAGACGCCAAAGTTAATTGGTCTGTCATGGCCCATTCTGGTCAAGAACAAATGGGCCAATCCCAAAGAAGTTTAACTATTTAAGCCTATTTAATTTATTTTTTTTAAGTGTTAAATTTATTTAAAATATCTAAGAATAATCTAGAATATTATGCAAATATTATGCAAAGTTATAACTTTAGTGACTACCTTTGCATCGATCAAGACAACGTGGAACTTGGTCCCACAATTGATATTCAGGTATATATCTATACCAATCATTATTCACAACCATACACTGTACCCCTCTACTATATGCGCTGTGCTAGAGATTTATTGATCGGTTCAGACATGATATCTGTAACTTCTAGTATTTGATACAAATCATTATTCACAACCACACTATATTCTTCATAAATTTCCATGCCTAGTCATATATATACACAAGTAGGCCATAAGATTTTGAAATCTATAAACAATTTATTAAAATTTAATATGTTTAAAATTTTTTTTGGAAACTTTGTTTATATAAATTATTTTTACAAAAATTTGGGGTTCATAAATCAATGTTTCACTTAGCTGTGCCCAGTATCACCCAAGACCCACTTCTATGTTTGGTAAAGATTGATTGGTTTATAAACTGAAACAAACTTCAATATTTAATCGACAGATCTTTTGTTTTATAACATGTTCAGGTTAGATATTCTTTTAAATGCTTGTAAGCTAAAACTTGTCAAGGCCGGCTCTGATTTTTACCTTTATTATCGCTGTTTTTTTTTAATTAATACTTAGCTATACCGTAGTTTCTCTCCATGTTTCACTATGAACTTGGTAAAGAAAAAACAGTATATTGTTCTGATAGTGGTATTTACGTTTGGTTCACGATGATGTTATATAGATTACAATTGCCAAATTTCCAAAAAGTCATGAATAGCTTTTGAGTAGTTTAAGTTAACTAAGGATATGTATGAGTAGTAATTTTGTAGCTAAACTATTCTCAGATAAATGGTAAAAGCAAAAAGTTAACATGTCATTAAACTCAGAACGTGGAGTCTCTTATATGGACTTACAATACCATTAAGAAAAATTAAGCAAGAGAATTAAGCAGGAAGAGGGGAATCGCTGGAATTTATAGAAAATTCCTCACTGCAGAAATTATACAAAAGGATAGAAAGGGCGAACATCCAGTAAACTCCTATAGGAATCATAGCCACGGCCATACTGGGGAGGTAAATAAAAACATAACTGCCAAAAAGCCAACACAACCAACCGCAAAGAAGCGTGATATAAGCATGCTTCATATCCATCCTAAACTTATCGGATAGCTGAATCAGACCTATCCCACCGGTGAACAACGATATGGTGAATAACGTACGACATGTATAACCATACGTCATGATCAGGATGATCCACCAAAAGATAAGGAGAACAAAATAACGCCAGTATAGAAAACTCCGCAAACACAACCTGAGGAATCCTCTCTTTGTCTGTAGTGAAATCCTTGTAGCAATTACTGGAGGGAGTTGTCCGGACGAGGTAGTCCAAGTGGAAGGACGGGCCTGTGGTGGCAACCACCATCCGGGTTCGATCCCCCATGCGGAAACTACCCTGCCTCATCTGGACACCAAAGCGGGTACTGGGCTTTCGGGCTCAGGGAAAAACCTCCCGGGTGAAGCTGGTCTGCTGCCTGACCGGACCCAGGGATTGACCCGCGAAGCGGGGAACCCTGGATTACAAAAAAAAAAAAAAAAAAAAATTACTGGAGGGAGTATCGGTGAATAAGAGATACCTGAGTAGCGTCACCGCATAGAATGTTGTGGCACTCACCGCGCCGTCCCTCAGGAACCGAGACAATGCTGGTGACTTTCCCCCAGGTGGTCAGAGAAGATTGAGTGATATGGAGAGGCCAAAGAGCGAGAGTAGAGCCATTACATACCATATTCCTCGGCATACAATCACTTCTTTTCTACTCATTGCAATCTTCTGCATATATATTATATTATCTTCTCTTTTTGTTTTGTTTTTTTTTGTTTTCTTTCTTAGCCCTTGTTATACATATATATATATATATATATATATATATATATATATATATATATATGCGGAGGGTAGGAACTGAATTAGGGTTATTGACGGGTTTTAGATTATGCAGTACTAATAATAATAATTATTATCTAAAATTTAAAATATTAATTTTAAAATAAAAAAATAATTCTTATAGATATTATGTTGCTATCCTAAAATTTTAAAATTCAAAAACAGAAAATACATAACTAGGTTTTTAATTTTATACTAAATGTTTTACCAGCAGCACTTGTGGGTATAAAATTTAACATTTAGATCTAAAAATCCGATCGGACCCAAAAACACAAAAAAAAACTTCAAAAAGAATTTGTAACTGCACAAAGCCATACCATGCATGGAACAAACCCAACCCCAAACGAAGTAGCCGTTAACAGAACACATACATCCTTAAACAACTCAAACTGTAACCCTTGTCTTCACTTCATTATACTTCTCCTCCTCGCAATAACGAGAGATCAGCAAACTCGTATCTCTCTGGCTCCCACTCGTTGAATATATCTTGTGCTCCTTTTACATCGTCTAGCTTGAACAAAGATGTAATCACACTTCTATACCCTTCATCATTACTCATGCTCCCCACGTTATCTTTCTTAATTGTACTCATTCCACAGACGGTAAACTTCTTTTTTTAGTCGATGTTATCTCTACAGCCTTTAGTGTTGACCCTTCTGTTTCAGAAGACTTTGCCATTGTGTCCATCGTCCTCACTTCAAAAATTTGAGCTTATATTGTGTTGCCATTCTCTCTCATACTTGTCCATCAAGTCAACGGCTGATACATCTGCGTTTACTCTCAAAAACGTTGTTCGCGGTGAGAGTAACGAACTGAACGTTGTTCTCCATCATCTCTTGCATGATCTCATCAACCTTACCTCGGTTAAAGGAGAGAGACATCATCGAGTTGTACGGCAAAAGGCCTTTGGTTGTTTCGTATTTATTTCAACATTATTTGGTTAACTCTTGAAGCAATAATTTCATAATTTTGTATTTTATTTAATGAGTCAGAATTAAATTAAGAGAGTAAAACTAAATAATGTTGCCCATTTTCATTACTTAGCAAACAACGATTACAACATAAATACCAAAATAAAATCTAAACTAGAAACGATAACTAGAAATGACAAACACAGACATTAAAACGATAGCGAAAGTCTTGTGGGACGTCTCCTTAACGCCAACGTAAGGAGCGTCGAGGCACTGCTAGCAGTTCTTCCCAAGCCTAAGATATGAGACGTTGAATGATGATGAGTTTTACCAAATCGATGAGGAGTTGATGTTAGACGCCCCGCAGGAGATGGTTCCGGTGGAGGTGGTGTCCGATGGAAGAAGACGGATCCGGCGATCAGCTTGTGGGTGAAATCAACGGTGATATGGTGGAGGGGATGAAGGAAACGAAGGATTCGATCTCGACACATTTGGCGAGAGGTCGTGGATCTCCCAAATTTAAGGTGAAGGGTGCATCCTTCGCCGCCGTCGCGTCCTTAGCCGTCGTCGTCATCCTGAGGCTGAGGCTGATGTCGTTAAGGAATATTAGCGTACCTGAAGAGAACTACCATGAAGGCTGTGAAATAGCCGAAACCGGTGATGTAAAGGTCTTTCCCATCATCCAGTTTGGGTTGGTTGGATTATAAATGCAATCGCCAGGATACTGTCTGAAAGACATATGACATCTTCTATCGTGTAGAGTTTGGTGAGGCTTACGACATGTAGATAGGACAAGTAGTAGAACCAGAGGATACAAATTCCTGTTTCGAGAATCCCAATGAGCTAATTCCTGTTTTTGCAGAGATACAAATTCATCCACGTGCGCGTGAATCTGAAAATGGAACAAAAAAGAAAAAAGTTGGTATGAGATTACTCTGGAACGAAGCCGATTAGTCTCAGATGGACAAGCCTTTAAATTTAATACAGAACAAGACCAAGCAGAAGAGGATCAAGCCGATGGAAAAATTGATGGACTGTCGTTGTACAATGAATATGCCAAATAGGAGATTGATGAGGACGATCTACTCGATGAAGATTCAGCCATGGAGGTTTCATTGGTAACTGGGTTCGAAGCAATAGCTCCGATTGAGATAGCTAACACGGAAGCTGATTTGGAGGTGGAGATGGCGACCGTTACGGTGGTTCCGGAGTTCTACCTTGTGGATGCGGACATCGATGCTCCTCCGATTGCCAAGCATCCCAATACAAAACCGACGATGAAGAAGAAAGTTCAATCCAGTCCATCTATGTTAGAGTTTGGGCTCACGGAACAGATTTTGGGTAAATGCCTTCAATCACCAAAGGACAAAGACAAAGTCAAAAGCATGGGGGAGTAATGTTGGGCCAGGCCCAGTGGCTTATCACACACACCACCCATCTGCCCCCACTCAGCCAGCGCAACAAATCAAAAGGATCTCCATCGTAATGAGGAGGAAGGAGTCTCAAACACCAAGTCTGACCAGACCGTGAACCCACCAGCAGCTTCAGGAGTGAAGACGCAAATTGGATGAGATCATTTTTTATTTCTAGAAAAAAATATCAGAAATTAAAACAAGTTGGATGTAAGTGTTTTTTGCTAATGATAATGTTTTTTCCAAGCTCAAATCACCTTTTGTAAAAACATATTTCATTGTATTATTTTACTTAGTTATCGAATTAAAAAAAAAGGTACATTCAAGATGAAATGAGCATATGATCGATGTGCAAAACGATTTTTGGTCTTTGTTTGAATAGAAAGATTTCATTAGCATCCCTGTATATTAATTGAGGAACATTTGAAAAGATGTAACTTCAATTTTGTATTAATTAAAATAGGCCCCAATATATAGTTGACACTCAATTAGGTAGTCAATTACATTCAATTGAAAAATAAGTAGGTTCACATTCGATTTTTATATGTTGTTAGATACATAAGTTGGTCAAACTATATGATATAATGATATGATATGTTATTTTCTTTCCTTAAATCAAACCTACGGAATTACCATAAATGACTAATATATATATGACAATTAATGATTTTAATAATAAAGATTTGATATTAATTGAGGAACATTTGAAAGGATGTAACCTCAATTTTGTATTAATTAAAATAGGCCCCAATGTATAGGTGGCACTCAATTAGGTAGTCAATTACATTCAATTGAAAAATAAGTAGGTCCACATTCGATTTTTATATGTTGTTAGATACATAAGTTGGTCAAACTATATGATATAATGATATGATATGTTATTTTCTTTCCTTAAATCAAACCTACGGAATTACCATAAATGACTAATATATATATGACAATTAATGGTTTTAATAATAAAGATTTGATAACAATTTATATCTCCTCCATCATTTTTTGTTTAATTTTATATTATTAAAATAAATTAAACAATCAAATTAGCTATAAAAGTAAAATTTAGTTTTTTTCGTATATGTTATATTTTAAATTTTTAAAAACGACAATAAATGACTAAAACTATTAAAATTATTATGTTAAAAATTAATGATTAATGGTTTAACATTTTTATTATAAGAAGATACACATGATTTTAAAACCATATGAGTAAAAAATATCATTTAATAATAAAATAAATAAATATATATATATATATAGATTAAACACTATAAACCATAGGATTACATAAATATTTTAATATTAAAAGTTTCAATGAATTTTCAAGAACATTTATAAATTATAAACTTATTAAAGATTTCAGATTGAAAATTTTGTTATCGATGATTTAAATATTTTGTTATAAAATGATATGAATGATCATAAAACCGTATGATTATAAATTCTTATTTAATAAATAACTATATAAAATATACTATTCTTAGAAAAATAGGTTGGTCCATCTTAACTTATATTACACTTTTTATTAAACTAACTATCGAATTGATAAATAACGTACCAAAAAATGTTTTGCACTTTCCTTAAATAAAAGCTACGAAATTACCTAATATGATTAACATATATGTGAAAATTAATTATTATAAATAATAAATATTTGATAACAATTTTTGTATCTTAGTTCTTTTTAAAAATTTTATATTATTAAAAGATATTAAAAATCACATTAAATATATAATAAAAAACATTTATATTTTTTTATATGTTATATTTTGAATTTTTCAAAACGTCTATAAATTATTAGAAATTTGAAGATCACCACTCTTAAAATTTTGTGATCAATAGATTATTTTTTTGTCATAATAAGTTACAAATGATCATAAAATTGTATTAATATGAACTTTTATTTAATATTATAAGAAGATACACATGATTTTAAAACCATATGAGTAAAAAATATCATTTAATAATAAAACATATATATATATATTAAACTATATACCATAAGATTACATAAATATTTTAATATTAAAACTTTCAATGAATTTTCAAAAACATTTATAAATTATAAACTTATTAAAGATTTCACATTGAAAATTTTGTTATCGATGATTTAAATATTCAGTTATAAAACGATATGAATGATCATAGAAGTGTATGATTATAAATTCTCATTTAATAAATGACTATATAAAATATATTATTCTTAAAAAAATAGGTTGGTCCATCTTAACTTACATTATATTTTTTATTAAACTAACTATCGAATATTCGAATTGATAAATAATCTACCAAATATTGTTTTTGCACTTTCCTTAATTAGAAGCTACGAAATTACCTAATATGATTAACGTATATATGAAAATTAATTATTATGAATAATAAATATTTGATAACAATTTTGGTATCTTAGTTCTTTTTTTAATTTTATATTATTAAAAGATATTAAAAAAATCACATTAAATATATAATAAAAACATTTATATTTTTTCTTATATGTTATATTTGGAATTTTTCAAAACGTCTATATATTATTAGAAATTTGAAGATTCTCACTCTGAAAATTTTGTGATCAATAGATTATTTTTTTTGTTATAATAAGTTACAAATGATCATAAAATATAACGCATATGAATTTTTATTTAATAAATATTCAAACTAAATAATATATATATTTTATATATATTTAAAGCAACAAGATTGGCTGATCAATTTAGTTGTCCAGTTGAAATCTTTCAAAAGTATGTGAAAGACTAAAGTCAAAGTAAATATGGATTTAGAATAGTAGTTATATTTTACTAAGCAAAATAACGAAAAAAACCGAACCGAATCGAAACCAACCCGATATCTGGATTGAACACCCCTAATCCAAATGAAGCCAAACTATTGTTTCATTCTCCAAAATATAATAAAAATAATAACCTAATTCCGCGCAAGGCGCGGGTCTTATGCTAGTTATTATTAGTTACTTTGTTTGATATAATGTTAATTGCACATCTGGTCTTTAGATGATTTCTATGTTAGCATTAGCAACATAGATTTAAACATTGATAATCACACACCAATAAAGATTTTATGTATTTTAAATATCAGTACAAAAAATTATACCAAAACCCGGAATTGTACGATATCAACATTCTTATTTTTAAGCTTAAAGATAACATATAAATAAACACAATGCCTTTTTAAAGAAAGTATTGAAGTTAAACTTGATTTTGGGTTATGCTTAATTATGGGCCAATAAACTACTAAACCCAAAATTAAGTTTAAGTTTTAGAATCTTTGTAGAATTATCATCACCTCCTCAAGAAGAAAAAAAATCTAGATATTGTATTAGAAAGATCTAGAGAATAAGAAAATATCTAAGAAGTAAGGAGGTGATGGTGGAATAATCTAGATCTTTGTAAGATAGTTTAGCAGGCTATAAATACCTCATCATCATTTCATCTGTAACAACACAACAAGTTGAATAAGTAAAGTATAAGAAAGAGTGTTCTACTCAAAGTTCTCTAAATCTTTTGAGAGTTCTTCCATATTATTCTTCATACTTAGAAATTCTCTTGGTTCTTTCGGGTTCTCGGGTATTACGGTCTTGGGCTAGTGCTAAGCACTATCAAAGGGTGGTTTTCTTACATGGTATCAGAGCCAAGCTAATCTTGTGCTCATCAAGATCGGGTTTTAAAGAGAGCTCGGGTCTATTCTAAGTATGGAATCAACGGGTCGTGTTGTTGGATTGGGAATGGAAATCCTAAACCAATCTAACTACCGGTTATGGAAGTCATGCATGGAGTCATACCTGGTGAGTGAGGACTTATGGGATGTCGTCGGTGGTAACAACACAACACCACCAAGGGGAAATGCTGCAACCCCGGAAGCGACAAAGGAGTGGACACGGAAGAATGCCAAGGCGGAGTTTGCTTGGAAGAGGTCCATATCTTCAAGCATATTTGAGCATGTCTCAAGGTGTACTTCCGCTAGTTCCATTTGGCAAGCTTTAGATCAACTGTTCAACAAGAATAATGAGGTTAAGCTACAATTATTATAGAATGAGCTTGCGAATGCGAAGCAGGGGGAGTCTTCAATCTCGGAGTTTTTTATCAAGGTAAAGAACCTATGCTCTGAGATTAATACTCTAAATCCGGAGGAGTCAATTTCTGAAGCACGGTTGAAGCGGTCTATCATTCGAGGTCTACGGCCTGAATATACACCGTTTGTGACTTCGGTTCAAGGATGGGCTACACAGCCTTCCTTGGAAGAGTTTGAAAATCTGCTAGCTTCACAAGAGTCATTAGCCATGTAAATGTCAGGAGTTAAAATTAATGATGACTCGGGAAGCGCCTTTGTAGCTCGGAGACAACAAAGATTCAAGGCGAAAAACAAAGATGGAGGTTCAAGACACAATGATGAAAGTGAAAGATCTTCTATGGATAAGAAAAAGTTTAAGTGCTACCGGTGTGGAAAGCTTGGGAATTTCAAAAAGGATTGTCGAGTCAAGTTGAAGGAAACAAATATGGTGGAGTCAAAAATTCATACGGAAGACAAAGAATGGGGGAAATGTTTCACGGTGGAGGCTACACATCCAGGTACACCCACAACTAAGAACTTGAGAAATGATTGGATTGTAGACTCGGGTTGTAGCCATCATATTACCGGAGATGAGAAGTTATTTTCTAGTCTTCGACGTCATGACGGAAAAGAAACCATTATTACCGCTGATAATTCAATCCATCGAGTTGAGAAGGAAGGGACTATTGTCATTAAAGGAGATGATGAAGAACCGATCACCCTCAAGAATGTGTACCATGTCCCTGGAGTAAAGAAGAATCTTCTTTCGGTGGTGAATGCGGTCGACTCAGGTAATTATGTTCTATTTGGCCCAAGAGACGTTAAGTTCTTAAGGAATATTAAAGAATTAAAGGCGGATGTTGTTCACACTGGAGCACGCGTCAAAGATTTATATGTTTTATCGGCCTCACACGCCTATGTGGAGAAGATGAGTACGAATGAAAATGCTTCCATCTGGCATGCCAGACTTGGCCATATAAATATGACCAAGCTTAAGGTCATGGTGAATAAAGACTTGGTTCATGGGCTTCCAAAGTTGAAGATTCAAAATGGAGGAAAAATTTGCGAAGGTTGTTAATATGGAAAGTCACATAGACTTCCATTTGATTATTCAACCTCAAGATGCAGCGGTCCATTCGAGAAGGTCCATAGTGATTTGATGGGTCCAACAAGAACATCCTCCTATTCCGGGTTTCGCTACATGTTGCTGTTTGTAGATGATTTCTCACGGTACACTTGGGTATATTTTGTGAAGGAAAAATCAGAAGTATTTCAAAGATTTCAAGAATTCAAGGTTACCGTGGAAGGAGAGTTTGGTCGGAAGCTAAAGACTATAAGGACGGATAATGGAGGAGAATTTATGTCAAAGGAGTTCCTCTCTTTTTGCCAAAAGAATGGTATTAAGAGAGAATATACATGCCCGTATACACCTCAACAAAATTGGAGTAGCAGAAAGAAAGATTAGACATCTAACCGAGACTTGCAGAAGCTGGCTACATGACAAGAATTTGCCTAAGGCCTTATGGGCAGAAGGCATGAGATGTGCAGCTTATGTCATCAACCGGATGCCACTCAGTCCAAACAACATGAAGTCTCCTTACGAGATGATTCACAGGAAGAAGCCAATGGTGAAACATCTCAGAATATTTGGATCAGTCTGTTACGTCCATGTGTTCGACTCTCAAAGAACAAAGTTGGAAGCAAAGGCAAGGAAGTGTATCTTTGTCGGTTATGATGAACAACAGAAGGGCTGGAGGTGTATGGATCCCGAGACACATAAATACACAGTGTCTCGTGATGTTGTCTTTGACGAAGTTTCATCCTACTATGGACCACATCAAGTCTTAGATGAGCAAGATGGTTCAGGTTCCTCTAAGACTATTGAACAAATTATTCAAGTTCCAAGTGATAATAAAAGCTTTTACAATGAGGCTCAAGGTGAAAGGGGGAGTGTTGACCAAGATGAAGAAGAGGAGCATGATCATGGTTCTGTCGTAAATCAACGACCAAAAAGGAACATTGTCAAACCCGCTCGGTTCAGAGATGAAAGGTTCGTCACCACTTACTCTTGTTACTTTGCAGCTCCTCTAGATGAAGATGAACCATCATCTTATGAAGAAGCAAAAGGAGTTGAGGAATGGATGACCGCAATGAAGGAGGAGATTAATGCTCTCATGAAAAATGAAACTTGGAATTTGGTTCCGAAACCCAAGGATGCTCAGCCTGTTTCTTGTAAATGGGTGTATCGACTAAAGCGAAAAGCAGATGGAAGCATTGATAGATACAAAGCAAGGTTGGTTGCTCGAGGGTTCTCTCAGAAGTACATGGAAGATTATGATGAGACCTTCAGTCCAGTAGCAAAGATGACTACGGTACGCTCACTCTTATCTTTAGCTGCAAGCTTTGGATTGAAATTATGGCAGTTAGATGTGAAGAATGCTTTTCTCTATGGTGAGCTTGATAAAGAAATATTTATAGAGCAACCACCTGGTTTTGAATCACAAGAATATCCTAACCATGTGTGCAAGCTAAAGAAGGCCTTGTACGGGTTAAAACAAGCTCCACGAGCTTGGTATGGAAAGCTTGCTCAATTTCTTCAGTTTTGCGGGTATATGGCATCAAGTGCTGATCCAAGCCTATTCTTCAAGAGAAGTGGAAAAGTCCATGTAGTAGTTCTCCTCTACGTGGATGATATGATCATTACTGGAAATGACGATGCTGAAATTGCTCGTCTACAAGAGGATATGTCGGTGAGGTTTGAGATGAAGAAATTAGGCGAGCTGAATCACTTTCTTGGTCTAGAGGTCGAGAGGGTAAAGGATGGAATATTCATCGGCCAACAAGGTTATGCAAAAAGGATTGTTGACAGGTTTGGAGTACACCAAGGAAAGGTACGTTCTACTCCACTGGATACTAACATAAGGCTCAAACGCGATGAAGGATCCTTGTTAGCCAATCCTCGACCTTATCGCTCTCTTGTTGGAAGTCTTTTATACTTAACCATTACAAGACCAGATATTGTCTTTGCGGTTGGCCCTGTAAGCCGGTTTATGCAGGAACCAAGGAAGCCACATCTAGAAGCGGCAAAGAAGATATTAAAGTATGTGAAGACAACTCTTGGCATGGGACTGATGTACAAGTATAATGCCAAGGTTTCTCTTCATGGTTTCACAGATGCTGACTTTGGTGGAGATTTAGATGATCGAAAATCGACTTCGGGTTTTGTGTTCTTGTGTGGAGACACAAGCATTTCATGGTGCAGCAAGAAACAAGCAACGGTGTCTTTGTCTACTACCGAAGCAGAGTATAAAGCTTCAACACTCGCAGCCCAAGAATGTATATGGCTTCGAAGACTCTTTGAAGACTTGTTTGAGCCAATCAATAAATCGACTACCATCTATGGAGATAATCAAAGTGCTATCAAGATGGCTAATAATCCAGTGTTCCATGGAAGAACGAAACACATTGAATTGTAACATCATTTCATAAGAGAGAAGGTGCTTGATGGAACAATTGAAGCATTGGAGGTTCGAAGCGAGGACAACACTGCTGATATCTTCACCAAGTCGTTACCTAAAGGTCAGTTCGAGATACTCCGCTCCAAGCTCGGAATGGTGGATAAAATCAAGTTTAAGGGGGAGTACTGAAGTTAAACTTGATTTTGGGTTATGCTTAATTATGGGCCAATAAACTACTAAACCCAAAATTAAGCTCAAGTTCTAGAATCTTTCTAGAATTATCATCACCTCCTCAAGAAGAAAAAAAATCTAGATATTGTATTAGAAAAATCTAGAGAATAAGAAAATATCTAAGAAGTAAGGAGGTGATGGTGGAATAATCTAGATCTTTGTAAGATAGTTTAGGAGGCTATAAATACCTCATCATCCTTTCATTTGTAACAACACAACAAGTTGAATAAGTAGAGTATAAGAAAGTTTTCTTAAAGAAAGAGTGTTCTACTCAAAGTTCTCTAAATCTTTTGAGAGTTCTTTCATATTATTCTTCATACTTAGAAATTCTCTTGGTTCTTTCGGGTTCTCGGGTATTACGGTCTTGGGCTAGTGCTAAGCACTATCAAAGGGTGGTTTCCTTACAGAAAGCTGTATAAATAATGAAAGTTAGGAAGGTGGATTATAATAAGCATAAGCAGCATAAAAACTTTGAGATAATGTGAGGACGAGTAGAATTACTGCAGCGCAGAACGAGACAATTGCCCATGGATTATTGAAGTACTTGTGTCTCAAGGTCGCCCTCCAAGCATTCCACTTTTGATTGTAATAACGGTTAACCTCAACAGATAAACGAGATAGATAACTATCTTCGGTATCAAAAACAACTTCTTCACATAACCGGTTGAACAAATTTGCAACTTCAGAATCGCTCCCTAGCCAATGTTCGATAATACCACAGTAGTGTAAGTAGCTAACATCTTCATGAGAATCTATTAGATTGTCCATGAAGATTATTTAGGATGTTATGTCATTCCTCGAGTCAATATGGCACTGTTCAAAAGCTATAAGGTTCAAGAAAAGAGATTTTGTACCTACAAAACAAAAATGCAAGGAAATAAGGAATCATGTAACTTTCTTGTTTTAATTTTTATTTATTTGTTACATCATCTAGATTTCTTGTTGGTGTAAACAAATCAAACTCTTTTCCATTGCTTACATCATTTTGAATAAGTCAATATATAAGGAATAATCTATGACACTTCCTTACTTTAGCCGTTTGATATATGATGAATAAATAAGGGAAGAACGTGACAACATTACTTTTATCACACGGATTTTTAAAAAGAGATGTATGTAGTGTGGAAAACGTGAACGTACCGTCATGAATAAGTAGCCTGGGTCTCTCTAAATAACCGTTATTGAATGGAATATCCCAGAACCGGTCGGTTTTCCTTCTCCTAAACTTAATACCGGCCTCTCTCAGTTCCGTTACGCAATGTATCAGCTGTTGTCTGCGCTTGTCCGCCACGCGCGTATTCCGAGAAGACCATCTCTTTCGTTTAGGACTAGACCGGAGCAGACTTCTACGGAAAACATCAAGACAGTGCAACTCTCCCATGTCGGCAAACGGGTCAAAGGCTTTTTCTCTTGCCAGATAGTTCTCGAGTTTTGACTGGTCGGTCTTGGTCATTGGCTCATCCGTTGGCATTAATGGATCAAAGAACCGAACTGCTAATTGCGCCACTAAACCGGTTTGGTTGCGTGTACCAAGCTGTAGCTCTAATAACCGGTTTAGTACAAACAAGGTAAGTTGATTTTCCAGCATTATCATATCACGTTTAATTGAATGCATCGATCCTCTCATTGCAAAAACCGGATCATTACGTGCATATCTACACAAATACAAAAAAAAAAAAAAAAAATTCAAAATCAAAATGATCGAACCCGGTTTAGCAATTATTTGAGAAAACCGGAAGCTTACCCGAGTTCTGTGAATCGAATCCTTCAACGGCTCCTCTGAAGAGCTCAAGCACAAAACAACCATCAAGAACAAGCATTTCAATAAACTCATTGCTGCTCAAACTTGTTTTTTCCATGCTCGAATCACCTTTTGTAAAAACATATTTCATTGTATTATTTTACTTAGTTATCGAATTAAAAAAAAGGTACATTCAAGATGAAATGAGCATATGATCGATGTGCAAAACGATTTTTGGAAGGTCACAGCTGGAACGTGAATACGTAACAAAATTACAATCACGACTTCCTTTGCAAGACTAGAACCAGCATGAATGACAAGTCTTGAAATACATTTAACAGAGAAGAAGGAACTGTTACAAGATCAACACAGGAACAAGTAGAGTGTTCTGATCAATGAACTATGGGCCTGTTTGTTTTGTTTGTTTAGGCACTAAAAGTGCAACTCATCCAGATGGATCATCCGGATGATTTTTGGAAATTTAGGCTTAATTTTAAAGTCCATTCAGCTGAACCAATTTGGATCATTTGAATGGAGATGATTCATTCAAAATGGTATAATGTCTATTATACCCCTAATGTAATTCACAAATTACAAACCTAATCATAATATCATTTTTGTCATAAACGAAAACTGACAAAACTACAAAAACACTTTTTCCCGTGCTAAAAACTATTTTTTCACGCCAAAACCTCAAAACGCATTTTCCCGCTAAAATTGCAAAAAAATGTTTTTCCGTCAAAATTGCAAAAACGTGTTTTTCCGCAAAAACCAAAAACATGTTTTCATGCCAAAATCACAAAAAAAAAAGTTTTCACGCCAACACCCCAAAATACATTTTTTCCGTTAAAACACAAAAAAACACGTTTTCCCGCCAAAGTCACAAACCGTGTTTTCCTGCCAAAATTGCAAAAACGTGTTTTCCCGCCAAAACCAAAAAATGTGTTTTCCCGCCAAAACCAAAAAAACCTGTTTTCTCGCCAAAACCGAAAATTTGTATTTTCCCGCCAAAACCGAAAAATCTCATTTTCCCGCGAAAACCGTAAAAATGTGTTCCCGCCAAAAACGTGTTTTCCCGCAAAAACCGCAAAACGCGTTTTTCCGCCAAAACCGCAAAAAACGCGTTTTTCCGCCAAAACCGCAAAAATGCGTTTTTCCGCCAAAACCGCAAAAACGCGTTTTTCCGCCAAAACCATAAAACGCGTTTTCTCGCCAAAACCGCAAAAACGAGTTTTCCCGCCAAAACCGCAAAACGCGTTTTCTCGCCAAAACCGCAAAAACGCGTTTTCCCGCCAAAACCGCAAAAATGCGTTTTCCTGCCAAAACCGCAAAAACTCGTTTTCCCGCCAAAACCGCAAAAGCATGTTTTCCCGCCAAAATCGTAAAAATGTGTTTTCCTCCAAAAACGCAAAAATGTGTTTTTCTGCCAAAAACGCGTTTTCCAGACAAAACCGCAAAAACGCGTTTTTCCGCCAAAATCGCAAAAATGCGTTTTTCCGCAAAAATCGCAAAAATGTGGTTCCCTCCAAAACCGCAAAACCTTGTTTTCTCGCCAAAACCAAAAATTTGTATTTTTCCGCCAAAACAGAAAAATGTCGTTTTCCCGCCAGAACCGAAAAATCTTGTTTTCAGCCAAAACATAAAAAATGTGTTTTCTCGCTAAAACCGTAAAAACTTGTTTTTCCGCCCAAACTGTAAATAATTAAATATAATATAGTTAAAATTAATATTAAACATATGATTAAATCAACACAAGGATATTTCAATAATTTCTTTACTAAACTCATTTGAATGGAAATGAAAATAAAGAAACAAACATAAGATCCATTTAGATGATTCATCTAGATGAGCTATGTGGATGGACAAACAAACAATCACAAAAATCTGAATGGATCATTTGAATATATCATACAAATGAATCATTTGGATGGAGATGGCAAATGGTGAAACAAACAGCCCCTATATGGTTTTTAGGTTTGAATTCCATATTATTTCAACTAATAAATGTCATAGATAATAGTTTCCAAGACAATCAAACGATCATCCAAATAACTTAAATTTAACCGAAAAAAAAATCCTCAGGATGAAAAAGAGCAAAACTTCCACTTAAACCTCGCCGTTCAACAGTGTGGAGATTATAAAGAACTCAAGATTGTTGTTGGCTGTTGCCTTAGCTTTCCTGAGTAATTTATACCAACATAACGAGAGATACCGTCAATCGTTTGTGTTCACAAAGTGCGGTGCATAGCTCGCCATTTCCACAATGTCACTGCAACAAAGAAAAGCATCAAGAAGATGTTTTTCACTCATAGCCTTAGAAGATGAGAGGGAAAGCTGAAGAAGAAGAAACATGTTCTTTTCAAGACCAATGAGAAACGCAGCTTCTGCAAGAGCAGCGAGAATGGCTTCCTGCGCCAGCATCTGTTGAGTGGACTACGGTCCCGTAGTTTTTCCTTTTCACATCGAGGAGGTTTTCCACGTAAAAAGTGATTGTCTCATTTATACGTTTCTGCTTATACTATATTCTGCCATCGTCGAAGTATTTTCTTCACAGGTTCACACAAAGTCAGGGGAACACGACCATTAGTATTTCCGCTGCGCCGTGTGACTTTTCCCAACAGAGTGGATCACTTGAATGCGTTTCAGGGATTGCTCAACAAGTTGTATGATATGGGCATCAGGTTTGATGATGAGATTCACGGTCTATGGTTTCTCGGTACTTTACCAGACTCTTGGGAGGTTTTCAGGATGTCTCTTTGTAACTCCGCGTCGGAAGGTGTTATTTTGATGGATTCAGTGAAGAACAGTGTTCTTAATGAGGAAGCAAGAAGGCAGTTGAATGCTAGTAGTTCGCGTCAGATGCCTTTGTTACTGAGTCTAGGGGGAGAAGTACCAGTAGAGATCCCAAGAGAGACAAGAGCAGGAGCAGGAGCAAGTCTAATAGATTTGCAAATATGGAGTGCTATTTCTATCATAAGAAAGGGCACATGAAGAAGGATTGCTGGAAGTTGAAAAACAAGCAGCAAGGAAATCAAGAAGAAAAGGTGGATCAGGTGACTCTCACCGAAGATCAGTTTCTGATTCTTCTTGAGGGTGATGCCATTAATGTCGCATACCAGGACACCAGTTGGGTGATTGATAGTGGAGCTACTACTCATGCTACATCACAGCGGGATTTGTTTTTTACCTTTACTACGGGTAATTATGGTTCTGTGAAGATGGGGAATGATGCGATGGCTCAAGTTGCTGGCATTGGTGATGTTTGCTTGGAGACTAGTCTTGGTACTAGGCTGGTGCTTAAGGATGTTAAGCATGTTCCTGATATTAGGATGAATCTGATATCGACGGGAAAACTTGATGATGAGGGTTTTTTCAGTTTGCACGGTGGTAAATGGAAGCTCTCTCGCGGTTCTTTGATTGTGGCTCGATGTGAGAAGTCTTCATCTTTCTATTGGATGCAGGCTAAGGTATCCAAAGATGTTGTTAATGCGGTGGAGAATGATAATGCCATGGAGTTATGGCATAAAAGACTCGGTCACATGAGTGAGAAGGGAATGGCTGTGTTGTCTAAGAATGAGGTGATTCCAGGAATCTCTGGTTTGCACCTACAGAAGTGTTCGCATTGCTTTTCGGGAAAACAACACAAGGTATCTTTCAAGTCTTCCGCACCTTCTAGGAAACCCGAGGTACTGGATTTGGTACACTCAGATGTGTGTGGTCCAATGAAGACAAGATCTTTTGGTGGCGCATCATATTTTATGACTTTCATTGATGATCATTCAAGGAAGTCGTGGGTATATCCTATGAGGACGAAGGATCAGGTGCTGGGATATTTCAAGCATTTTGTAGCATTGTTTGAGAGACAAACAGTGAAAAAGCTGAAGTGTATCCGCAGTGATACTGGTGGAGAGTATCTTGGACCATTTGATGCTTATTGCAAAGAGCATGGAATAAGGCATCAGTTCACGCCACCTCATACTCCACAGTTGAATGGGTTGGCTGAAAGGATGAATCAGACGATTGTTGAGAGGATGAGATGTTTGATCTTACAGTCATGCTTATCGATGACTTTCTGGGCAGAAGCTTTGAACACGGTGGTTCATATGCTGAATTTGTCACCAAGTACTCCATTGGATGGTGATGTTCCAGAGAGGGTTTGGACTGGTAAGGATGCTTCTTACAGTCACTTGAGGGTCTTTGGGTGTAAGGCATTTGTTCATATTCCCAAGGTTGATAAATCGAAGCTTGAGATGAAGTCGCGGCAGTGTGTGTTCATCGGTTATGGTCAGGATGAGTTCGGGTACAGATTTTATGATCCCGTTGAGAAGAAGCTCATAAGGAGCAGAGATGTTGTGTTTATGGGAGATCAAACGATTAAGGACATTGACAAGTCTAAAAAGCCAACTCAGATTTTTGTGGGTTTGATCGATACAGAGGCTACTCCTTCTACATCGGTTCACGGTGAGGTTGAGGTTGAGGATGAGGTTCAGGATAATACACCCAGTGCAGATGCTCCCGCACATGAAGATTGTAGTGGTGATCATGGTGACGATCATGGTGAGACACCAGCTGCTGAGAACCAACCTACCACTGTTAGAAGATCCGAGAGAGGTCTTAAACCGTCGACAAGGTATGATCCTAGTGAGTATGTATTACTTACTGATGGGGGAGAGCCAGAAAGCTATGAAGAAACTTTGGAGGATGAACACAAGGATAAGTGGTTTGGAGCCATGGATGAGGAGATGGATTCTTTTGAGGAGAACCATACTTTTGAGTTGGTGGAATTGCCTAAGGGCAAGAAGGCTCTGCTTAATAAGTGGGTGTACAGAATTAAGCATGAGAATGACAATTTGCCACCTCGACACAAGGCTAGATTGGTTGTGAAACGCTACAGCCAAAAGAAGGGAATTGATTATGATGAAATTTTTTCTCCTGTTGTGAAAATGTCATCCATTCGGGTTGTACTTGGATTGGCAGCGAGCCTTGATCTAGAGGTTGAGCAAATGGATGTGAAGACTGCTTTCTTTCATGGTGATTTGGAGGAAGAGATCTACATGGAACAACCGGAAGGCTATGTGAAAAAGGGCAAAGAAAATTTGGTTTGCCGCTTGAAGAAAAACCTTTATGGATTAAAGCAAGCACCAAGGCAGTGGTACATGAAGTTCAAGTCTGTTATGGGGGAGCATGGTTATGGAGAGACTGATTCAGACCATTGTGTATTTGTGAAAGTGTTCGGCGAGGATGATTTTATCATCTTGTTGCTGTATGTCGATGATATGTTGATTGTGGACAGGAACATGTATAGAATTAAGGAGCTGAAAGAGCAGCTAAGCATGTCCTTTGCCATGAAAGATATGGGTCCATCGAAACAGATTCTCGGTATGAGAATTATTCGAGATAGAGGTGAGAAGCTGATTCACTTATCTCAGGAGAAGTACATTGAAAAAGTACTTAAGCGGTTTCACATGGACAAGTCTAAAGTGTTGAGTACTCCTCTTGCTCCACACTTGAGACTGAGCAGTCAACAAAGTCCGAAGACATATGCGGAGAAGGAAGATATGGCGAAGGTTCCATATGCTTCTGCAGTGGGTAGTTTGATGTATGCCATGGTTTGTACAAGACCAGATTTAGCCTACGCCGTTGGAATTGTCAGCAGGTTTCTCTCCAATCCGGGAAGAGAACATTGTAATGTTGTGAAGTGGATTTTGAGATATCTCTGAGGGTCTTCTGATTTGAAGATTACATTTGGAGGTAAGAAGCCATTGCTTGTCAGTTACACTGATTCTGACATGTCGGGAGATGCTGATTCTAGCAAATCTACTTCGGGTTACTTGGTAACATTTGTGGGTGGAGCTGTGGCATGGCAGTCAAGATTGCAAAAGTGTGTTGCACTATCTACCACTGAGGCAGAGTTCATTGCTGCAGTTGAAGCTTGTAAAGAGTTGTTGTGGATGAAGAACTTCTGTGAAGAGATCAGTTTCAAGCAAGAAAATTATGTGTTGCTTTGTGATAGTCAAAACGCTATTTGTCTCAGGAAGAATTCTACATTTCATTCGAAGTCAAAACACATTCAGAGGAGGTATCATTGTATACGTGATGTGGTTGCTTCTAAGGAAGTGGAACTTGAAAAAGTTCATACGGATGATAATGGAGCTGATATGATGACGAAGTCATTACCGAGGGGGAAGCTTGAAGTATACCGAGGGATAGCCGGAATGGTTGTTTCCTCCACCTAGTCGGAGGGGAATTGTGTTGGGTTCCTCCTAGATGGAGGTAACCCATTGGGTTTGGTTTTGACAACCAAACTTGGTGTTGGGCAATGGTATTAGCACATGAGGTTAGTATTGGGTCTTGGGAGTTAATGACCCATAATGTAAGTCTCCTAACCTAATTTGGAGAGTGGTTGCAGACATAACACGAGCAGACAAGATCAGACTCACAATAATAGAGTTTAGAGATAGACAAAAGAGAGAAAGAAGAGAGAAGGAGGAGAAAACTCGTCAGGCTATTTCAAGACTGGTTTTAGAGGATCAAACGGAACTTAATCGGGCTGATATTTTGTGGGAAGCTTCTTCAGTCAGTGGGTTAGAGGTTCACCGAAAGGATTTGGATTTCAAAGGTTGAATTTTCTGGGTTTTAGTGAAGCTGGTCGTCACAGTTCTTCAGCGGGATAGTCTTGGGTGTTTGGTAAATCCGACGGTGAGATCTTCTCTTCTTGAGCTGAAATTTGGCAGAGGTATTTTTTACTTGTTTATTTTGGATTTGTACGGTTGGATTAGTCTCTCGATGCCGGAATCCTTGTGAGCTGAGGTCGTTTGGTTGCTGCCGGTTTTGAAGGTTTGTGTTGCTCTCTTGTTGTTGTTGTTGTTTGTGTTGGAGATAGCTCTTTGAAGCTAGTGTCTCTGTTCTGTTCTTGTTGTTGAACAGGGAGGACGTGGTTGTACTCACAAATATTTATATAGTGGATTGTTGAGTGGACTACGGTCCCGTGGTTTTTCCTTCTCACATCGAGGAGGTTTTCCACGTAAAAAGTGATTGTCTCATTTACGTTTCTGCTTATACTATATTCTGCCATCGTCAAAGTATTTTCTTCACAGGTTCACACAAGGTCAGGGGAACATGACCATTAGTATTTCCGCTGCGCCGTGTGACTTTCCCCAACAGAGTGGTATCAGAGCTTCTAGTTTTAGAGCTTTGGTTTTGATAACTTTGGGTTATTATTTGCTTGTGTGAAAGATGGAAAATATGAGCAGGATGATAAGCTTGGATGGTGCTAACTATCATCTATGGAAGGGCAAGATGGATGATTTGCTCTTTGTTAAAGAATTCCATGTTCCAGTCTTCGAGGAGAAGAAACCTGAGAAGAAGACGGATGAAGAGTGGAAACTGCAGCATCGCCAAGTGTGTGGGTTGATAAGGCAGTGGGTAGATGATAATGTGTTGCATCATATTGAGACTGAGACGGATGCTTGTTCTATGTGGAAGAAGCTGGAGCAGTTATATGCTAGGAAGACCGGAAACAACAAGATGTACATGATCAAGAAGTTGATTGAGTTGAGGTATCAGGAGGGGACTCCGATGACGGATCACTTGAATGCGTTTCAGGGATTGCTCAACAAGTTGTCTGATATGGGCATCAAGTTGTTTCCGGTCTTCCTAGCATATAACTGCTCCAGCTTCTTCCACAAAGAACGAGCATCCGTCTCAGTCTCAATATGATGCAACACATTATCATCTACCCACTGCCTTATCAACCCACACACTTGACGATGCTGCAGTTTCCACTCTTCATCCGTCTTCTTCTCAGGTTTCTTCTCCTCGAAGACTGGAACATGGAATTCTTTAACAAAGAGCAAATCCTCCATCTTGCTCTTCCATAGATGATAGTTAGCACCATTCAAGCTTATCATCCTGCTCATATTTTTCATCTTTCACACAAGCAAGTAATAACCCAAAGTTATCAAAACCAAAGCTCTAAAACCAGAAGCTCTGATACCATTCTGTTGGGGAAAGTCACAGAGCGCAGCGGAAATACTAATGGTCGTGTTCCCCTGACCTTGTGTGAACCTGTGAAGAAAATACTTCGACGATGGCAGAATATAGTATAAGCAGAAACGTAAATGAGACAATCACTTTTTAAGTGGAAAACCTCTTCGATGTGAGAAGGAAAAACCACGGGACCGTAGTCCACTCAACAATCCACTATATAAATGTTTGTGAGTACAACCACGTCCTCCCTGTTCAACAACCAGAACAGAACAGAGACACTAGCTTCAAAGAGCTATCTCCAACACAAACAACAACAACAACAAGAGAGCAACACAAAGCTTCAAAACCGGCAGCAACCAAACGACCTCAGCTCACAAGGATTCCGGCATCCAGAGACTAATCCAACCGTACAAATCCAAGATAAACAAGTCAAAAATACATCTGCCAAATTTCATTGCAAGAAGAGAAGATCTCACCGTCGGATTTACCAAACACCCAAGACTGTCCCGCTGAAGAACTGTGACGACCAGCTTCACTAAAACCCAGACAACAGAAAATCCAACCTTTGAAATCCAAATCCCTTCGGTGAACCTCTAACCCACTGACCTTTCCACAAAATATCAGCCCGATCAACTTCCGTTTGATCCTCCAAAACCAGTCTTGAAATAGCCTGACGAGTTTTCTCCTCCTTCTCTCTTCTTTCTCTCTTTTGTCTCTCTCTAAACTCTATTATTGTGAGTCTGATCTTGTCTGCTCGTGTTGTGTCTGCAACCACTCTCTAAATTAGGTTAGGAGACTTACATTATGGATCATTAACTCCCAAGGCCCAATACTAACCTCATGTGCTAATACCATTGCCCAACACCAAATTTGGTTGTCAAAACCAAACCCAATGGGTTAACTCCATCTAGGAAGAACCCAACAGCATCTTTTCCAGTCACAGCATACTCACTGACAAAATCCTGCAAAAAAAAGTTGCACGAGTGAGCAAAGATAACGCTAAAAAGCCTCATATAATCTATAACAACAACACCCTTGGACCCTTGCGTGAAGTGCCGTCGAATTGATGATACATGGAAAACAAACTGCTAGCAGAAGTGTATATCTGTGACAAAAGGAAAACACTTTCTTTCAGACAGAAACACACACACAAAAGAAACAGTTTCAAAGTTATGTTTTTACATGAAAATCATAGTAATCAGCAGGATGGTCAAGCAGACTAGATGATCCATCACAGTTGGAGATGATTTTGATATCTGAGAGTAAGCCTTTTTGATAGTATCATATAACACAATGTAGTTTCCTGTACAGTTGTAAATCTCATCTAGAGTCAAAGAAGACAATCACTAAAAGGTCAAGTGTGAGTGTTTCCACAATCCTCGTTCCCAATAGCAACTTACTTCAGTTCAAAAGGCTCTTGGCGTCCGATTAGAGCTCCAACAGATCCCCATGTAGAGTTAGCATCTCCTCTGAGCAAACTCGATACCATCAAGTGCTTCCTGAAAAAGAAAAAAGAAGAAGGAGAAGAAGTTTTGGTTTTGAGCTTCTTGGCTAATGAAACACAAGAGTGGTTTTAACAGTCATACTTGAACAAAAGGCAATGAATACTGGCGGTTTCAACTTCATCTTATGACTAATCCCTGCATAAAGGTTGAAGCACTTGTAAAGAACAACAACGTCAATGGATGTGGAATACAAACAGAATGTTACGAGACTACCGTTGTTGAACACCCAAATTGGGGCTGCTCCAATGTCTTCAAAGCATAATGAACGGCCCACCAGTTTCAAGCCCTGTACAAAACCAAAAGCTTAAGAATGATTAGTCTTTCATGGCTTTTTTCACGATTAGTTTAGCTAAGATTCTAACCTCTGTCGCTAACGAGTTCAGCCAGCACCAGCATGGTTTATCTCCTGCAGATGATTTGAACCATATTAGCATTAAAGAAAACTCGGCTTGTAACGTTTTTAGCAAACCTTGAAGAAAATGCCGAAAAGAGTATCAGGAATGACTCTTCCAGCTCCATTAGAAGCATTAACTTGCAAAGTCGCGGCTGGTTGTGTTGTATCTTGTTCTTGAGAAGCTATAACAACAACATGAAGGCTTTGATCGAGACAAGAAATAGGTTGAGGATCAGACAGAAGAGGGGATGGAAGTATTAAAGAATGTCTGTTTTTGTCGAAATATTTTGCTTAAGAGTAACAAGCAAAAAAAATTGAAGGAAAACTTGCTTTCACGTTTGATGGAATTGCTTGTTTTCGTGGAAGAAGGTGGATGTTGATTAGAAGCCACGACTACTCCCTGAAACCCTCATTCCTTCCTTCACCTGCTCATCGACTTTTTTTTTAATGTGATAAAGATTGTTTTTCTATTTTTTTTGGGCATAATGATGAATTTTTTGCATTGAGTTCCACTTCTACATTGACATATTTTTTTTTTCTAGTACGTTAGAAACATTCATGTCAACTAAAAGTTAACTTTTTCGCGCGGAATATTGTTTTATTATTGCTAAGAGCATGATTTTATTTTTGGATAATGTAATTATGTTATCGTTTTTATTTGTTAAGATCATTATTTGATGTTTTTAGTTTGTTATGTAGTAGGTGATAAGTTAATATATTTTGCGTTTGTTTTTTTTTGAATAATGTGTTGTTGTGTATATAGTACTTGTTAGTAGTCAAATGAGCTTCTAACGTAAACTAATATTGAATTTCAATAACTTTGCATCTACGCATTTGTTGATTCTAAGATTAACGGTTTCATCGTCAAAATTGTATTATATTTTTTTCATACTTTTGAAAATTATAATTTTTAAGATGTTTTTTGCCTTCTCCCCATATTTTAAACTTGAGCCCTCACCGTCTATGTATTTCGTTACAAATCTGGTGTGCGGTGCTTCTCACCATCACCGGAAAAAGACTCACATTTTTCTCTTGTTCTTCTTGTCTTCTTCACCTATGAGATTATATGGTATTTGTTGCAGAATGGGTTTATGAGTTTTCAGTTGTTCGGTTGCTTCCCACGGCATTGTATGTTGTTCCAGTCAATATTGATTGCTCCTCTTCTTCCTTAGATTTCAGCTGATGTTAGGAACTGCATCTCCTTGGTTGGGTCAGAGTTTATTCGTCTTTGATTTTGTATTCCTCGTCGTTGGCTTACCGTCAATAGTCTCTGCTCGTTTTGGTTTTCAAGATCCAGTTTTTGGTGTTCTGACTTCTATGCTCTCTTTCATATATAGCTCGAGGACGGCTCCATAGTTTTCTGATTTCGCTCCGTCTCCCTTTCCCTCTCTATTCTTGCATCTCTTTGCAGCTTTCATCGCATCTCTGGTGGCTCTCCCTTTCACCATGTTTGCCAGTCGAGATTTGGATAATGTTTTCGTTCGTGTATGCTATGTGGGCTTGGAAGGTTATTTCTGGTCTCAAGTTTAGTCTCTGATTTTTTGGTGGTTGTCTTCCATTCTCCCTCTCTCAAGTTGCTTCTTTTCTTTCCATGTTTTCCTTGGTATAGGTGTGCGGAGTTAGTCTCTTGGAGCTTTGGTCCCTTCTATCCAGAGCTTTGTGGTTTTTCAGTTGCATGCCGTATTGTATGTTCTTTTTTAGTCTGTGAGGTGTTTCTTTCTTTTTAGCTACTGGTTGTGATTCCGGTGTTTTAGGAATATATTTTTCTGCTTTTTGGTGGCTTTGGCCTTTCGATTATTATTCTTCCTTTGGCCCGCTTTTTTAGTTTATGTGTTGGTTGTCTAGTTTCTTATTCTTAATTTGATTATCTTATGATACTAATATTGAAATAAATATAATTTGTAAATGAAATAATAAAAATTAGTAAAAATAATAAAATGATGAAAAGTCTTGCTATTTTTAGGTGTGAATAAATTAAATATTTAAAATATATTTATATTATTTTATTTATTTCTTGAATTTTAGAGACCAATAAGTGTGAGAAGGATTAGATAATACACAATTAGAAATTGATGGAGAAAATTGCAATAATTTAAAAGAAAAAGAATTTAAATACACAAAAAAACATGAGGACACATGTCAACAAACCCCCCTTCCACATGTCATAAGAAGGGAAAAAGCCAACTTTATATATAAAGATTGATAACTTGTATTTTGTAATTAAACACATTCTATATAAAATATTATTACTCCTTGTTTGCTTATCAAATGAAAACTCAGATGTGTGTTTACTTATGTATAATGTTCTGTTTTATTTAATTTCAGGTTCGTTAGTAGTGGGATGAACTTATTTTGACTCAATAAAACTGAAGCTGTATGAATTGTTAGTCACTTATGTGTTTTTAGTACTATCCACCTTTGTGGAACCAACCGAGTTTGTGTATCGGTTTGCTTGTTTTTTCATCTTGAGATCTATGAGCAGAAGGCGTATGGGAGGAAGAACCGAAGAGAGAAACAATTAGTGGCTTACATTAAGAGTCACAGCATCAGCATCTCAGCTTCCGTTCTCTACTTAATGACGATGGAGATTTAACTAGAGAATAAGCGTGAAAAAAAGACTAATTTGTCAAACTAAATTTAATTACGTTTTCTACTTTTGATGATATAAAACTAACTTCATGTTCAAATTTTCAAGTTTCAACGGACCAAACCCGATGAAAAGTTAGATTACTAGAGAGAGGAATGATTTATATAGCAAATGGTGGTGGTGAGTTCATAGCTGGCATTTAGTGTCCTGGTCTTCTCTCACCAAGACAGACACCATCATCTGATATTTTTGCTAGCTATAAAAGCTATTGCTTTCTTCAAATAGTACCTTGCCGGACTCTATGTTCTTTGTTTATCATTAAACACAGAAGGATCATTCCATAAAAAGATCTCACCTAAGAACCTAATTCCAATTTCTTTTGAACATTTTGGTTCACCAGGAGTAAACTAACTCCACCATCAAAGATTGGTTAGGGGTTCATTCAAAGTTCGATAATAATAATAAAATTAAGAAATAAATTCAAAAGAGAGGGTAGATGTCTTGTTATACAACAGAAAAGAGAGCTCCTAAATGCCACTTAAATATCTATATAGATTCTGTTTTCTTAATACAGACATTGAAGGTACTCAAAACACTAAATTCTTGTCAGGGATTGCTTGCAGAAGGATGCCTGCAGGGTAAAGAAAAGAGTAAGCAATGGCTATCAGGAATAATCTAATGGACAAAACAACAACAGTTTAGTACGAGCAAACCTGAAGTCTGGACGGTTCAACGAATGCACATAGTTCATAGAGGGCAAGTTCGGCCACGGTGTGTAACCACCCGGGTTGTTAATAAACGGACTCATAACCGGATGCCCGTAGCTTAGATTAGCTTGATGACCTCTTGGCATCTGCGGGAAGCCCCCATCGTGAAATGGCATATGCATTGGCATCGGACTGAAGCTTTGACCAGATGGCATAACCCTAACGTACCTACAAAACATGAATTAATGGAATGTCAGCCCGTTCAAGAAGAGATGGAATGGTGTTTTTACCTGTAGGCAGGATCCGCTACATATCTGTCATAGCTCCTGTCATAATCAGGATCGTACCGATCTTTCTCCCTATCTCTGATAATAGCTACTCTAGAAGTCCTCGAACCACCAGCATCAACAGCAGCACTATTACTAACCGCCACGTCATTCTCATTTCGGTTTACACCTTCAAGAGGAGGAGAATCTTCAGAGTCAGAGCTACTAGGACTGTTAAAGATCCGAGCCCGGGCCTTATCATACTCTTCTTTCCTCTCCTCAACACTCCTCAGAAGATTCTGCTGCACTCCACACCCGCCACCTCCGCTCCCGGATCCTCTCTTGGGTCTAGCCTTGATTGCAATCTTGAAGCCCTCTGGTCTACCGTTCTCAGGCTGCTTAACGGGGATTTCTGATAAGCAGACGTGAGGAAACCTGCTCTCGGCTGTCTTTGTCACCAAGATCCTGTTGTCTGATCCGTCTAGAGAACCGTTACCGTTCTCCAAAGACATTGTCGCTAGTCCGTAATGCTGAGCGACTCGGTGTGCGGCGAGACGCAGGTAAGACGTTGGAAAGGGTTGGAACTCGAACTGGAGCTGGTCAGGGTTTTGAAAGAACTTTTGTATGTCGAGCTCCATACGCAGAACTGAAACACGTAACGACAAAAAGATGCAACCTTTATCCATCATCACCCATCAACCACATTTAAAGAATCTTTCCAGATATAGAAATTAAACGAAAAAGTGTTGACATTTGAGGGTAATAATGCAAAACAGAGTGATTAGTCAAGTTTCAATGTTCATGATGCCAATGAAAACAACACGCAACCGTAATCACCAAAACATTGAATCGAGGAAAGGATTGAACTTTAGAGAAACCCATGATTCTCCAATTCTATCAAACCCTAGAAAGCTAATGAGAACAGATCAATATGTGAAATTGAATCGTGGGTTTGGGAGAGAATTGACTAACTGGTGAGACGATGACGAGGGTTCTGAAGAGCTTCGACCAGGAAAGGATCCACCATAGCTTCCTTCTCGGTCATAGGGGCGGCCATAGATTAGCTTATCTCTCTCTCCTCTGTTTTGAAATCTCTTTCGCCGGAGATTAGAAGAGAAAGCACATCATGGAGACAAAAAGGAGATTATTGTTTCTGATGAGCATTCTGGCGAAACGATGAGGATGAAGGAAGATGAAAAGACCTTCTCGACCTTTATCTCTCTTTCTCTGCCAATCAAGTTGGGAGAATTAAAAAGAAAGTTGCTGCTGCCTTGAGTTTTTTTTTTTTTTTTTTTTTAATATTCTTTTATAGGTAGGTCTGTTTTATTTATTTTTGTGGATTAAATTGTTGGACTTTTGGACAAATTGAATATGTTTTTTTTTTTTGTGATGACTAAAATTTATTTTTTAAGAAGTGGGTTTTGCAAAGTTGATTTGGTGGAATCATAAAAATATAAAAAAAGTATTGATCTTTCTTCTAGAAGTTGGGTAGTTGTGTGATACTTCGTTTATTCATGTGAATAGACACTGCATTTTGTCTATAATTACAAATGTACAATAGTTTCATCTAGCAAAGTGGGGGAGACATTGTACATTTTGATCAGATCAAACCACCACTACAAGAAAACGTGCCCATAACAACGAAGATTTACGACGAAAATATTTTGTCGTAAATTTACATGGTGTTTACAACGCAGTTACGAGGAATCCAACTTTCGTCGTAAACGCCATGTAAATTTATGACGAATAATGTTCGTCGTAAAATCCATGTAACTTTACGACGAAAGTACGTGGAATGAGAAATACGTCGTAATCATTACATCGACATTACAACAAAACATGTTACCGTTATATTTAGGTGAAAACGTGTATTCAATGTGCTTTAACTTACCTAATTTCGTCGTAAAGTCGTTGTAAATATTATGTTAAAACCATGTAAAATCCATGTAAAACATTCCTTGTAAAATCGTTGTTATATTTCAACTACCCAACTCAAAAATTTCTCTATATATATGTCATTTCCCACAACTCTCTTCCTCACAACACACAAACGGAAAAAAAAATCCAAAAAAAAATCAGAAAAAAAGATTTTAAAAAAAAATCTAAGAAAAAAATGCCCGGTGGCGGTACAACACAAAAATATAAAATCTAAGAAAAAAATGCCCAGTGGCGGTGCAAAGTTGATTTGGTGGAATCATAAAAATATAAAAAAATCTAAGAAAAAAATGCCCGGTGGAATCATAAAAATATAAAAAAAGTATTAAAACGGATCATAATTTACCTGAGAATTGCATGGATGCATGGGCGGAGTTGTTTAAAGAGTATTTGCCAGAAGACAACGTGTCTGCTGAATCTTATTATGAGATTCAGAAATTGGTTTATAGTCTTGGGTTGCCTTCGGAGATGATTGATGTTTGCATCGACAACTGCATGATCTACTGGAAAGAAGATGACAAGTTAGAAGAGTGTCGATTCTGCAAAAAACCACGATTCAAACCGCAAGGCCGTGGGAGGAATAGGGTACCGTACCAAAGGATGTGGTACCTACCAATTACAGACAGATTGAAAAGATTATATCAATCTGAGAGGACTGTTGCGTCGATGAGTTGGCATGCGGAACATGTCCAGAGAGATGGTGAGGTTGCACATCCATCAGACGCAAGAGCGTGGAAACATTTCAACAAGGTACACGCAAATTTTGCTACAAATATTCGAAATGTCTATCTTGGGTTATGCACCGATGGATTTAGTCCATTTGGAATGTCTGGTAGACAATATTCTTTGTGGCCAGTCATTCTTACGTCGTACAATTTACCGCCGGATATGTGCATGGAACAAGAATTTCTATTTTTGACCATATTAATCCCTGGGCCGAAGCATCCAAAACGGTCTCTTGATGTTTTTCTTCAACCGTTGATAGAAGAGCTAAAGCAATTGTGGTCAGAAGGGGTGAGGACGTACGATTGTTCCTTGAAAAATAATTTTACGATGCGAGCAGACGATAAGTGATTTCCCTTCTTATGGGATGTTGTCTGGCTGGACAACACATGGAAGATTATCTTGTCCATATTGTCTTGGATCGACGGATGCTTTTCAACTGAAGAATGGTAGGAAGAGTTGTTGGTTTGATTGTCATCGTCGCTTTCTTCCACTTGCCCATCCGTACATAAGAAATAAGACATTGTTTCGGCACAAAAAAAATGTCAGAGACGGTCCTCCTCCATATCTCACCGGCCAGCAGATCGAAGCAGACATTGATTATTACGGAGCTCAGGAAACAGTTAAAGTTGGAGGAAATTGGCATGTTCCTGGAAATATGTCTGATGGGTATGGTGTCTCTCACAATTGGCATAAGAAGAGTATATTTTGGGAGCTACCCTATTGGAAGGATCTTCTCTTACGCCGTAATCTGGATGTCATGCATATTGAGAAGAACTTTTTTGAGAATATCATGAATACATTACTTAACGTCCCTGGGAAGACAAAAGGTAACAAAAAGTCAAGGATGGACTTACCTGATATTTGCCCAAGAAGTGAGTTACATATCAAGAGCAATGGAAACGTTCCTGTTCCCATCTTCCGGTTGTTATCAGAAGCCAAAACAACCTTGTTTGACTGGGTTGCATCAGAATTTAAGTTTCCTGATGGTTATGTTTCAAATCTGTCAAGATGTGTTGAACGAGGTCAAAAGTTCTCCGGAATGAAGAGTCATGATTGTCATGTGTTTATGCAACGACTACTTCCATTTTCTTTTGCCGAGCTCCTTCCAACAAATATCCATGAAGCACTTGCAGGTAATTATAATTTTATAATATATATACATATGTTATGAAATGTTATTAATTTGATTACTTTTGCAATATACAGCCATCGGCGCATTTTTCAGAGATCTTAGCACACGTACGTTCAAGGAAGAAGTCATCGAACAACTTCATCATAACATTCCGATCATATTGTGCAACCTAGAGAAGATATTTCCTCCTTCATTTTTGACGTCATGGAGCATCTAGTTGTCCACCTACCGTATGAAGCATTGCTTCGTGGACCTGTTCACAACGGATGGATGTATCCGTATGAGCGACAGATTAAACATTTGAAGGGGAAAACAAGAAATCTTGCAAAGTTGGAAGTTTAATAGTTGTGGGGAGTTTGACAGCCGAAACATCTAACTTCACATCATACTACTTTGCTCCAACTGTTCGTACAAGAAAAAGAGTTCCTAGAAGATATGATGATGGTGGAGTACTGACATCATATCCAATTGATGGTGTTTCTCACATTTTCTGCGAAATTGCACGGTTTGGTGGTAAAACAAAAGAAGTATGGTGGTCATGTGAAGAGGATAAACATAGTGCCCACACTTATATTCTGCTCAACTGCGAGGATGCAGTGACCCGTTACTTTGAAAGGTAAATATTTTTGTGAATGTTAATTATATGAATTGAAGTTAATTATGTATGACATGATTATTTGTTTAATTTGCAGCATGTTTGTATCTCAAGTTGAAGAAGTAATACCAGAAATATCTGCAACTGATGTGGACACACGTAAAGATAAGCACTTTATCAAGTGGTTAAAATCACAGGTACGTAATATATCTCATACATTGATTAATTAAGTAAGTGTTTTGATACTTCAATATTAATTAAGAATATCTGCTTTTTGCAGGTTGATTATGACGATCCTTATTGTCCCGTATGGTTTTACAAATTGGTTCAAGGTCCAGTTGCAAAGGTCACCACATCACCTATGTATTTCACACGAGGATTTACCTTTCACACATACGAGTATGGGAGACATCGGGCAACGAGTAACTATGGAATATGTGTGAAAGGTGAAACAGACTTTTACGGGATCTTGCAGGAGATTATTGAAGTGGAATTTCCGGGGTTATTGAAGCTAAAATGCGTCCTCTTCAAATGTGAATGGTTCGATCCTATTGTGAGCCGAGGGATTCGGTATAACAAATTTGGTGTTGTGGATGTCAATTTTGGGAGAAGATAAAACAAATTTGAGCCTTTCATTTTAGCTTCACAAGCCGAGCAAGTTAGCTTCCTTCCTTATCCTCGGCTTCGAACTTCCAGGATAAACTGGTTAGGTGCTATCAAAATTATACCTCGTGGATGCATTGTCGCTGGAGAAGAACCGCCCTTGCAAGAAGAAGACGCTATCAATGAAGTTGAGGTACCAGAACAACCAACTGATGAAATCCTTTTGATCGACCCGCAAAACTTTCAATATGAAGATATTCCCGAAGATGCGACAGATGAAGGACGTGAAGACGAGTTCGAGAGAAGCGACGATGATGATTGTAATGATAGTGATGAGAACGACAACGAATTAGAGTGATGTAATATTGATGAGAACGAAAACGATTTTGAGTGATGTATATGTAACAAATGTTGTATTTCTCTATTGTAACGTATGTTTAAAGAAATATTGTTTTTTTACCATCTTAATGTATGTGTAACAAATGTTGTTTTATATAATATGTATTTCTTTAGTTTTTAAAAAATTATTTGGAGTTTTAGGGTTTTAGAGTTTAAGTTGGAGAAAGAGCAAGAAGTAGTAGAGAAGAGATATGATGTTAGAGGATATGTGACTTTGGGGTTTAGGGATTTCATTCTCGGTATTTAGGGTTAAGCGTTGTAAAATCGTCGTAAATGGTTATCTATACCACGTAATTTCGTCGTAAATGGAAAAACGCGGGCCTGGTAACTTCGTCGTAAACGCGGGCCTGGTAAATTCGTCGTAAACCGACGTTTCGACGTAATTTCGTCGTAAATCGAAAAACGCGGGTCTGGTAACTTCGTCGTAAATGAAAAAACGCGGGCCTGGTAACTTCGTCGTAATATTACGTCGCGTTTACGATGAATCATTTTCTATATATTGAGACGCCGAGACGGGGCTTCCTCGTTCATTCCTCCCAAACTCCTTTCCTCTCCCTCTAAGGTAAACTCTCTTTCCTCCTTTTTTTTAAAGTTAGTTTAGGTGATTAATTAGTTAGGTAATTAGTTTAGGTGATTAGTTAGGTAATTAGTTTAGGTGATTAGTTAGATGACGGAATACTATAGTTTAGGTGATTAGTTAGGTAACGGGATAATTTTTTAATTATGTCATCATAATTGATTAAATTTATTTAAATTTTTTTAGATGACTCATAGAAGGAAACCAGCAGCACCTACTTATGCCCAGTTGTTTGGCGATGGTTCCGGTACATCTTCTTCCGGTCCATCGTCTTCCGATGCAGTTCCAGACTCTCAGACTTCTCAGAGAGTTTTTTCGAGTCCTCCTCTTTCACCGCAGATGCCTCCACCTCCTCCTCCAGCGGCTGCACCTCAGCCTGTCCCAGAAGGTGCAGTTCATCCGGATTTGCGTGTGCCTTCATATGCTCCCTTCGCGAGATATACGGTGGAGGATTTGCTTGCCCAGCCTGGACGGGAGGGTTTGGATGTTCTAGACCCCGAGGAACTTATTGGTAAGTTATTAATTTTTATTACATTAAAATGTAAATTATTTTTATTTTCTAACTGTTAAATTGTTTTTTTTTTCAGGTTTGGGGCTAACAACCGTGTTAGCCGGAGCGTTTCGGCGACGATTAAGGGTTGCTACGACGGGGCATATCCGAACTGGAGTAAGACACCAAATCACGTTAAGATCACGTGGTTTAAATGTTTTGCAGTAAGATTTTTAAATGTAATTAAATTTTCACTTTTAAATATATATATATATTTTTTTAATATTTATTATTAATTGTAATTGTTTCAAAAATTTTATGTTTCAGCAAAAGTGGCATTGGTCTTTGGCAATCACCGAGAGGGTGAAGGCGGAATTCGTTGCAAAGGCAAATATCCGCCTCTGCAACACAGTCTCTGATTGGAAGGACAAGTGGGAGATCTACGGGTATGAGGGAAAGCCCACTGAGCTCACGACAGATATGTGGGATGGCCTCATCGCCTATTGGGAGCACCCCTCTTCGATCAAAAAGGCCAATTCGTGCTCGGCTTCTTGAAGGACCAAGGATAAAGATGGTCATTTGCCCATGCTTCTCAGAACCGGACAAAAATCTCATGCAGGAGTTCGTCTAGAAGCTGTAAGTTTTGTTTTAAATATATATTTTAAAATATTCAATTAATATAATTTATAATATTTAATTTTTTATTTTTTTGTAGTTCGAGAAGACGGGAGTCTTACCATCTCTGTCTGACCTATTCAAGATGACTCACGCCACATCCGACGGAGTTTTTGTGGATCATGCATCAGAGAAACTCTTCCACACAGTGGCTGGTCGGATTGAAGAACGGGAGACGTAACTAACCCAGGAGTCTCCCGATGGATTACCAGTCACATTGTCCACCGAAGAGGTCGACAGAATCTTCCAAGAGGTACAACTTAAAATTTTTGTTTACATTATTTTAAATATTTTAGCATAATTAACTATATTAATATATGTTTTGATTTTATAGGTGGCTCCTAAAAATAAGGGACGGATAGTCGGTATAGGCTCTGTTAACGAAGTTGCAAGGGCAACTTTGTCATACACTTCGAGGCGGGATGAAGAGACTGCTCAGATGAAGGCTCGAATGATAGCCAGCAGGTTCGTTTAGACTCTCTTGAGGATTTGCTAGACGTGATGGCCGTGGGAAACCCGGTTATGCAGAGAATGTTGAGTGAGAGACGAGCCGCTCTTGGATTGCTAGTACGAGATCCCCAAGAGTCCGATCCAACCCGTCAACAGCCGAGCAACCCCACCAACTACTTCGAGAATATGTAGTTTTTTTTATATTTCTGTTTGTATTATGAATTTAAATATTATTGTATGACTTTTTAAAATATGTTTTTCAATTATATATTTCTTTTTAAAATTTAAATTATTTTTAATTCTGAATATTAAATATAAATTAAAATTTATTATATACTAATTAATAATAATATAATAAGAAACGATGTAAACTCCTCGTAAACATTACATGGAGTTTACATCGAATGTTTACGAGTGATTAACATCGAAATATTTACGAGGGTTTTACATCGAAATGTTTACGATTGATTTACAACGAAAGTATTTACGTGTGCTTTACATCGAAATAATTATGTGGGCTTTACGACGAAATCTTACGTGTCGTTTACGACGAATTCTTTCCCTGCGCTTTACGAAGAATATATTTCGTCGTAAACGTAACGAGTCGTTTACGACGAAACCTCCGTTACGACGGACGTTTAACAACGAAACGTCTTTCAACGTTAATTCGTCGTAACACCCCGTTTACGACGAATTTACAACGAATACTGCCCTAGTAAAAAATATGTTTTCCACTTAGTTTCTTATTTATGACTAATACAAAATAAGAAACATTGTATTAGTCATGTCATATCATTGCTCCTATATCCATTCATTGCTCCTATATCCATTCTATTGACATCTGATAAATACATAAAATTCCACAATGTTTGAAAAGAGCCAAACTTTGGTGAAAATGTTCCTTCGGTCATTATGCATCTTACCAGCATTTTATATCGGCTCAAACTTCTATTGGTTTTATGGTCAATTCTCTTAAACTGTTTTTCATTCATAACTTTTCAGATAATCTATATAATACATGAGTATACATTAGCTCAGAGATGTAAGTTGCTAAGACATTTCATTTTATAATGTAGTGAGATTGATATATTATATGCATTCAGCAAAGAAAACCGACAGTAAAAATTATTAAAATCTAAGAAAACTTAAGATATGCACCGAGTAAATTATACTTTAATATAGTGGAGATAATCATTTTATAGAGTTTGTTGATTTTAAAAGTTGGGAGATTTGTTAAATTTGAATGAATTGTAGAGAATTTTGTATATTGTAAAAATTTATGAAAATAAGGCAATGTAATGATTATAAGAATTCAAGGGAAATATGTAATATTATCAAAATCTTATTTTGTGAGTTAAAATATTAAAAATTCAATTCCCAATAACACTTGTTTTAATAAATTCGTAAAATCATTAAAATCTAAATTTTTTGAATAACAAATGATTTTGTATAGAATTATAGAATCATCAAACCAATAACACTAGATTTTAGTAAGAATGTGAGAATCTATAAACCAATAACACTAGATATATAATATGAAAAAATGATATTTTCACCCAAAAAAAAAAGTAATTTTTGTGGGATTTGGTATAAGAGATTTCCCTTGAAAGATAGATATGCATTGAAGGCTTAGACTAAATTTAGAGTAATATGTTTATTTTCTCTTGGAATTTGAGCAGAGAAATTAAACGCAGAAATTTAGACTAAATCTAATGATGGAATTGAAAAATGTTGTGAAAATCTTTATTGAAATCCTTATTTCTTCTTGAGATGATTTTGTCTGGTCAAAAAAGTAAACGCAGAAACGCTCGCGCGTGAACACTTGTTCATCACATCCTACATGGCCTTTCTTGATTGGCTACAAGAAAATCATCTACCAATAGCGACAACTTAAAAAGGAACACCAAACTTTACCTCCACGCCCTATTGTCTTAAACCTTCTTTTGCTTCATAACGTAAATAACATTAATCACATCGCTATCTCTCTCTCGAACAATGACGATCTCACCTTTACTATTCATTGGTTTGATTTGCCTTGCTGGTGGTGGCTCTCTTTTACCAGCGAAGGCGATATGGTTAACGATTCCAAGTTCCGGCGAGAGATGCGTCTACGAAATGATCCAAGCCAACGTTGTGGTCGTTGGCGATTACCTTTGCATCGATCAAGACAACGTGGGACTTGGTCCCACGATTGATATTCATGTATGTCTCCATAAATACCAATTATTATTCACAACCATACTTCATATTCTTAGACGTTGTTCTTTTGCTCACCCAAATGATTGAATATGTAAATCGATGTTCGTTTTGTACATTAAAATGCCTACATCTAGATGGATCACCGGCTGAATTTTAAAAAACTCATCGCAAATTTCCACTCAAATGAGAGTGAGTTTTGATGGTGCATATAGATGTAAATTCATGCTTAGTCATTTATATAATGCACCACTTTCATATATGCTAGAGACTGACCGTTTTATAGGGCTTGGTTATATATTAAGTGTGTGTGGTTATTACTTATCAGGTAACATCACCTCACGGGAAGGAACTATACAAGAAAACAAACGAGACGCATGGTCAGTTTGCATTTACAACGAGCGAGACAGGAACATACTTTGCTTGTTTGTCGTCTCATCATGATCAGTCACATTACACAGTCAATGGCACTGCTATAGTCAGTCTTGATTGGAAGATGGGGATTCGAACCAAAGACTGGGATGCTGTTGCTAAGAAAGAAAAGATCGAGGCATAATTAATTCATAATTCATATAATACAATATTTTCTGCAAATTAAAAGACGTGTGGATGAATATACACATTCTTTGCAGGGTGTGGAGCTTGAGCTTCGAAAATCTGAAGAACGTGTAAATGAAATTAGCGCAAACATTATCTATCTAAGAGTCAGGTTATTTACACTATCTTCTCAGTTTTGTATATAGTTTGAAATCTAAAAACTCTGATCTCTGTCTCTTTTGATGAATCTTTGCTAATTATAAATATTAAATGGTGCAGGGAAGCATCTATGAGGGAGATAAACGACAAGACTAACAAGACTAAATGGTGCAGGTCTCTCTGTTATCGTTTCACTTTTTCAAGTTTGGCATCTCAAACGCTTCTTCCTCAAGAAGAAGCTTATCTAACTTGATTGCTACTAGAGTAAACATTATTAGAGTAAAAATTACAATATTGTATCTTTCGTGGAGGATCACTATATAGTCATACTGTTGAGATGAAGTATAAAGATTAAAGAGAATACTGCAACATTAGAATAATGAATTACACTGCAACATTAGAATAATGAATTACTTGAGGTATGGGTGGAAGATGTACGTGAAACACCAAGTGGAGGAAGTGCGTGAGGTGGCCCAAGCACTAGCCTGAAGTGGAATAAGTGCGTGAAACACCATTCTGGATGGAAGAAGTGCATTATGCACTAGTCTGAGTGGAGGAAGTGCATGACACACCATAGATTAGTTTATCATTTACTCTTGTTACGCATGATAATGTCTGTGTCTATATATTGAGTGTGTTGTAACACAATTTTAATAAACTTGAATCAAACAAGTTCTTCCCATTCTCTTTCTCTCTCACAACTTGTCATATACTCCCTTATTTTTGTTAAGTCTTTCTCACTGATATTCTCTTTTAATCTCGTAAATAAGTCATTCTCACATGGTATCAGAGCATACTGCTCTTGAGATCTGAATCGCTCTCTCGTTCTCTTTATTACTTCCGCAAACACTTGTGTTCCTAAGCTGTTTTTTTTTTTATTTTCAAACCAAAAAAAAAAAAAGGAAAAGTCATCCAAAATCATTATTCCAGTTACTCTCAAAGGTGTAAATTATCTCTTGTGGTCTAGGCTTGTGAAAACGGCCTTGGGAGGAAGAGGTCTCTGGTCATATGTAACAGACGACAAGCCCTCTAAAGAAACCGTCCAAGAAGGGGATGGTACTAAAGTAGTAGTGGCTGGCGAGGACAAATGGGATCAGGAGAATCGTTTGGTGTTGTCCATCATTCAAAGCAGCCTTGAGCCATCAATCTTGGAAGGTTACTCATACTGTGAAACTTCCAAAGAGTTGTGGAACACTCTCCAAAAGGTGTATGGCAACATTTCAAACCTGAGTAGAGTATTTGAAGTCAAGAGGGCTATAAACTCACTCCACCAAGAAGACATGGACTTCAACCAGCATTTCGGCAAGTTCCGAGCCTTGTGGGCTGAGTTGGAGATGCTGAGGCCAAGCACCGTGGATCCAACTATCCTAAGAGACCGGAGGGAGCAAGACAAGGTGTTTGCTCTACTCCTCACATTGAATCCCGGCTACAATGACCTCATTAAGCACTTGCTTAGAGCCGAGAAGCTACCAACCTTGGAAGAGGTGTGCTCTCACATTCAAAAGGAGCAAGGATCTGTAGGTCTCTTTGGAGGAAAAGGGGAGCTTGTGCTGGCAAACCAAGCTGAAGTAACTGCAAACAAAAGTTACTACAAGCCGGAGGACAAGAAAAGTTGGGTATGTGATCACTGTAAGAAGAAAGGGCACGGGAAGGACAAGTGTTGGATTCTCCACCCACATCTCAAACCACAGAAGTTCAAAAATCCTTGCTATAATGCAAGAGCCAACTTCTCTGATGACATAGGTGAACCAACTACTCCTCGTTCCATGAGATCTGCCTCAAGCAATAATCATGCCGGTGAAGGAAAAGCACTTGCATCCAGCAGCTCCGGTAGCGTGAGAACCAATCAGGATGAGTCCATCAGATGCTCTGACATTGAGACCCTCATCCAAGCCCTCAAAGATAACTCTGGTAATATTCTTGGTACATCTTTACATGCTAATCAAATGGGTCACTCATTGAATGTTATTACTAACTTAAAAATGACCAAACCTTTAGTAATTGATTCAGGAGCTAGCCACCATATGGTTAGTGATCTAGGGTTGATTAAAAATGTTGTTCCAGCCCTAGGAAATGTTCTGGTAGCTAATGGCGAGATGGTACCAATTAAAGGGATAGGTGAACTCAGGCTATTTGAAAAGAATTCCAAAGCTTTATATATGCCTAATTTCACATCTAACTTGTTATCTGTAAAAAGGGTTACTACTGATTTAAATTGCAATGTTACCTTCACGCCTAATGATGTCTATTTTCAGGATATTGAAACTAGTAGGTTACTTGGCAAAGGTGTAAACAAGGGAGACTTGTACTTACTTGAAGACACTAAACCAACAACCGATTTATCTCTTGCTTTAAGTTCTTGTTTTAATTTCCCTAAAGATGTCATGTGGCATGCAAGATTAGGTCATTCTCACTCTCGTGCCTTGAACATCATGCTACCTAATATTTCGTTTCAAAAAGATTGTGAAGCTTGTATTCTAGGAAAACATTGCAAAACTGTGTTTCCTAAATCTAGTACCATCTATGAATGTGCCTTTGATTTAATTCACTCAGATGTATGGACTGCACCTTGCGCATCTAGAGAGCATCATAAGTATTTTGTGACATTCATAGATGAGAAAACTAAGTACACATGGATCACTCTGCTTCAATCAAAGGATAGGGTGTTAGATGCATTCATAAACTTCCAAAATTATGTCTCTAACCATTACAATGCCAAGATAAAAATTTTGAGATCAGATAATGGTGGGGAATATACAAGCAATGCATTTAAGCAATACCTATTCAAGCACGGAATGATCCACCAAACATGCTGCCCATATACTCCACAACAAAATGGTGTGGCCGAGAGGAAGAACCGGCATCTTATGGAGGTAGCCAGAAGCATGATGTTCCACATGAACGTACCAAAGATCTATTGGGGGGATGCCGTGATGACTGCCTGCTATCTAATTAACAAAATACCAACCAAGGTATTACAAGATCAGTCACCACATGAGGTATTAAACAAGAACCATCCGTCTATAGATCACCTTCGGGTATTTGGTTGCTTGTGCTTTGTGTTGATACCAGGAGAGCAAAGGAACAAGCTGGAACCTAAGAGCACCCGGGCCATGTTTATTGGCTACTCTCCTCAACAAAAAGGATACAAATGCTATGTACCGGAGACCAGGAGGGTCTTAGTATCTAGAGACGTGAAGTTTGTTGAGGCAAAAGGATACTATGAAGAAAAGAGCTGGGATGAAGTGAAAGACTTGTCTCAATCTGCCTCAGACAGAGCTGAGAACTTGAGGATAGTTATGGAAAACATTGGCATTAGAATACCGAGAAGAGAAGCTGAAGTTCAGCCACAATCCACCAACCCATACCCAACCGGAGAAAGGGACCAAGAGGGTCCTGTTAATGAAGTGGCTGGGGAAGATGACCAAGAGGGTCCTATTAATGAAGTTGCTGAGGAAGCTCCTCTTGATCCTGAGGGGGGAATCAAACTGAGTCACAACCGGACAACACAGCTACTCATGACCAAGAAGAGCAACCAGAAGGATTAGGAGGCAGTGAAGAACAATCTACGGATGTTGAAACTACAACAACTGTCCAACCATTAAGAAGAAGCACTAGGATCAGATATCCTCCATCAAACTGGGTGAACACGAGACTGCACTACAACTCACAAGGCATGGCACACCCTACTCAAACTCCATGTTATCTAGTTCAATTCCCTATCAACCACAAAGCCTTCATGACTAGTGTGGACCAAGAATTTATTCCAAGAAACTATGAAGAAGCTATGGAGATAGATGAGTGGAGAGACTCAGTGGGAGATGAAATTGGTGCCATGATCAAGAATGAAACCTGGTTTGAGTGTGAACTTCCAAAAGGCAAGAAAGCCGTTACAAGCATGCTGCTGTTCACCATCAAATACTTGGCAAATGGGAAGCCGGAGAGGAAGAAAACCAGGCTTGTGGCTAGAGGCTATACACAAGTATATGGAGAAGACTACCTTGAAACATTCGCACCAGTAGCCAAACTCCATACCATCAGGATTCTTTTGTCCATTGCCGTGAACCTAGAGTGGGATCTTTGGCAAATGGATGTCAAGAATGCATTTCTACAAGGGGAGCTTGAAGATGAAGTGTACATGAGACCACCACCTGGTATGGAAGGCATGGTTAAACCTGGAAATGTTTTGAGACTAAGAAAAGCTATCTACGGTTTGAAGTAATCTCCAAGAGCTTGGTACCATAAGCTGAGCACAACCTTGAATGGGAAAGGATTTACAAAATCTGAGGCCGACCATACTCTCTTCACCCTCACAAGCAACCAACGAATCATTGTCATACTGATCTATGTGGACGACATCATCATCACTGGCAGTGATAAAAATGGGATTGCATCAACAAAAGAGTTCCTCAAGGCAACCTTTGACATTAAAGACTTAGGAGAGCTAAAGTATTTCTTGGGCATTGAGATGTGTAGGTCCAAGGAGGGTATGTTCATGTCCCAAAGAAAGTACACGCTTGATATACTTAAAGAAGCTGGTGATCTAGGAGGAAGAACAGCCAAAACACCATTAGAAGAAGGCTACAAAGTAATGCGTGAGGGGGAGATAGAAGACAAGCCATATGAAGATATGAAACACTATAGAAGAATGGTGGGAAAGCTTATCTATCTAACCATCACAAGGCCGGATATATGTTTTGCTGTGAACCAAGTCAGTCAACATATGCAAGCGCCAAAGATGTACCATTGGAACATGGTGGAAAGGATTCTGAGATACCTTAGAGAGGCACCAGGGCAAGGAGTTTGGCTAGGCTGCAACAAGAGCACCGAGATAGTTGGGTATTGTGATGCAGACTGGGCTGGAGATAGGAAGGACAGGAGGTCTACTACTGGATACTGTACATTCATTGGAGGTAATCTAGTCACTTGGAAGAGCAAGAAGCAGAAGATAGTTTCATGTTCTAGTGCTGAAGCTGAGTATAGGGCAATGAGAAAACTTACTAGTGAGCTGATTTGGATAAGGAACCTATTGACAGACTTGGGAATTGAAACCAAAGCTCCCATCACCATGCATTGTGATAATCAGGCGGCCATTCATATAGCCTCAAACAATGTGTTCCATGAGCGGACCAAACATATTGAAGTGGATTGTCACAAAGTTAGGCAGGCCGTGGAGCAACAGATCATCCTGCCATGTTATACAAGAAGTGAAGAGCAGCTAGCAGATATCTTCACCAAAGCTGTGAGCCAAAAAGTCTGTGAGTTCATTCATTCAAAGCTTGGACTCACGAAACTCTCATCTCATTAATTCTCCCCTTCATGAAGTGTTCTACTCTTTTTCCTTGGCTGGGGTTTTATCTCATGTGGTTTTATCCGGCTAAGTTTTTAATGAGGGAATGCTTCATGACTTCCAAGCTTGACTTGTTTCATATGGTCAAGCTTGACTTGTTTCATATGGTCAAGCTTGAGGGGGAGTGTTGAGATGAAGCATAAAGATTAAAGAGAATACTGCAACATTAGAATAATGAATTACACTGCAACATTAGAATAATGAATTACTTGAGGTATGGGTGGAAGATGTACGTGAAACACCAAGTGGAGGAAGTGCGTGAGGTGGCCCAAGCACTAGACTGAAGTGGAATAAGTGCGTGAAACACCATTCTGGATGGAAGAAGTGCATTATGCACTAGTCTGAGTGGAGTAAGTGCATGACACATCATAGATTAGTTTATCATTTACTCTTGTTACGCATGATAATGTCTGTGTCTATATATTGAGTGTGTTGTAACACAATTTTAATAAACTTGAATCAAACAAGTTCTTCCCATTCTCTTTCTCTCTCACAACTTGTCATATACTCCCTTATTTTTGTTAAGTCTTTCTCACTGATATTCTCTTTTAATCTCGTAAATAAGTCATTCTCACATATACCAAGTCAATAAAGAAATACTTATCTCCTGAGCAAGATAATTAAGCAGGAAGAGGGGAAACCCTGGAATTCATAGAGAATTCCTCCCTGTTGTAAGTATTATAAATATAGAAAAAACTGACAAACATAGAATAAACTACGAGAAGAATCATTGTCACTACCGAATTGTGTTCGCCGTAAATAGAAAAATAAATCCCAAAAAGCCAACACAGCAAACCGCAGAGAAGCGTGATATAAGCATGTTTCATCTCCATCCTAAATTTATCTGATAGCTGAATCAGACCTGTCCCACCGATGAACAACGATATGGTGAATAACGACATGTACAACACAAACGATACGTCATGATCTGAATAGAATAGCGGAGATGCCACTAACGCCAATAACGCAAGCTCCGCAAAGACAAGCTGAGGATTCCTCTCTTTCGTTGTAGTAAAATCCTTGTAACCATTAGTGGAAGGAGGATCGGTGAATAAGAGATACCTGAGTACCGTCACTGCATAGAATGTTGTGGCACTCACTGCGCCATCTCTGAGGAACCGAGACAATGCTGGTGACTTTCCTCCAGGTCGCCAGAGAAGATTGAGTGATATGGAGAGGCCACCATATTCCTCTGAATACAATTCTACTCATTTCAACATTCTCCTTTGTATTCTCTCTGCTCTCTTTTTGTTTTTCTTTCTTTATGGGTTTTATTGTAGCTTATTATACATATCTATATATATAAAGGGGAGTTTTCTCTCACCTCCTGCAGCCACGTCACCCTGGAGGAAGGGGCATTTCGCGACACGTGTCAATCTTCTATTGGCTGAAAGGTGTTTTTAACTTGGTCTTCGGCTTCGATTTGGGCTTGCTTTTTATTTGTTGTTTTCTGAGTTGGGCTTGAATTTTATTTTTATGAAATTCGTGAGGCTTTAGTAAGTTGCCCAGTTTGAATAGGTATAGCGTCTTCTTGCGTTACCTATTACGATGATCTTCATTTAAGGCCTAAGGTTATCCGCCACAACCGTCAAATTCGTTGAGGATGAAGCGAGTTCTAGGGTTGTTCGAGTTCAGCAAGATGACCGGAGAAGGAGAGGGAGGAGCGAGAGAAGATCGGGTTCGGTTCGAGTGACCAGGTTGAGAAAGCTGTGATGAACCTGGTGGGCTCAAATGGATCTTCCTCGTCGACGGAGACGGTTGCGGCGCGTATGGAGATCGGGAGTGACGAGGCAGAGAGGAGTGTCTTGGGCGCAGAAATGAAAGAGGTGGTGGTTTTGCGTCTGACGTTCTTCATCTACGCAACCGCATGAGGAGCACTCAGTTATCGATCTGCCTGAGCTCGTGGTGGCGCACCGTCCTTGCGTCGATGAACAGTACATACATTTTTTTCTTTCTCTTTGCTCTTTTTGGTTCCTCCACCTGTGTTGTTTCGTTGTTTGTCTTCACGATTTGATCATGTATAGCTCAGTTCTTTGTTTTGATTGTGTTTTCATTACATAAAGTAGATTGCAACAATGGATATGTGGACAAAAGATCTCAAAAGAACAAGTATATCACAACTTCACAAGGATCCGATGTTTCATCACATCATAAAAGTATTTGTATGTAATTACCAATCGATAGAATTCAAAAGGGTCATCTTTTGGCTTCAGCAAATAGAAATGACCTGAGGTTTATATGTCAACATGTTGTTGCCAATCACCATTAGCTACTTGCTACTAGGTTTGTGTAGAATCTTCTTAAAGCTTATTCCCAAATCCCTTGCTCTACTAACAATCCCAAATGTAATAAAAAGAGATCTTAGTCATTCCACTCAACAAAATCGAAAAGAAGAGACATCTAAAGAAGAATTATTATGTTTATCAAGAAATTAACTTTGGAATGACAGAGAGCGCTAACATACTTGACCAACCAACTTTTTTTTTCCATCTGAATTTGATTTATAAAACTGAGTAACATACAATGGTGGAATTCAAACCGGCGGAAACACCTTAAAATCTTCGGAAACTTAGCCCACAAAAGGAAAACTAGAACCCAAACAACAGGCAACACATAAAAAATACAATGATCACTAGATAAAGCTACACTCCTACATTCAAACCCATAAACAATCCTAGACAAGGAGAAAGAAGAAAGTCGTCTAATCATTAAAACAGCTGGAACTCTTGCCGAAAACCACACAAGCACAAGAGAGAGTAATTGATGCAGTGACCAACACAACGAAACCAAACTCAATATACCTGAACCTCTACTTCACGGTACCAAGCAAGAACCACAAAGCCAACCAAATTCGAGAGGAAACAAACACCTGAGATTAAACGCCCCTTCTCAACCAAACCTTCGTCGGCAGGCCTAAGACCTCAACCTCTCTGTATTGCTTAAACGAACGAAGCCACCGAGGAACGAGAAAAACATAAGACCAACCAACTTCTCAAGTGGTATTTTAGAATAAATGCAAGAAACAAAATCGGAAGATATTATGCTATTAGATAAAAACTTATTTTTATGATTTAAGCATGAAATCTAACTTTCGATATAAATATAATTCAAGTTCTTCATAATATTGGGATATGTTCGGCAATAATTTAAAAATAAAGAGATCATGAATAATATTAATTAGTAACAATCTATGAATAACACTGAATAAGCATATTATATATTAATTTAGACATAGACGGCTCTAAAATTATGTGTAATTTTCTTTAAAATTTTTGAGATTAGAAACTAATGTTTCATTCGACTTTTCCAGAACCGGCCATAATCTTACAGCAACGGTTTAAACCAGCCAGACGCATACTAAACTTATTGTCACAAAATCAGCTTTAAACTTATACACTCATTTCACCTATGATTCCAACATAAGAATAAAACAATGAAAATCTGTTGAAATTAGATTTGATGAATGCGTAAAAGAGATCCTTCACTAAACCACCTTTTAAAACCTTCCTATGTGTAACGTTGATATTACAATATTACATGAATGATATTGTATATTTTAAATTGTTTTAGTAAATCTGTTAAAATTAGCTTTCCCACATAAGTTTTACATGAAGGCAAACTATACACCATAATATTATCATATTACATTATATTTTAAACTGCTTAGTTTCGAGATATATTAATTATTTATCGTGAGAAAATTAATTAGTGTAATAATATTTAAATTTGAAATTCTTAAAAAAATGTGTCAGTTGTTTTTACTTTAGATTTTCTTCAACTATATCAAAATGATATAAAAATCAAAAGAAGAAATATAAATTATTACATTTTTCTTAATTTTGTAAATAATTTTGTGTTCACTAAAGAACGTTAGTGGTTTTTCAACTCAGACCAACAAAATTTAATAAAAATTACAACATGATCTTTGAATTTTAAAACATCTGGTTTATTATTTTTAATTTTAAGTAATTTTTAAAAATATTTATAAAATAAAAATGTATTTTAAAATAAAATAATTTTACTGTAGACTTACCCGCCCGTAGGGCGGACCAACCCCTAGTATATAGTATAGAGAGATCTTCACAAGATCACAACTGACAAATAAATTATAAATAACTAAATCAGTACGTACTTATCCGTTTGATAATACTCAATGAATAAACAATTAAGACTAAGAGAAATAAAGTTTACAATTAAGACTAAGGGTAAACGATCTATTTTTTATCGAAACTTTCATATACAAGTACCATATACACAAAAAAGTGTTTGTACCTCATTATATTTATCCATCAATTAAAAATTAAAAATCTACTTACCCACAAAACTAAAACTTAGAAATCTATATATACACACACTGTAAACAGGTTTTATTGGGCTATAACTCTTCAAGTTCTGTTTCTGTTCCATATGAATTCATTTTGCACACTTATTTTTTTGAGTATTCGGTTGATGGAGAGGTGGATGTTCTGATACAATGGAGTAGACATGTTAATGTCGTTATACATGAAGCCCTGCCGCTATTAGCATGAGTAGGGCAATCCTAGCTGGAAAATTCAATTTAGGTGCAGCAAAATGACGACGAAAAGGTCTCTTCATTAGATTTGGTACTCTCATGATTTGAAATCTCTTGATAAATTGGATGCCTTGTTTAAGTATTACATTTAGAGGACTGTGGTTGTTTGATGATCAAAAACTGAAAGTAAAATGATTTTAATATTTTTGAGATGATCATTTTAGTCAACTAAAATATAGGATTGGAATTTATTTAAGTTTAAAATTTATCTTCTTTTTGGATTTAGAATAGGGAGGGAATACGTTATCAAAGCATATGTGTCTCAAAACTCGACGAGTTAAGAGTTATGGCAGCATTTGTACGGTCACATAGCTAATGCATGCACAGCATTGCCAAGTTTAGTTTTTTTTTACCATCCATCAATTTTCTTATAATCCATGATTTCAACAAAAATGCAACTAATATACAAAATTTTATAGAATTAATTTACATTTGAATTATTTTATGCTTTGGATTTTTTCAATAATAGATAACTTTTGGTCATTCTTTTCTAGCGAAAATTGAGTTTGAACTAAAGAATCAACACCATTAATTTAACCCGTTCACTTGATTCTCCTATTCTACTATACACGGATGAGTTTTTACCTAGTTTTTAGATATTTTCTTCGAAAATATTCTTATGAATTATAGTATACTATTATTTGTCCACTAATATTGGTTCAACAACTAAACATCCTAAAAATGGTTTGCATAGTTTTAGATATATCTTCAAAAATATTCTTATGAATTACAGTAATGTTAATTGTCCATTGATATTGGTTGAGCAAATTAAATATCCTAAAAATTATAAAAGAGATTCCGGTTAAGGCCAATGACAGCAGGCAAAACAAATTAATTCTTTAAACTTAATTACTAATATACTAGTAGTTACCAACATTGTGATTCCAAATGGTTGATTCAAAACAATAATTATATTATACATTCGATATAAATACAAATCGTACTATCATCCAAATCCCTTTTGTACATCAACATATAATTTTTTTCAAACCAACAGTTTATCAGAAGAAGTTATATATTTCATGGATTGGAGCCTTAGGGACTGAGACACAAATATACAAGCATCTCAATGAAAAGGTGATCCGCTGGTGTTTGAGGCCGAACCAGAGGAGCTAAACGGCCAGAGATAAAACAAAGGATTCTTCCCGCCATTATTCCGGTATTGTGGCAGCTCTTTGCGACACACTGGACAAGTATTACGCTGTATTAGCCAGGGAATTATACATTCCGAATGGTAGATATGTTTACACGGCAACTTTCTTGCAACCGATCCGACTTTAAACCGGTCTTGGCAAACCGGACAAGACGGATCCAAACCGAGATGTTTCTTCCTAATCTTGACCTTTGGCATTGAGTTAATCACGGTTAGTGAAGCTGGAGGTGGACCACGGCGGTTTTGTGCTGAGAACCGGTTAAACAATTCTTGAAAACTCGATTGGTTTTCAAGAATCAATCTTCTGTTGTTTCCGGGACGGTTAAGAGATTGTTCATTGGATACTCCGAAAAAATCAAAAGGGCTAAGTTCAACATTTTCATAGAGCCGTTCATGAGAAGTGTTACCACAGTAAATGCAAACCCCTCCTCTTGAGCCTTCAAGGAGAAGACGGATTCCTCGTCTGCATGTACTACACCAATGTGTATTTTTTCGGCTAGTCATGGACCTGCAAGAAAACAAAAGTTATTCTTTCTCATCAAACCATTGTTAAGGACCTTTCAGACCAGAAAATGAAAACACATGCAACTCTACTTGTGTACTAGATAACCTTGCAAATGGAAAGAGCCTCAATATCAAACGGAATCTTCTAAGCTGCTTGTAATTTTAATTCTCCACTAGGTGATTTTACCTTGCTCATGCACGGATATAAAAATTTATAAAGTAAATATATTATAATAATTTATTAATATTTTGTTTTTAATTATTATGTTATTTATATTGTAATCAAAATGCATGATTTATTTTAAATAAAATTATGTTATTTTAGTTAGTCAATTAAACACATAATTTTGGATATATAATATCTCGACTGTTTGGTTATTATTTGGATATATTAGATAACATTTACTTTTTCGATTCAACTAAAATATTTTTGTTACACAGATTAAAATTTTGATTAATTTTTTTTTTATTTCATGTAGTTTGATTCATGTCTTAGATTTGTAAATATATTTTAGTAAGATTATGTATAATTTAATATATTTTGTCTTGAGGATCAAAAAGTAAAAGTACACTAAAGTGTTGATCGATTCAAAGTCACATAAATAAATATAACAATAATAGTCTTTTGACACCTTATGCATATATATATATATATATATATATATAAGTTATACAAAATGCTTGATTATAATAATTGGTTAATATATTAATAATATTGTTTGAGAATTTCATATTTATTTAATACTATGTTGAGTCGTTCCATAATATATATATGTACACAATATTTTATAAATAAAATATATGAGTTTTATTTAATGTTTGACTTTTTATAAAAAAATTGGATTGGTCTAGTTACTCATTTTGTGGGTATATTGTGTTACATATATTCCATCAAATTCAAGTATAACTATTTCTAATCTAATTCAACCAAACTGTATTAATTCTATTCATTGTATTAGTTTGGCTTTTCATATTAGATGTGTAAATATTTTGATTTCTTAGTAAGTTGTATATGTTCATTTTCAAAAATAAAATATTTAAAATAAAGTGATGATAGGTACAAAGTTGAATAAAAACATAACCAATAAATTTTAAAAGGAAAGATTAATTATTTACTTTAAGATCAAGTTTATTTTTCTAAGCTTTCCTTTTTATGATCACATTATCTATAAAAAAAATTCGTTTTAAGTTTTTTAAATATTTTATTTATCATATATGTTATTTTAAAAAATATAAAAAGGAACTTAAATTAAAAAAAAGATTAAATTAAATTTTATTCATTAAATATATCTTAGTTTATGTTATTTAAATTATTTTGTAATAAATTGAGAAATATATTATTTAAATAAAATGCTTAATAATTTTAAAATATGTATTATTTCTTTTAGAAAGGAAGATTATTTCTTTACTTTAAAATCATGATTATTTTGTGAACTTTCCTTATTATGAATTACACTATATATAAATGATATTTTCGTTTTTAAAATTTATAAAAAATTATTATATAGGTTATTTGAAAAAATAAAGAAAAAAGAAACCTAAATAAAAAAGGAAAAATAAAATAATATAAAATAAATATTTAATAATGATAATTAGATATTTGATTCATTAAGGGTATCATTGTAATCAACCACTGTGAGAGTTAACGTGAGTGCGACACGTACAAAACTGACTTTTCAAATAATATTATAGAGATTATAACTATTTCTAATGTATTTTATTATTATTTTTAGAGAATTTTTAAAATATGATTCGAACTTAGTTCCAATACATTTTTATAAAATAATATTTTCTATTGTAATTCTAAACATTCAAAAAAATATCTTCAAATATAAAAGAAAAAATAACAATTTTTTTCCAAAAAAGTTGGGCTATAAATAGTTTTTTCTCCAAAATGCTATTATAGAAGAAAATATAAAGATGCTTAAGAGATTTTCTAACAATTATAGCCTTAACCAAAAAAAGTAGTAGTTTTTTCAAGAATATTTGTTTACCAACTTGGTACAACATGAAGCCACGTGCATCTGATTCATCAATACTACTTCCTCTAAAAAAAAGTAGTAGTTTTTCCGCCAGAACCCAAAAATACATTTTTCCGCCAAAACTGAAAAACACACTTTCTCGTCAAAACTGCAAAATTTTGTTTTTCCGTAAAAAACATAAAAACGCACATTTCCATAAAAACGCACTTTTTGGTCTCTCGCCAAAATCGCTAAAATGCATTTTTCCACCAAACCCGGAAATATGCATTTTCCCGCCAAAACCGCAAAAATGCATTTTCCCACGAAAAACAGGAAAAATGCAGTTTTCCGCCAAAACCGCAAAAATGTACTTTTTCGTCAAAATCGCAAAAATATTTTCCGCCAAATCCATAAAATGCTATTTTTCCGCCGAAACGCAAAAAAAAAAAAAATATTTTAGTCGTTTTGTTAAGAAGTCCACCTGGATGAAATGCAAGTTAAAAAAAAAAAAACAAACGAACATAGTTGTATTCAGATGATTCATCTACATGCATAGACGAAATGAAGAAACGAACAAGCTCCATCTGGGTAAGACATCTAGATGGACCATCTCGATACTTCTTCCAGATTTAAAAACGAACATGGTCTATATAGCAGGGGACAGAACTACATCACGACTACTTAAGCTATTTCAGACACATAAAGAAAAGAAAAAGCAAACCGAAGCATATATAACTTGTAAAACTAAGCTATAGAGGCTGATCAGTTGACCCAAAAAAAAGGCTGATCAGTTTTACGATCTATTAATTAAAATCTCAGATACATCAATTAAAGAATCGAGTTGGTTTGAAGACAGTAAAACAACTAGAGAGGCTATAGATCTAAGTCAAACCCAAGTTATGCCGATGCGAGATCCTGGGCCAAAGACTAATTAAGCCATGGGGAGCATAAACGGTAACTTTTTAGTAGTCAAACAAAACGAATCAAAACATGGCTTACCCGAATATAATGAATCAACTGATAAGCTCGGGAATCTCCAAGTAGGAAAGAAGATTAAAACACAGAAGAAATGAAAGTTATGTAAGAAGAAGAAAAGTCTTTTACGTAAAATATAGTCGCGGGATGATATATTGACTAAGGAAAAATGAAAGATGGCTTCTACAAGGGGAACATGTGGCGTATGATGAACTAATAGTCAAAGTATCTATTTACATTTTACCCAAAAGTAAAGAGAGTCAAAGTAACTTCAACGTCAAACCACGAAATTAACCAGAAATTAAGTGAAAAAAATTATTGTTTTTAATTTATTTTTTCTAAAATACGAGAAACTAATTTTCTTTACATCTGAAAAGTAATAAAACAATAAGTAAAAAAGGAATAAGATCAACATCTAAACTGTCCACATAAGCAAAAAAAAATCAACCTATCACAAAGCTTTAAGTTGCCAGCTCGACCTGTCCTATTTCTTCATTGCGAAGCGGATGATTTGAAACCAATCGTCTCTTCACCTTTTTTTTTTCGTCTCAATGCATCATTTATTTATAGTCTGTCTGTCTCCCTCTCCACTTCAAATCCCTAAATCTCCAAGCATCACCCTATCTAGAGTATTCCCGTCTCTCTGTCAACGGCTCCACATTCTGGAAATCAAAACCCACCGCATCCATGGCTAACAACCACCAGCTCCTCTAAACCTTCGTTCATTCATCTCCCGGAGAAAAGATCCCGAGTAGCTATGAAAGCTTCTCTCTCTAGAACCAATGAGGCTTCTTTATCCGCTGTCATCTCCATGCTCGAGCGTGAACGGCAAGGATTAACCAACGGTGGCGGAGAACAGTGGCATACGGCGGAGGATTTCTGCCGGCGCGATAAGAAAACCGATGAAGAGAGGAGGCTTAGAGACATGTGGCGTAAGATTTAAAGAGAAGACGATTGGGCCGGGTTAACGGACCCGATGGACTCGGTTCTCAGATCGGAGCTGATCCGTTACGGCGAAATGGCTCAGGCCTGTTACGACGCCTTCGACTTCAATCCTTCCTCGAGATACTGCGGCAACCCATGTCGAGTGTAATCTTCACTTTGGTCACACATTGGGTCTGTTGATTTTGAAAGCATTTGACCTTACATTAGTTCTGTGTTTTGATTTAGGTTGGCCTCTAAATGTAAAACATCTCCATTTGGATCCGACGTGGATTGTTGGTTCGATGAGGCTCTTAGAACTCAAGCAGTGCTATTGGAGGCAGGCTTTCTGAATATCTTTGGTCAGTGTCAAGTTTCTTGATCTCTTAGGATGCAGTTTTGATACTTTTTTTGCTATGTACAGAGAATCTTTATAAGATTACGTGTGTGATTTAAGGTATTGTAAGCTCCAGAGCGGTGTCTGTATGGACCGGGTGAATTAGAGATTGAAGTCTCAGGAAGTAGCTCTCGCTTTGTGGTTGGCTTCTTATGTACTGAGCTTCTGTTGTTTCCGTGTTCCCCTGTGAGGAGGGCTGTTGTGTTGATGAACTCTGGAGGTTGGATAATGCACTGAGATCAAGGTCTGGAAAAACTGAGCAACGGCACCGAGTACATTTCACGTTCAAACGCACCCACTGGTCTATGCACTCCACATGGAAATTATGGGCGCAAGGTAAACCTCTAACCTGTAAAATTCAGATAATTTCCACTCATCTAAGGAATAAAAGCAGACAAACACAGAATTGTAGCAAAACTTATGCATAAGAAGTTGGCTAATCCCCTGACAATGTTAGGAAAAGAGATGTTTAGTACCTCATGTCCAATATGGAGCTCCTCTAAGCAGATTAAGCATTCACCGCAATCATCTGGGACAGCTTTTAACCTGAACTTTGGAAGTTCTTGTATGAGTGCCTCCACAGCTTCAGTCTGCTTCGAGTTATATTCACGTTAAGGATAGTTACTTAAATGCTTAACGTACTGAGAACAAAACGACAAGACTTACCTGAGCAGGAGTCAAGTAAAGTCCAGGATGGTATGCAGCAGTATCTTGACTTATGCCTCTCATCTCTTAAAACATATTATAAGCTTCCTATTAAATTATTTCAACATTATCATAATTTGCAAATGTGATGGGTTGTTCTTTTATCATGATCTTTAGGATGAGCCTATTGATAAGAGCAAGCACTGGGATGATTTGGAGGAAGAGGAACAAGAGGAGGAGATGGATGAAGAGGAACTAGAAGACGGCATGGAATCGGTTGATACATTGTCGAGGTATTGTTTTGCTTTAAACTCTGAGGTGTATTTGTTTGCTTATTATATACTGTAATATCTTTTTTTTTCATTATTATTATTATTACTTTTTATTATATACTAATATCCAAGTATGAAACTGAACGTTTTTCCCTTTTTCAGCACTCCAACTGGCACAGAGACACCGAATGAAATTGAAGCAGAGAAAGGAATCCGATAGGCCTCTATATCAAGTAGGAAAACCAATTTTAATTGATGCCGAGCAGTATTTTACTGTTAGCTCTTATTGGTTGGTTTTTAATGCTGTCCTTTAAAAAAAAAATCTGAAGGTACTTGAAGAATTGCTCTTGGAACAGTGTTGGGAACCACACACATACGTTATTAAAACTGATACTCAAGACAAGCCGGGAGCAAAAAGGGTAAGCAATCTATGTCGGACTTACCAAACATTTTGTTTACTAAAGGAATTGGTAGGCACTTTAAGTATGTCTTTGTCAAATACTTAATGATAGTTCATGGTTGGTTGGAAATGAGGCTAAAACTTTAGAAGTAATTTGATCTATTGAGGTTGTTCGGTCATGTAGACCGTGTTAGTTTTGTATTGTCCAAGTCTTGTGTGTTTTTCAGAATCATTGGTATTAGGTATAGACGTTTAGTTATGGTAGTGTCTTTTGACGCTTGCTATATGCATTTATTACGTCCTCGATTTTCGGTTTGATTTATAACAAGCGGCTAATTTATGCAATTGTGTAAATATGACCAGGTTGATTTGCTGATGAGGGGCAAAAGACAGATCGTGTGGATATCAGTTTACAGCCAGAAGAGCTGGAGGCCATGTAAGTAGTAGAACCACTACAACATGTGAGTTCAATAAGAAGATAAAAGCCATTGAAAAAATAGTGTTGTTAACTATACCTACATTTTTGATTTTTGGAAGGTATGAGGAGGCAAGAGAAGAGGAGAGAAGCTACGCAATAAGTCAGAGGACTTCAGTGACATGGTCGCCGAGGTAATGATTGAACTTAAGATATATATAACTGTTTTAATACCATTGACATGCACAGATGCAAGAAGTACATCAGATATGAATCATGCAAGCATGACAAGAGTCAGGGGAAGTATCACTAAGGTAGATCCATGATGATGATAGATTCTGATAAAAGGTTGGTGGATTTATGATATTCCGTGTTTTTAACGGTTTTAAACTCGTTTTGGAGCAATTAAATGGTCGGTTTTAATTAATGTTTTGGTCTATTTGATGCGTTTTGGTGTTCTTAAGTGTAATATGCAGGTTACTAGATAGCTTGCAAGAAAAGAACGCATTCGGGATTTATTCAGAAGCAAGATGGACCGAACAATGGACCGAATGAGAAGTATTGATCGTACATGACATAGATCGACCGATCCATTGTCTGTGGATCGATCGATCCAGAGCTAAGAAGAAAAGCCGTGAATTGTAGCGACATGCGTAGCGACCAGAACTTGTCGCTACGGTTTCATGCACTAGATCGACCGATCCGACCACTGAGGATCGACCGATCCGACCACTGAGGATCGACCGATCCCACGCTCTACGGGCTCCACACGCACCAATGAGCTTTTCACTCCTTTTTACCCACTCCCCTCAAGGAGGGACGAAAGAACTGGACTTTTGGGACTCAGAAAAGAGGAGGGACGACCAAGAAGGAGATTTACAAGTTCTTGAGAGAGATTTGAGAGTTTTGTAACTTGTTTTGTGTGATTTGTGAAGATTTGTAAAGGAGTTCATCTCAAAACCATTTGGAGAAGATCTTCTGAACCTTTACTCTGTTTTAATACAATCTTATCATGTTTTCTTCATCAAAATCGTGTGGTTCTTGCTTAGTTATGTGTGAGTAGTCATCTAGTTGGGTTTAGGGGTTCTCATAGGGGATTTCTTGATGTTTTGATTCATAAAACGTGTGTAGACTAAGGGATTACGTTTTGGTTCTTCATCTAATGGATTTCTTACTGCTTGAACTGAATTGATCACTTAGTTCATGATATCAGATTGTTTGATGCACCGAAAGTGACTGTTTGAACTTCCGAAAATACTTTAGATGAGCAAAGTGTCCTTAACCCTCGGAAGTTGATGTTATTGCGCTTTGTGAACATATTGAACCTGTTCTTAATGCTTGTTTAGAAATTGAAACTCAGCGGAAGTTAGTGTGGAGATTTCTATAACATAGAGAATTAGCGCTACGGAAGTAGGTTAATTCTAATATCGTGTTTGAGTTCTAGACGGTTCTTAATATATCCATGTGTCTGCCATTAATTGTATCTTGATTAAAAAGAAATCCCTGAGAATTTCCAATGCCCAACGTTTGCTTTAAAATAGTATTCAAATCGTTTAAATCATCTTTTTACAGCTTGTTTATGTTTTGTGACACTAAAGAAAATTAAATAAAAAACATCAAAAATATATCTTCGTTCGCTGTAGCTATTAACTTGTCTGCAACTCTACGTGTGATCATCGGTCCCTGTGGATTCGATCCCGCATTACTACTGCGTACTTTACTGTGCACTTGCAGTTAGATAATCGGGTTAAAACTCGACACATCAAGTTTTTGGCGCCGTTGCCGGGGACCATTTGGTCACCCTAGAGTTAATGATCAGTTTAAGACTATAGCATTTTTATTTTGTCTAATGTTTCTGTCTTTCTCTTTCTGTTTGTGTTTTCAGGTGAATGAGCGGATTTCATACTAGAAGCAAAGGATCATCGAATTTAATACCTTTGGAGTTAGAGCTCGGCCGCCTAGAGAGACAAGTGAAAAAGAAAAGACTTGAGTCCGCTGAAGAGGTTGAAATGGCTGAACACCAAGAAGACCAGTTTCAGGACAACCCGCAAAATCCAATTCCTGTAGATGAACGAGAAGGCAACAATGCTGGTGATAATCAGCAGGCTGGTGTAGCTGCAAGACAACAGGCTGGAGTTGAAAAAAAACCAAAATCTTCTACAACTTCAACTGGTGATCTTGGAATTGGGCTTGAACAGCTTCATCTAATGTCAAAAGTTAAGAACATTGCTTCTCTGCAGCTATATGGAGAGGAGCAAGCGAGTGTAATTTCAAGCAAACAACTTCACCATAGAACGCGGTTCATCACAATGCCAGTACGAATAAGAAGTCAGATCAGAAGATTATGTCCTTTTCGGGTATCAGCTCTGTCTCTTCTTCCATAAGAAGATCAAAGAAAACGACGGCCATTGCACAAGTCGTTTATCTCTATAGTTTGGACTTGACATAGCGCTTCAGAGAAAGGGAATAGAATTTTCATAAATCATTATTGTTTTTTTTTATGTTGCATTAGCTCTCAGTTAGGTCAATTTCTCAAATGAAAAATAAGTTTTTGAAATTAAGATACATATAAATGTACGTTTTAAACTTTGTCAAAATATCATAACAAATACATTTCTCTTTCCGTAATTGTTAAACAGCGATGTTGTTCATGTTTCATTTGCGGCTTCGTATTTCCTTTCTTTTTGTATTGTCTAAATTTATTCTTCCAAAAATACTTGGTTCGTACACTACTTTTTCTCTGTATTTATTTAGCAAATTCTTAATCCATTCATAAGTCTACCACCAAAAAGTAGAAATTATTTACTCTATTATCATCAAGATTATAATTAAAAAAACAAAAAACATACAGACAATATACAAAAATTAAAATACAGAAAAAATATTTAATCTATTTTGTGTTTCAAAAAGATATGTTACTTAAATTTGCCAGTCTAAAAACCAGATAGATATAAATAACCAATTCAATGATTTAAGATTTGAAATCGCTTTTTAATTTCTTGAACATATACATAATTTATCTATTTTAAAAATATTGAACATTATTATATAATATTATATTTTACATATTTTTTTATTTGGTGTATGTTTTAAATTATTATCTTTTATTAAACTCAATATTGCACCATGAAATGAATAAAAATATTCTCAGTTCTGAGACTTTTATTCAACAATCAACTCAAAAGAAAACTCCAAAACCTATAATAATACTTTGAAGTGCATTATCAAACAATTGTTATTCCGATGCATTTACTTATGATGATTTTTTGATCATTTTAAACTATGTTGAAAGTCATATATACAGATCCTATTATTAAATTTACAAAATATAACAGAAAATAACCTAAATATTTTATTTTGTAGTGATAAGTACTATTATATTTTCGCTTTACATAATAAAACATATTTTACAAAAAAAAAAGACTCTGTCTAACAATAAAGAAAAAAATGAAATTAAATTCCCCATTTTATATCAATAAACCAAGCACAAAACAATGAAAATATTAAGTTAAACTGGTCAAATAAAAACAAATCTCCCCAGTTTGATGCAATAATTTACATATGAAAAATATGATTAAATTTAAAATATGAATTACCATGAAAGTATGTGAAAATTATTACTCGCTTCAATATTTGAAACAAAAATTTACTATAACACCACTATTGATGTTGTTTGCAGCTTCAGAATATGACCAAAATAATACAAATCAAATTATTTTGAGGCATTATTAAAATCACACAAGAGTATAAAAGATCAAAACTAAATCAAAAAGCAATAAAAAAATCCAAAGTATCTTAATATGCTTTAATGTTGAAGACATTTTCCGGTTTATTAATTCTAAATTATGTTAAAATATTAAAAAAATAAACATCAATAAAATTATTGAAGAAAATTTAGAGACCGACCAACCAAAAACACTTACGCAAATAATAACTTATTAAGTTAATATTGGGAAAATGAGCCATGAAAAAAGAAAAAAAAAACAATACACTAAATATAAAATAAAACAAAAACTAATCAAAACATTATATAATTATACTAATTAATTAAAATACATAATCCGCGCGTAGCGCGGAAAAAGAATTTAGTTTTAATAATATTCAATTCAACTTATTTGTGCAATCACAATGGTAAACAATTTAATGTAAGTATTCAATTCAACTTATTACTATAATGGTAAGTTTTTTTTTAAAAAACAGGTACTACAATGGTAAGTAATTTTAACTTTCTAAGTATTCAAGGATTATTATTCCTACTACTAAGAATGGCAGATTATTTAACTTTTTAAGCATTCAATGAATATCCGGATTTGTAAAGATGCAAATCCCATCAGTCGTAGACATGCCATTAATAAAAAGCAATACATTATATTTTTTAGAAATAACTAATAATTATATATTTACTAACCAGAAATTTATGTTTAATTATATTACAGGCTGTTCTAAATTGTGTCCTTTTGTTGGTTTATCTCGTGTCTTTGTTTGTGTTATCTTAGTTGGCTCCAAAAAATCTTTTCAAATTTTCTGGGGTAAGTTCTTGTGCACTCTCTGCAAGAGTTTTATCAGATTCTCAGAATTCTTTTGGAGTTTTATTCTATGTTTATTAACATGAATTCTGGATCCATTTCTTGCAGATGACAATTATGAAACCATCGGCCTCTTTGGATACTTGGAGGGGCTATTTTCATCGAGGAGATTCTGATATCTTTGGGATCATCGAGCATGCCATTATGGTCGCTGCCACTGATTCCCCAGTGGAGCTCAAATCCAGGAGAGACGCAATCATCGAGCTTCTCTTGAGATATGACCAGCCCGATCTGTCTAAAGCTGGTGACAAAGAGACCAACAATAGCCGTAAGACCGTGGAGACAGATGATGGTGGTCATGAAGAAGATGAGGCGAAATTGAACGTTAATCAAATTGTTGATGAGGTCATGAGGATCAAAGATATCTTGTTGAACAAACATGTTGAGGTTTTGTCTCTTTGCTTTAATTACATCAGAGGAAGTGATATATAGCTATAGGGTTTGTTTGTGATATTGGTTCTGATTGTCTGGTTTTGGTTTCTGTCATCTGAGCTTTTGCAGCCATCTGTGTTATTCAAATCCCTGACAAAGCTTGCCTCCATGTCTATCAGCCTGGATCTTATTAAGGTTTGTTTCTGGTGCTGTTTTGGTGATGTATATGATTTGGTATCATGGTTGGATCTGGAACAATCCAATGAACATTGGCTTACAATTTTAATTGTTATATATATAGAGAAATAAGCTCCTAAATTATGATTTTTTTTTTTAATTATTAAAGTTCTTACTAAATGTTTATGGTTCCTATTTCCTAAAATCTCAGATCATGCATGTTTTGTATTAAAATATGTTGAATACTGATTGAAGGGCTTGCGTTCTTGCAGGGTAGTGAAATCGGAAAGGCTGTTAATCGCTTGAGGAAACATGGTTCCGATAATATTAGCAAACTTGCAAAGACTCTTATTAAGTAAGAGTTTGAAACTTTTTTAAGAAAATTTGTTTAGTCTCTTTGTGCGTGTACTCTCTCATTTGTGTGATGTGCATCAACACAAACTTTGGTAAAAGGTTCCAAGAGAATCAAGTCCATGCAAACTAGCTGCACAAAAGATGTCTAAATTTCTTTAAAAATGTTGCTAGGAGCTACCCTTGTGCCAGTTGATTACTTACAACATTTACTCCTAATATGTGTATTGTGTTTGATGTTTGCAAGTTTATGTTATTCTTTAGACATCATAAACTTTTGATATAAAATAATAAATAATAGTAAAATAAATGTCTCTAGGAACTGCTCTTATGCTAGTTGGATTTAGAACATTTACTCCCTAATATAAGTATTGTGTTTTTATGTATGTTATGTGCAGAAAGTGGAAAGAGATGGTGGACCAATTGTTAAACATACCTAAGGAAGTTGCTGGTAATAGCTCTCCCTTTATGTAGCCTAGTCATTACGAGCAGCTCTCTTTTTCTTGTCCAAGATTCATAATGCATGGCTCCTGCAGTTGCCGATGATGGGATGCCAGAGTCTGCAACTTTGTCAATAGTTGATGAAGCAGAAAACTTTCCTTCTCTTCCACATGACCTAGATCTTTATGCTGAACCTACTGTATTAGAACTCTCTCAGGTTTATGAATATATCTTTCCTTTTTTTATCATATTTAATTTGGGCATTAATGAAGTGTTATTCTGACAAGTTTATTAATGTCTTGGCCACTTGAAGTTCTTAGATTCCTTGGACTGTGATGGAAGTGAGTTAATAGTATACTCTTTAGTATTTTATTCTCTACTTGAAACTCTTCATATATATGTTTACACTCATGGGATGGTTTCAGATCTTCTTGACTTTGTGGAGCCCAAACATGAAAGAAAAGTGCAAAGTAGAATGATTAGGAGACCTGTTGGTACATGTGAAGCCAATGTGGTTGGGAGGGACACAAATAATCAACAGATGAGGAGAAAAGAAGCTGATGTTAGACCGATGAGGCACTCAGCACCCGTTCTTGATGAGACTAGAAGACAACCAAAGCAAACCAGAGAACAAATGGTACGTACCAACCAAAGAAAGCCGAATGATGTTGCTGAGCAGAAGCGGAAACTTGCTGGATCTCAACAAGATGTGAGTGTATGGTTTAGTAAAACATTGATGTTTGGTTCGTTATTTTATGTTCCAAGTTCTAACAGCTATTGTCTTTGTTGCTTGTCGCTATAAGAAACTCAAAGTTCTTGATCAAGAGGCAAAGTTTGAGAATGCAAAGCGGAGACTCCAAGAGAGCTACCAACAACATGAGAAGGGTTAGTCATTCTCTTCTTGCATTTTTGATATTTCTACTCTTTTCAATATTTCAACTCTTGATGCCTCTTTAATTTTCTGTCAGCCAAGAGACAGAGGAAGATACAAGTACTGGAAACTATCCCAAATCAAAGCAAAGCCCAGAGACCTCTACTCAAGAGACCCGTGCGAAGATAGTTACATTTTTCTTTGGGAGCATGAAGTTATTCTATACAGTTACTATGATGACCATTCACAGCTTATGATCGAAGTTAACATATTATTAATCATGATTACTGATGATAATTTGTGTAACTCTAATGTAGAAAACTTCAATGATTTTCTAGTTGTCTTGTAAACAAAGAACGTGGAAGATCTTCATCAGTCCCTAGTCAGGGCCTGTCTTAAGATTTGAAGAGCTATAGACAATTTATTTTAACAATTTTGAGGGATTATGTTTAAGTATATGACCCTTACAATTTTGGGGTTTTATATAATGTTTTACTTGTCTATGGCTCATGATAAACTGAATGATATTAAACTGAGTTCGGTTTATTATTGATCTCGGTTTACACGAACCAAATCCAACAAAAACGGTCGATGATAAATGTTGACCCCGGTGGTAATCCGGTTTAAAAACGGTTTGGTAATCCGGTTTAAATGCGGTTGCGATTTATTTATATCGTATCATGAATTGTTGGGATTGTGTGAAGAAGTGGAAAAATGGGGAAGCAGCCGGTGAACCTAAACATATTGCCAATTACAAAACAAACTTCAATATTTAATTGACAGATCTTCTATTTTATATATATAACATGTTTAGGTTAAATATTTGTTAAAATGCGTGTAACCTAAAACTTGTCAAGGCCGACTCTGATTTTTACCTTTGTCGTTGTTTTTCTTTTAATACTTAGCTACACTGTAGTTTCTGTCCATGCTTCAATATGAACTTGGTCCAAAAAAACAGTACATTTTTCTGATAGTGGTATTTACGTTTGGTTCACGATGATGTTATATAGATTACAATTGCCAAATTTCCAAAGTCATGAATAGCTTTTGAGTAGTCCAAGTTAACTAAGGATATGTACGCGTAATTTTATAGCTAAACTAGTCTCAAATAAATGGTAAAAGCAGAAGTTAACCTGTCATTGAACTCAGAACTTGGAGTCGTTTATATGGACTTAAAGTACTATTACTCTATTTTTATGGCTCTAATACCATTAAGAAAAAATTACGCAAGAGAACTAAGCAGGAAGAGGGGAGTAAGAGATACCTGATTACCGTCACTGCATAGAATGTCGTTGCACTCACCGCGCCGTCCCTCAGGAACCGAGACAATGCTGGTGACTTTCCCCCAGGTGGCCAGAGAAGATTGAGTGGTATGGAGAGGCCAAAGAGCGAGAGTAAGATCATTGTATACCATATTCCTCTGTATACAATCACGTCTCTTCTACTCATTTCAATCGTCTCCACTGTATGATATATATGTTCTCTACTCTCTTACACCCTAGCCTTGCTATATATATATATAGTAATCAGTAAGTAATAGGCAGGGACTGAACTAGGTTATTGAGGGGTTTAGATTATGCAGTACTAAGAGATCTTCACAATCACAACTGACAAATAACTTTTAAATAACTAAATCAATAGACGGTGTTTAGAAACTAAATCAATAGACTTATCAGTTATGTTGAAATTTTATGGTGATTTTTGTTTCTCGCAATTTACACCAGTTATGTTGAAATTTTAGTTAAATTATTGATAGGTGGATTCCACTTTTTTCCTCTAAATTCTTCATGGATGAATGAATTCGTAAAAAAAAAATTTCCTCTGCAATTTTTATGAAGAACAAAATGAACAAAAATTCATATTTTTTTTATTTTTTCAATTCTTGAAATGAAATGAAATTTTTCGGTTTGTTCATTTTTTCCATTCTTCCGGTGGTATTCTTGGGAGAATTAGGATTTCCAAGAAGATCTTCTATCCATGATCACAAAATTAACCAAAACAAGTAACACATTTATTTACTAAGTCACTATAATGTTAAGGAAAAATTGGAAAATATCATTTAAGAAAGTTGTTGACCAAAAAAAAAAAAAATCATTTAAGAAAGTTGTAGTAGTGGACATTGAGTACTCTGTAGTTCTAGTATCTCCATAAATAATTAAACATCTTATGATTGTCGTTGAATTAGGATTCTTGATGTGTTTTTTTTTCAGATTATGCAGTGCTAAATAAGAGAATGACAATCACGGCTAACAAAAAAAAATATGAATATACTTATATACGTTTGTAAATACTAACAAATTAAGTTAGAGTGTATGCGGATCATCCTCAGATCCTTTATCTCCATAAAGAGAAATCTCATACAAAGAATCAAATTTACAAAAATGATCTCATGAACAGTATGATCATTTCAGAGAAGGAGGGGAAGAGTTTCTAGAAGATGAGTATGGTTCCGAATGAAAATTAAAAGTGTCCACACAAGATGACTGAATTGAGAGACCGATTTTAACCATTTATAGGATACGTCTGATTTAACCATTAAACTCACCAAGCAATGCTTGGACCAACAATGAGTCAACTTTGGGCCATAGTTCATAATTTTGTTTGATTCTGTTTTATTTAATGAGTCACTAAATTACCCATTTTCATAACTTAGCAACAAACAAATACCAACATAAAGCCCTTTTACCAAAAAAAAAAAACAAATACCAACATAAATAAAATCTTAACTAGAAATAACAAACACAAACTTAAAGAAATAAAAATAAAAATTTAAACAAACTTAGGAAAAAATCTCGAGCTCCACTTGGTTTTAAATTGTGCCTCCACCACACAATGGTATCATCAGTCCTAACACAAGCAGTAGGCTCAACAGAATGTTTTCTTTGGTCATAAAATGTTCATTTCTTTTAATTTAGACTAGATTTGAACCCGCACATACGTGCGGATATATGTTTGTTTTTAAAATAACATTTAAAATATAAAATAAGTTATAAAGATATATATTTAATATCAACTTTTACGTATATAATTTTATGATAATTTCAAAAAGAATTGGGATATACTATTCAATTTCGAAATTAGTTACTTAAATATATATAAAGTTTGGTCTAGACTAAATATGATAAACAAAATAATTGCATAATGGAAATGTATTTGGCTTTTTTTTAAAGAATGTTATTGTTTAGATGTATATTATGTTTCTGTTAGAAAATATCATATATGCATAAATTTAGGATAATTAGTTTAGTTTCTAATTAATGGTCTAACATAGACTTTTGTATGGTAGATAAAAAATAGGACTCTAAATTAATAGATTAGATAAATGTATAGAATAAGAATTTGAATAATTTTAGTTCGTGACAAGCTCATAGTAGACATAATTATCATACTAGAGTTAACAATTTTAAAATTTGTTAGTGATACAACTTAAATATGTTTATAACATAAACGTTTGAACATAACATAGACACATCGTGAGTATTGTGTAAATTCTCAAATATAACATATACTTGAGTAATTTATTGACATATTTTGCCTTTTGTTCCTCACAAAAGATAAGTAACTCATAACGTTCTTTTAATCAAGATATTGTACAATAAGTGACCATGAACATTTAATGATAGGATATCTAATTGTATTTTAATAGATATAATGATAAATCATAGTAGTGGGCCTAGAGGAGGTAGAATATGAGAAATTCAAATAAGATACGTAAGAGTATCACAATATATAATAAAGTTTATTCATATGATCAACAAAGAATTGACATACACTAATACATATTTAGTTGTAGACTTGAAGCATATCTGTTTGTTTTGAAGTCAGACTTGTAGCATTAAATAGTGAAATTAAATAACGTTTGAAAAATAATTGCGCTAATCTCTATTATTAAAATAGAAGTATCCATTAAAAAATATCCCTAAGTTTTCTAACTTATTTACACTTCCATGCCACTGAAAATTAAATTAAATTACTTATTTTAATGTTTGTCTTTTCCGGTTAAATTAATGAATTTTTCTTAATCAAATTTAAATTTAATGTCATTAAATAAAATTACCTATTTTAATGCTTGTCTTTTCCAGTTAAATTAATGAGTTTTCCTTAATCAAATTTAAACTTAATGTCATTAAATGAACCTAAAAATACATCATATTTAACGTAGCTTATTACGTACGAGTACGGCCCAATAATGAACTTGAATTTTATTTTTACGAAAACGTGAATCACTTGACTTATGTAATATTTAAAATATATTAACTACAATATAACAAATGCATATAACCTACCTATACTTTAGTTTGAAATGATCATGTTCAAGTTTTATATAGTCAACTTACATCATGCATCGATCGATGTACAATATTCAAACCACCTATAGTTTTCGTTCTCTTTATAGGATGTATCAACCAACCCATCATCCAATTGATTTTCTAAGCTTTATAAAAAAACAAATCAATAAATACAAACTCAAAATCCAATATCTTCTATTAATCAAAATAGAATATCTTCAATGTCGTATCTTTAATGTACCTATTAAATATAGAAACTGTAACCATAATTACACTAATTATAAGAATAGATTTGATTCCAACCAATTGATCTATTACTTCGGTAATTGATTTGCTTGCAGAAGAGGAAACAATAAATTTAAAATTTATAAGAATATAAAGATATAGAGATTCCAACTAATTGCCTATATTTGCGTATGATTTCCGCATAATAAGTTTCAAATTGAACATTGAAAAATATAGAGATTTTTTTTTTAATATTTTACCGACACAAACTTAAACAAAACGAAGAGTTAAATGTAATTTTTTTTTGTTACACTTCCCGGAAAAAAACGGTTACAACATGGGCTTTCATAATATGGCCTTTTAACATATTAATGTATGGACATTTAATAATTATCTTGACGAAAAACAAAGACTATAAATAATTTATTATTAATAAAAGTATGAAATTATTTACAATTTGATGACTAATTCATCGCCTTTTTTATATGTTAAATTTTTCATGGAAGTTTAAAAATCATTTTATTTTCTTTAAACATGTATAACTAATTTATAATCTCTTATGTCATACTAAGTCATAATATAATATTTATTCATATTTTACATTAATAACCATTATTTTTATATATCGTCTACAATTCTCTAATTACGTCAATTTGTTCAATTTTTTATATGATATCGAATATTCATCGTAAATAGATGGTTTAAGATGCCAAAAAAATTATTTACTTGGTGAATATAATACATCAAATATTACAAATACATTATTTTGCTAAATAAATAACCAAAAACCGAAAATTCAAATCCGCGCTGGCGCGCGGGTCAGGATCTAGTGACAATTAAATTTCGTTTTGAAATTGATCTAAAATTTTGTATAAGAACCATAACTTGTTTGACGTGGACAATGGGCATCAAGCATATGTATTTTTAACATTGGACTGGTCAATCCTTAGAGGAAATTGGATGTGACACTATTTCTAGACAATAACTAACGTGTCTTACGCATGTATTTGAATGATGCAATGGAAGATGTTAGGCATTTGTGTGACTTCAAAACTTATAGAAAAAGATGATGCATGTGCTTGAATGATGCAACTTAAGATCTAACTCCATAATATCATTTAAAATGTTCATCTTAAAATATTGAGGTAACCTTAGTTATGCTACTTAATCTCTTTTCAACATAATATTGGTTTAATGAGTATGCTTATGTGAAGGTATGAGACAAGTTTAGGAAGTTATATATGAATTGAGGAACTGGATATCATTTCAGTGCACTGGTTTAATGAGTATGTTTAAGCATGTGTTTTTAAAATTGAACTGGTCAATCCATAGAGGAAATTGGATGTGAGATTTTTTCTACACAATAACTAATGTGTCTTAGGCAGGTATTTTAATGATTCAATTGAAGATGTTAGGCATTTGCGTGACTTCAAAACTTATAGAAAGAGATTAGGCATGTGCTTGAATGATGCAACTTAAGATCTAATTCCATAATATAATTTAAAATATTCAGCTTAAAATATTGAGGTAATCGTATGTAGTTAAGCTACTTAATCTTCTTTTAACATGATTTTGGTTTAATGAGTATGTTTATGTGAAGGCATGAGACAAGTTAAGGATATATAAATTGAGGAACTGGATATCATTTCAGTGTACACTGAATTTAATTTTGTCACTTAACTTATTTGTTACAATTGATAATGAAAATAAAATGATCAAATTATTATAGAATAACCTTTTAAAATATCAAATTTTGTTTTTGCGACCTGGCTTTCCTTTTCCACCAATCAAATTCATCTTTCGTGACTGCTGACCAATGATATTAATAGTCGAAGATTTTTCACTAAGTGAAATGGAGTAGGCATCTCTGAAGTTGTTCATATCGTCGCTAATAAGATGCCAAAACAATGCTCCTGCAGCAGCACCGCCTTTTTGGGCAGACACGTAAATGATGTCGAACGCTGTAGTGAAGACGGCATCTCTCTGAGCCTGAGTATAGCCTGGTGCATCCGATGGTTTCCCAAATTCTCCTAGAATGAGAGGTTTTTTAAGAACGTTTTGCGCATCTTCGATGTGGCCTGCGAGATTTTTTCTTAAGTAGTCCAATAGAGATTTCTCATCTAACTTAGGAAACCTGTAAATTCAAAAGCATGAAATATGTAATGTTGTTCAACTTAAAAAAAAAACAATTGTTTTCCTAATGCAACACCCGAAGTTTAAGAAATGAGTTTTCTGTTTAATGGATGGAATAAAAAAACCGAATAAATTCATTCTATTTATTATTCATCAAATTTATATTGAAATATAGTCAATTTATATATTTATTAAATTAATGGAATAATCATTTTATTTTATTATAAGAAAAATATATTTTTGTGAATGACTGATGAAATAAACCCTTCTACATCATTCTATTCCATAAAATGATAATCCTATTGCATCCTAAAGAAATAATCCCATAAACCCTAAACTTATAAAACCAAACATGTTTTGAGTAGAAGATAATTTATCCTCATATTGCATACTTTTGTCTATGGATATAAAAACAAAAGATTTAAAAAGTGCTAGTTTTTAGCGAAAAAAAATACTAAAACAATTCATTCATGTGATGGACTACAATAGCAACGTAAATGATCTTTTATAAGTTGATGTGTTAAGGAATTATGTGAGTTTATTATTACCATGTGTCAGGGTAAGAGTGAACGGATGCGAAATCAATGGCATCAATATTGTGATTAGCGATGAAATCGCTTCCAACAATGTTGGCTGCAACCGGATTTAAAGAAGTCATTCTTTGAGGAGTTGATTGACCATAGAAGCCTTCAGATCCGGTAGATAGGAGATGCTTTGAGTCAAGTGATTTTACGTAAGAAGCCATTTCACTAATCCAGGCCGTAAGGGTTTTCCCACTTGTATCTGCTCTGCATTGTGGCTCATTCATGAGCTCCCAAGCCATAATGGTTGGTTCATCTTTGTATGCAACTTTGGTAAATGTATTCACTCTGTTCAACACAGTCTAATAAAGCAAAAGATCATAGGTTATATAATTTAATTAGTATCTTATAAATATATGATGTTGAATGCTAATTAAGGCTGGATGAAAATATATAGGTAACAGGGTTAGTTAGTTTAGTATGTGTACCTTGACGTGGTTCATGTATGCTTGTTTAAGAAAAGCGTTGGTGTAGAAATCGTCTTCGGATGTTACGGCTTGGCCTTTATCTTTAGCCCAAGCCACGTATTGTTTCTTTCCTCCGAAGTCAGGAAAGTTATTGACAAATGCGATTATCATTTTTATACCGACTCTTTTTGCTTCGGCTATCGAAAAATCCAAACCCTTTCCACCATCAAAGATGTAAAACGAATTATTAACATTAAAAAAAGATATTTAGATTTAAAGGCTTCACAATTGTTGAGTAAACTCTAGACTTCACATGCATGTGTACTTACCTGAAACGTTTGTTCATCGTAGGAACCAAGGTTGGTTTGGAGAGCACGGTAACCGCCATCACGGAATCCCCACGTGCGTGCGATGGTCAGACCCTGACCGGCCGCGTTCTCAAGGGCATGTGTGACCTTGTACCTTGTGTTCGGATCGGTGGCTTCGTACATGAGCCAGTAGGCATTGAATCCATTGGCGTAAAATGGTTCACCGTTCAGAATGAACTGGACTCCTTTCCTACTCACGAAACCATCACTTGACGCAGCTTCTACTTCTAGATCGTTGTAGCTGTGTGTGATCACAAACGCTAGAAACACGATCAAACACAAACACTTCATTTTGTTATTTACTTTGTTTTTGCTTTTGTTCTCTATTGTCTTCAGTGAGTACATATATATATATATATATATGCAAGGCTTAAGTGCTTTCTTACAGTTATAATATATATAACCATGCATGAACATTCTTACATTCATTAATCTGTTGATTTACATACTTACTGTCATGATTCTGTACCAGCTATGGTCATTTTAATGTAACATTTTAGGAACGAAATATTTCAAATAAAATAAAAAGATTTTCTTACGAGGTTTAGCTATGCCGTTTTTCTTAATTATTATATAAACTGTTTACACAATAATTATAATATGTAATACCTAACCCGATTATTCAATTTCTCTAAATGATAAGTAATTGGAAAATTAGATGATATATGTGTGAGATATTTTTCCCTTTAGTTTTTATTGAGTCTGCTCGAATAACATCAAAAAGCTGTCTTTTCAGGGGTTTTAAGATATATTATTGAGAGTAGCATTACAAGAAAAAATATTTTAAACACAATGACATTTACGAGAAAAGTAATATACAGTATATAGCAACCCTCGATTTTCTCCTTTGAAGAGATAGAGAATATGTTGTAGTCTTGTAGACTGCCAAAAATTTACAGCTAACAAATTTTAAATTTTGTAACTACAAAAGATTCTGATAAATTTTGTAAATTGTCAATGTACTTCACTGATCAGTGATGATTCACTTTTATTCATTCCTTTTGCTGGCTTGGTAAAAATGCCGGTTAATTCATCAGTGGTATGAGACACTCATGTTTCATCTTGGGTCCAGTCACACACCTTTTGCTTAGTTTGGTATAAGGCTTTGATATTCGGCCATTTGGATTATTCGATCTAACCAAATGGGGATTAGTGAAAGTGAGTTTATACTTAAGTAATGGGGACATTAGAATCGGCACCTAACTAAACTTAAGACCCCTGAAAAAGACGAATTTTTGTTTGGTTTTATGAACGGATTTAGATATGTTTTCGGAGCATCTCTAATCCTATTCAATTTTCGGTCCAGAATACAATAATACATTTTTACCTTTTATTTTATTTTAATCCAAATATAGTAGAGTTAAATTGAAATTCAACTATATTATCTATTATAACAGTATTCTACTTTTTATCAAAACAATTATTCTATTTTATCTTATATATTAAAATAGAAGTCACACTACAAGAAAATACAAGTATAGCGACGGTCAAAATCCTCATTATTTCCTCGTAAAAGAAGGGTTACGAAGAAATGGCGATGAAAGGCGTTTCGTCGTTATATGTTTGTCGTAAGAGAAGATTCGTCGCCATTTCCTCGTTCATTAGCGAGGTTATATTTTCCTCGTAAAGAAGAATTAAGGTTTCGTCGTAAAGACCACGTGGGGTTTCCACGTAATGCGGTCGTTGTGTTTCCTCGTAAGTAACTCGAAAAGGATTCGTCGTAAAAGACCCGCAAAAACCTCTAAATATATTCGTCGTAATAAAAACGTAAATAACACGAAAGTAATTCGTCGTAATAGAATCGTAAAGTATACGAAAACGAATCCACGTAAAATCCTCGTTAATAGTTCCTCGAGATTTTGTCGTTAATTTTCCTCGTTAATACATCGGGAATTAGCTACGAAATTACTTTGTTTTCTATTTACTGAATTTATAAATAAAAATAAAATAAAAATTATATTTATTTAATTTATTAATAAAATTTTAATTGAAATTAAATCGAATAGAAAATTTTTTTTGGCCGAATCAAAATGAAATTATATAATATATAAATAAGTTTTGAATTTTAAAATACAATAACAAAAAAAAAAAACTAATGCTGCATTGCCGCGTCGTAGAATTCCTCGCTCCTTCTCGAGAGATCTGCCTCGTTGACTTGCACGGATGCCTCGCCTGGGATGGGGTTTTGTTGTTTCATGGTCCTGAACATGGCCTCCCATTCCGGATTTGTGGCCGCTATGACGTCCAAGAAGTTCTCGAGACCACTCATACGAGCTGTGAACGACGTTTTTGTCGAGGCCAACTCGTTTTGTGTCGACGACAGCTGATGTTGTGTCGTCTCCAACACGTCGCGCAGCTCAGAGACTTCATCATCCCGTCTCTGGCCATAAGAGGAAGTCGCTCTCGGAACATCGTTGACGGAACCAATCCCCAACACACGTCCCTTTTTCCTAGGAGCGACCTTAAAAAACAATAAAATATATATTAAAATTTAAATTTTAAAGTAAAATGGAATTAATAAAAAATTTATATAAAATTTACCTCCTCGTAAATTCTATCCACTTCTATTGTGGATAAGACGACGGGTGATCCGTCGGCGGACTCCTGCGCCAGCTGGGTCTCACGCTCGTCAATACGAGCTGCCACATCGTTGTAGATCTTCTCAGACTTCTCATCTACAAATTCGCCCGCCTTGTTCTTGTGGGTCCGATCGAAAAGTTCCATAAGAGTCGGTATACGACCCAACTCCTTGGCCTAAAAACAGTTGAGAAAGTTTTTATTATATATATATATATATATATTAAAAATTTAAAAGTTAAATATTTAAATTACGTACCATTTCCAAACGGACGCGGGCGTGTGGCTTTTGGCCCGTACTATGTTGCATCGCCCTGTGGCCGTGCTCATCTACCGAGTTACGGGAGGCGGAGCAAGACTGGGCGACTCTCATGGCATCAGGATCCCTCCAATAACGGATGAGGCCATCCCACACGTCCGTGGTGATGGTTGCGGGTTTGCCCCGCTCATAGCCCTTCACGATCCAGTCACCCTTCCAGTTGGAGACCGTGTCCAACAAACGTTTCTTCGCCTTGTCGATAAACTCTTTCCGCACCTTCTCATTGACCCCCATGGACCAATTAAATTTTTGCTGCAAAAAACAAAAATATTAATAATTAGTTTAGAAAAATAAAATTTTAAAAAATATAAATCAGGAATAAATTGTAAAAACTTACAGCGTAAATCTTGAACCACGTCCTTCTGATGTAGATCGGAGTGGATTTCCAGTTGGGATGTGGCATGGAGAAGTAACCTTTAATCGTCTCGGTTACTTCTGTTGCAAGGCAGTTATCAACCCCAAACCTGGAAAAAAAAAATTTAAAGTTTTAAATATTTATTAAGGTCACAAATGAATTTTAAAAAATTAATGTAACATACATACCAGAGAGTTCCGTCAGGTCGGTCGGGGTCTATGATCGGTAAGCCTTCTCTGCCTGGCAAACCGAGGATGTCCTCAACAGTGTACTGAGAGTAAGGACAACTCGGTGGCACCATCAAATCAGCATGAACCTGATTGGCGGGCATCTGAGGAGGCACATGAGGAGCTGGCATCGGAGGAGGAGCTATCGGAGGAGGCACATGAGGAACTGATGGCGATGCCGTAGAAGAAGGCGAGACTCTCTGAGAAGATTGAGTCTCGGGGACGGTCTCCTGCTGACCCGAAGAACCGGGAGCTGAAGAAGAACCGGGAAGTGAAGGCGGGTCTAACCGACTACCCGGTTGACCGAACATCTGCGAGTAGTGAGCAGTACGCTGGTTTAAATTTCTAAATTAAAATCAAGAGTAAAAAAAAAATTATGAACAGTATTAACTACTTAATTAATAAAATTACGAAACCTAAATTTTCTAAACTAATTTCCTAAACTAAATTCCCTAAACTAACCACCTAATCTAAATTCCCTAAACTACTTAGAGAGGAATGAGAGACTTACCATGGCGAGAGGAAATAGAGATAAGGCTGTAGAGAGGAAATAGAGAGGAAATGAAGAGGGCTGCGGTTTCGCCTATATATAGGATTAGGTTTCGTCGAAGATTCGTCGCAAAATGACGAGGAAAGACAGAGGCCCGTTTTTCGTTTCGTCGCAAGGCCCACGCAAATTAACGAGGAAATACAGAGGCCCGTGTTTTATTTTACGTCGTTCTTGCGACGATTTTTGTTTTTATCATCGACATTACGTGCAAATAGCGAGACTTTTTTTGCTAACCCCTAAAATCTTAAACCCCAAACCTCAAACCCTATCTTTCTTATCTCCAGACCTCAAACCCTATCTTTCTTATATTTCTTATCTTATACTTCATATATTTCTAACCCTTTAACTTCAATATATATTTTTTTGAATTTGAAAGGTTTAATACGTTGAAAAACTATTTTACAAATTTTGAATTTGACATATCACACAACAAATCAAACACACTCTACAAATCAAATATGAAAGGTTTAAAAACAAAAAAAAAAAGAGAAGAAGATATTTGAATACAAATGATGTAGATTTATGTGGGCTACACTTACGTATCTCGTCATATGTGTTTCCAATATCTTTCTTCTCTTTTTTTTTTAAGTTTATATAAAATAGAAAATAATTTTTTTTTAGTTTATATGAAGTAGGATGGGGAGTTTTAGGGTTTGCACATTTGGGGTTTAGGGATTTGGGTTTCATTTTTGTTTAGGGTTTATATTTACCGACGAATTAACGACGAAAAGTAAAATAAAAAAGCGGACCTCGCTCATTCCACGTAAGTTCACGAGGCTCTTACGACGTTTTGATCTTACGTGGAATAAGCGAGGTCCGCTTTTTTAATTATAAAGCGTCTCTTATTCCACGTAAGTTCACGAGGCTATTACGACGTTTTGATCTTACGTGGAATAAGCGAGGTCCGCTTTTTTAATTATAAAGCGTCTCTTATTCCACGTAAGTTCACGAGACTATTACGACGTTTACTGTTACCGTGGAATATGCGAGGTAATGTATTATAAATCGTCGTAAGATTCCCGTGAGGTAACGTGGAAAGTACGACGACTGTCTCTAAACCCCTAAAACGAAACCCCAAACCCCAAACCACATCTTCTTTATCTTCTACTTCATATATCAAACACTTCTATCCTTTAACCTCAAGCAATTCATTCTAATCCAAACCGAAAATTATAAAAACACAATTCCTTTACTTATAATTAATGTCGATATCTTATTTATAAATAAAATCCCATTATCTTTAATTATATATAATAAATCAAACTCATACAAATATCAAATACATTAATCGGATTCATCGACATTCTCGTCATCACTTGAAACATCATCATTTTCATGAAACTCGTCTTCAACAGCTTCCTCCGTGGGATCTTCGGTAAGATCTTCATACTCGTGATTATGCGGATCAATGAGAAGGATGTCATCAATTTTTGTTCAGGTTCATGAACTTCATTTATTTGTTCTTCTTGCAATGGTGGTTCTTCTCCTATGATGATTCGTCCTCGAGGTGTAACTTTGATCACGGCTAACCAATTTATACCCGACTCTCTCATCCGAGGGTATGGAAGGAAGCTAACTTGGTCTGCTTGTGAAGCTAAGATGAAGGGCTCGAATTTGTTGTACCTCCGGCCACCGTTGACATCTACTACACCGAATTTGTTCAACCGAACACCTCTATTGACGACGGGGTCGAACCATTCACACTTGAAGAGGACGCATTTTAGCTTCAATATCCCTGGGAATTCGACTTCAATAATCTCCGTCAAGATTCCGTAGAAATCTGTTTCTCCTTTCACACAAATTCCATAGTTACTGGTTGCCCGCTGTTTACCATACTCATATGTGTGAAAAGTATAGCCTCGTGTGAAATACATCTGTGATGTGGTGACCTTTACAAGTGGAGATTGAATTACTTTGTGTAACCACTTAGGATAATCTGCATCGTCGTCATAATCAACCTATTTAAAAATAAAAAGAACGTTGAAATACAAATCATTCATGTATGAAAATTTTAAAAGTATTTGATTAATACCTGATTCTTCAACCACTTAACAAAGTGTTGATCTTTTCTTTTGTCTACGTCACTTGTGGATATACCAGGAAATGTTTCTTCGACTTGTGAAACAAACATGCTGTAAAATCACATTTTACATGAATTAATCTCTCTCAATTATATAATGTATACTCAATTTAAGTTACCTTTCAAAATAACGCATCAATGGATCCTCGCAATTGAGTAGAATATAGGTGTGTGCACTATGAGCGTCTTCTTCACTCGACCACCAAACCTGTTTTGATTTCCCACCAAGTCGTCCAATCTGGCTAAAGATTTCTGGAACACCAACAACTGCATATGTGGGCGCAACGCCACCATCATCATATCTTCTTGGAGCTCTTCTTCGGGTACGTACTTTTGACGCAAAGTAGTACGATGTGAAGTGAGAAACTTCTTCTGTCAAACTTCCAGCAATTATAGAACCTTCAACTTTGGCGAGGTTCTTTGCTTTTCCCTTCAAATATTTCATGGCTCGCTCGTACTGATACATCCATCCGTAATGTACCGGTCCACGAAGCAATGCCTCATATGGGAGGTGGATAGCTAGATGCTCCATCACGTCAAAAAAGCCTGGAGGAAATATCTTCTCCAAGTTGCACAATAAGATAGGAATGTTCTCCTGAAGCTGTTCTACGACTTCTTCTTTAAGAGTGCGTGTGCTCAAATCCCTGAAAAATGCTCCAATGCCTATTCCAAAAACAATTAAACACATTGTTAGTCAAATACTATTATTGTAAACTAAACCAATTTAATATTATTGTCCTATTGTAAACTACCTGCAAGTGCTTCATGTACGTTTGTTGGAAGTAGCTCCGCAAATGCAAATGGCAGAAGTCGTTGCATAAAGACATGACAATCATGACTCTTCATCCCGGAGAACTTTTGACCCTTTTCAACACATCTTGAAAGATTTGAAACATACCCATCAGGGAACTTCACTTCTGATGCCACCCAATTGAACAAAACCGACTTTTTTTCTGAAGACAATCTAAAAATTGGAACGGGAACTTGGCCATTGCTTTTTATATGTAACTCACTTCTTGAGCAAATATCCGGCAAGTCCAACCTCGATTTTATGTTGTCTTTTGTCTTCCCTGGGACATTCAATATTGTATTCATGATGTTCTCAAAGAAATTCTTCTCTATATGCATCACATCAAGGTTGTGGCGCAGAAGAAGATCCTTCCAATATGGTAACTCCCAAAATATACTCTTCTTGTGCCAGTTGTGATGAACACCGTAAGAATCAGGCATATTACGAGGGACATGCCAATTACCACCCCAGCGAACTGTTTCGTTAGCTCCGTGATAGTCGATTTGCGCTTCAATTTGTTCTCCAGTTAGATATGGAGGAGGAGTGTCTCTCACAACCTTTTTGTGCCTAAACAAATTCTTGTTTCTTCGGTACGGATGGCCAACTGGAAGAAATCGACGGTGACAATCGAACCAACTTGTCTTTCTACCATTCTTCAGTTGAAATGCATCTGTCGTTCCATTACAATATGGACAAGATAATCTCCCATGTGTAGTCCATCCAGACAACATCCCATAGGCAGGAAAGTCACTTATGGTCCACAAAAGCATAGCTCGCATCGTAAAATTCTTCTTCGTTGAGCAGTCATACGTCCTCACCCCTGTTGACCACAAATCCTTCAACTCTTTTATCAGTGGTTGTAGGAAAACATCAAGTGACCTTTTTGGATGCTTCGGACCGGGTATTAATATGGTCAAGAATAAAAACTCCCGTTGCATGCACATCTCCGGTGGCAGGTTGTATGGCGTAAGAAAAACTGGCCACAATGAATATTGTCTCCCTGACATTCCAAATGGACTAAATCCATCTGTGCATAATCCGAGGTACACATTCCGGCTATTGCTAGCGAAATTCGGATGTACTTTGTTAAAATGTTTCCAGGCTCTTGCATCTGATGGATGAGTCATCTCACCATCCGTCTGAGTATGCTCGGCATGCCACCTCATCTTTCCAGCAGTCTGCTCCGATTGGTACAATCTTTTCAATCTATCTGTAATTGGTAGGTACCACATCCTTTGGTACGGTACCCTATTACGTCCCCTTCCTTGCGGCTTGAATCGTGGTTTCTTGCAGAATCGACATTCTTCCAACTTCTCATCATCTCCCCAGTAGATCATGCAGTTGTCGATGCAAACATCTATCATCTCCGAAGGCAACCCAAGACTATAAACCAGTTTCTGAATCTCATAATAAGAATCAGCAGACTCATTGTCTTCCGGCAAATACTCTTTAAATAAATCTGCCCATTCGTTCATGCAACTTTCAGGTAGATTGTGATCAGTTTTAATATTCATCATTCTAGCAGCCAATGACAATTTAGAGAGACCTTCTCTACAACCACTGTAAAGTGGTTGATTTGCCGCATCTAACATTTCATAAAACTTTTTTGAATCTATGTTAGGTTCTTCATCTTCATCATCATGAGCTACGAATGCATCAGTTACCATATCATGAACCCTATCATAATCTACCATCGGCTGATCCTCCTGATGGTAACTATGTGCATTATGCAATTGATGATCAACCGGTTCTTCTTGAAAGTTGCTATTACTACTACTAGCTTCATTCTGATCATAACTATAACCTTCTCCATGTTGAAACCAGATATAATAATTTGGCGTGAAACCTCTATTTACTAAATGCTTCCAAACATTTTCACGATTTGCCAACTTTGAATTGTTACATTTCCTACAAGGACAGAATATTTTACCGCTTTCTTGGGCGAGCGGTGTAGAATCTGCTTGATGCATAAAACGCTCCAACCCAGCAAGATATTCTTTCGTCACTCTCCCGTTAGCATCTCTATGCATATACATCCACCTCCGCAACTCGAAAATATTTCCCAAGCCCGACATTTTTTTCACGTTTTTTTTTCTTGTTGGTGTGCTTAAAATTATGTTCAAACCTCCATATTTATAGAAAATTTTCGAATCTGGTAGTTGAATTTTGCTAGGAATTTACGACGAAATATTAGGTTGGTTGCAAAAAAAACGTGTTAAGTTGGAAGATTTCTCGTTCTTTCCTCGTAAGTTATTTCCTCGTAAAAATCATGCTAATCTTACGACGAATTTGCGACGAAACACATTTTTCTCGGAATAACCACGTCAACTTACGACGATTTTACGAGGAATCGCTTTACTCGGTATTTTACAAGGCCGTTACGAGGAAACTTTATTTCCTCGCAATTTCATCGTTAAGTCAACGTAATTTCACGAGGATTAGTTTTCCTCGTTAAATTTCCTTGCTAAAACTGTGTTTTCTTGTAGTGTCATGACTTCTTTCATGTGTGATTTTTTTATTTGGATCATTTCCTAAGAACTATATTAATTTTTTTTCTTCATATTTTAGTTAGAATATCTTTCAATATCTTTACTTTTTTATTTGAAATGCAACTCAATATTTCTAAAAAATATATAACAAAATCTTTGAAAGATCTTTCTTTTTTTTATCTCTTTGAAAGATCTTTTTAGAAATGTTTTGAAAAAATCCAAAAAATTAACATTTTAAATTATAATTATCCTAAAATATGATGAGTTTTGATGTAAAATGAAAATATTATAATTAAATAATGAAAATGATAAATAAAAATCATAAATTCATTAAATGACAAATGAGTTATACTATGCTAAAATTTTGCTTAAAGTTATACTACCGATATGAGCAAATAATATCATATAATTTTTTTAAAAAAAAACGTAACCACTCTTAAATATTTTTTGAATAAATAATTATTTTTAAATTTAATCCACTGAAAAATAATACCCGCACAATCTAGTTCCGTATTAAAACATCATACATTAGCACCCACAACGATGCTGTTTTGACTACGTTTTTTAAAAAAAAAAATTAAAAAATCTAAAAAAGAGAGAAAAAAAAAAAGAGATATGGGAATAATCGATTATGGAGAAAGACAATAGAATATGTCCACATGTTATAATTAGTGTACCTTCATATATTTTGTTTAAAGCTAATTATTTAATTAATTTTAGATAATAATAATATAATTAGTGTAGCTTCATATATTTTGTTTAAAGCTAATTATTTAATTAATTTTAGATAATAATAATTATTATTATTATAACTAAGAGATACTCTCCTTATATCTCAACCAATGTTGATGTTCTGAGACCTAGAATGTGACTGGATGACATCTATAGCGTTAATAAAGTAGAGTAAAAAAGTTTTCAGCTGACTTATGCTATTATTAACCAATCAAGTGGAACATATATTCAACCAAGTTACGCCAAAAAGAAATAAAAGTCAGGTAATCTATTTCTCTAAATTAGTAGAAAGAGAAACGTTGCGCTGAGTTTCACTATTACTTTTCCACTTTTTTTTTATTTTTTTCATTTCACCTTTTTTCTCCACTTGTTATCCATCACAACCCTAGTAATACTAGGGTAGGTCTGCGCTACGCGGGGATCTGATGTATCGGTTTTTATTAATATATAACTTTGTATAATTTTTCTTATATGTTAAGAAGGGTGTGCGTATGATTATTCTGTCTATACCAAATTTCAATTATATAACCAAAATGACTGAATTCTTACTATTGTTGTTGTTTTAATTAAAAGTCGTAAGATTTTATAGTATTTTAAGTATTATAAAAATATAAAATACATAAATAAATTGAAATCAATCAAAAGAGACAGAGATTGAGTTCTCAAATACCATTGTATCTTTTTGAGGGTTCATAAAATAGTGGAAAAAGAGGTTTAATTTAGAAGAACTCTTTGTCGAAGTTAATATAGTTGTTTTCGACAATGTTAGTAATTGCTATTATTAACAATTGTTTTTTTTGGTTTTTATGTTATGATGAGTTATTATGGATACTTTATCTATTGTTAAACAACAATTTTTTATGCGGATTTTTATTATCAATTTGCGCTTACTGCTTTGTTGTTATTTTATTTTTTTCTACACTTGATCTTAAATAAAAAATCACAAAAAGTTCATTTTTGATGGATCCTTAATAAGATGATTAATCTATTGTATGGTAACCTTAATACAGTAAAAATATATAAATTAAGAATATTGTTGCTATAGTATTTTATTAATTTATAGAATTATTGATTTAGAAAAACTTTCCTTTTTAGATTTTATCGTGCATATACATTAATTACATTTTAGAAAATCAACTTTCTATTGTTTTATTTATTATTTGATGTATATAAAATATTTTTTATAGAATTTAAATTTTTTTGATATTACTTTTATTAAATATTATCAAAATATATTGAAATATTAAAAAATAGAGGTAAATTATGGTGTGAGTATGAAATAAACAATACGATTTTTTTGCTTGTACTTATATTAATATATATATATATATATATATATATATATATATATATATATGTAACTTATATTTTTATGCGATCATATATATACAAATTATTATCTTATTATCATATGGATTTATATCATATTTTGAATCGGTACAATTCAAGACCAAAGATTTGTTAATTTATTGAATATTAATCTATAGAGTTTCTACCATATATATTAGTAATAGACTATTGATTTTTGTTTTGTTAGTGAGCAAAATTAGAATTTTCTAACTCTGGAAGGGTCGTCATTTTTTTCTCAAGTTAATCCAAATGTCTTTTTGATTACTTAACATTTATTACTAATTTATAATGTTAATGAGGTCATATATATACAAATTATTATCTTATTATCGTATCGATTTATATCATATTTTGAATCGATACAATTCAAAACCAAAAAAATGTTAATGTATTGAATATTAATTTATAGAGTTTTTACCATATTCGTAATAGATTATTGATTTTTGTTTGGTTAGTGAGCAAAATTAAAACTTTGCATTTCTAACTTTGGAAGGATGGTCATTTTTTTTTTCTCAAATTGACATTTCTAAATCCACATGTCTTTTTGATTACTTAACATTTAGATAAAAGTATCTTGGTTTATGATAAAAGTATTAGTTAACATCTTGGCTTATAGTAATTATATCATAAATTGCATTTTATACGTTAGAGGGAATATTTTTCCCCCGAGAACCTATATTATGTTTGAGCAAGCGTTGTGTGTATAGAGGAAATTTCATATGGTTTGGAATCTATTTTTCTATTCTTTTCTCATACAGATCAAAATACATAGAATTTTTGCATTGTTTTTCTTTTCTTCTTGTACATATGATCCTCTAAAGGCTTAACCAATTGTGATTCTTATTGAGATTACACTAACATATAAAAATATTATTGGTAACATTCCAGATCGTTAGCGAAATACATAAAGCACCTGTTTAGGCTAGAAAAATGTTTTTACCTACATTTTTCTGAGCTATTACGATTTCTTTTCTTCCCAGCTGCTTCTGTGCATCATTGTTGTTTGCGTTGTCTTTTTGATTCTGCTCAAAATGGTGTTGGGATGCACACCTACAATAACATGTATTCCGAACCCCAAAATATCAGAATAAGAGGCTTCCAGAAAATTAAGACAATATCTTCAAGGAGAAGGTCTACATAGGATAGAGGGGAGTAAATGAATTCTACCTGGAGTAAACTCCATTTGCTGTAGATTCTTGCAACTTTTAATCTCCTCATTTGCATGTCGACTGTAATAGGCTGACTCTGCACACCACCAACACTGCATAGGGCTAAGATTACACCAGTCATATCAATGATATTAACCTGACATCAATCAAAAGCAAAATTAATTAGGATACAATGTGATATAAGCAAAAAAAAAAAACAAGAATCAAACACTAAAGGTCAATCAAATCACCAAAACCACACTAATCTGAGAAGTCAACAATCACAAAACGGCAAGAGGAATTTATCTATATCAGTACTTACCAATTGATCTGCAAGCATTGAAATAGATTTGAACGTAAACATCCGATTACAGAGGTTGAATACGTCTCCAAGCTCAGCCCAAAAAGGTCAAGCCAACAGAGGGCAGAGATAGTGGGTTGAAAATTAATATTCATATAAATGACCAAAGAAACCAACTCTCTTCCCCACATCTATAATAGTATTTACGATTCATAGTGTAGTTGAGAAGCCTCGTCTTCGTAGGTTCTTGTGTGTCATAAATGCAACAAAAGATCAATTAACAATAAAGGAACAATGAAACATGACCATCTACAGCAATGAAGTCTTGCTAATACTATCAAATTCAAACAAAAAGTCTCAAAATTGAAACGTTTCTCAGCAAAAAAGAACATTTATTTAAATGAGAAACCAAAACTGAGCTCATAAATTATACCAGCTTCACGGCAGCTTCTTCTTCTCCAGTTTAGATATTGATCTTTATGATACACAGAAAAATCAAAACTTTATCAGACCAATGCAAGAGCTAAAAGCTGGAAGATGTCAATATGAGTGATTCGTTGTTCATAACTAAATAAAGTTCCACGACTTGCTCTGTACTAAAAGTCTAATCAATAAATTTTGATTCATCTCGATTCATGATCTCTGCAAAGAAATCAAAATAACAATCGATGAATTTTGTGAATATATGCTCTCTCTTATCTTACTGATTTGTAGGTGATGTACTTGAGGATACTAAATTGAGAGAGTATTTGCTACTAAATAAGTAAATATGAAAGCCTGTATACGTGTTCATCAATCAGTAGCAACTCAAGCCCGATTAGGACGTTGTGCTCCTAATTGACGGATAACACGGAAAACCAACTAGGACGGATCTCATAGGGCTGGTTAGACATCATTGAAGAGCAGTGATGAAGGACCCTTGCCGGTGATTTCGGACGATCTGTTAGCAGCGTAAAAGTTTTTAGCTTGAATTTTGTGAGGATGAGTGAGAGAACAAAACAAAATAAAAAAGAATTAAGCAAATCTCGTGTTAGTGTTTTCACAGATTGTGAGGATGTTGTTCAAGTGAAGAAAGCTAACCTTTTCATAGGTGATCAATAAACCGCCTTGCAGAGAGATAACTCACAATCAATATCAAGATCGTGCTAAACGTTGCTCTTTGGAGTTAAGAAGGCGATAATGGTGTTGAATCTGTAACTCTGACGGTTTCGTTTGAGTGCAATAGAAAGCTAAACGACGCGAGAGGAGACAGACAAAGAGATTCTCCATCACGATTTCAGTAATTAAAACAGTCGAAACATCGTTGACTGTGTGAGAGATAACGCAGAAAAAAAAATTGATAGGTAGCGAATTTGGAAGAAGAACAGAAACCCTAGCGCTTCATGTGAGTTATCAGATTTGGGCCTTTCTGTTTGGACTACAATTGTGATGATTAACAAAAAGCCCAGGATGCCTATTTTAAAATGAAACGATGAGTTTTGTGATGGTGGGACACGTGTCGCACCAGGAAACTTCGAATTAGTGATGTGGCAGACGACGTGGACTCCCTGGGAGAGAAGTAAACTGTTCTTTATATATATAGATAGATAGATATAGATATTACCAATGCTTTTAGATTCTTAGATTCAATGGATTAACAAGTGATTTCACATCCATGTCAGAGGTAATTTTGTGGACAACCGCTTCAGAAATCCACTAGCTTATTTGATTGGGCAATCAACTTTTTGTAGTTTCTTGTGTAATCAACTTATTTTTTGGTCCCAATCTCTGTCTTTTTTCCTCTTTGCTTGGTTTGAGTTTGGTTCGTGACTAAGGCTCAGTTTTAAGAGATATGCTTCGGTCAAATCAATGAAACACCAAATCTGTTGTAGATTTTTGATAAAAGCTCCAGATCTGATGATTCACGGTTTGGCCTAGCCACAAAGCTTTTGTTTAGAAATCAACGCCTAGATTTGGTGAGTTTTGTTGTGTTGCATATCTCTGGACTTCTTGTATGGTATGTTGCTTTTCAGATTTTTCTAAGGTGATGGAGTTTGTTGTGGATTCCTCTGATCCGTCTTTATGCTGTTTATGGCATGTGTTCTTGGTGCTCCGGATTAGGTGGGCTTGGCTCCTAGTTGCTTGTTCAGATCTTGTGGAGATTTGATTTTTGTGTGGCTTCATTCCTTGGCGTTTCTCAGTCGTGTACGACTCATCCATTTCTGGAGGTTGACTAAATCTGAAGGATTCTCCCTTACCGCTTTGTGAAGCTTGTGTTACTTGGGTCCTGAGGTGTTTCCTCGTTGTACTAGGAGGGAGTGGTTTTACAGTGGTTTGGTCAGGGGCATTCCCGTTCAACAGCATTCATAGATTCTCTATCAATAAGATTTCTCTGTTTTGTTGAGAGTGCTATTCTTGATCCACGAGTCTTGTTGCTTAGTTTAAAGTGTTGGTCTATAAACGTCATAGTTTGTTATTGTTTGGGCTTTTGCTGTCCTTTATGGATTTTAGATTCTGAAGATATTGTGTTTCTGCCGGCTTAGCTAACCACAGACACATCTTCGTCCGTTGGTCATGTTTGTTCCATAACATCTATAATATAACCAGTTGACGAGAAAAAAATTTAATAAAACAAAATAAAATAACCAACTTGTTGTCTAATTCAAGTTCTATGGTAGTGATTGGTAAAAGTCTGAGTGTGGTATTTGAAGCGGTTTTGTCCAATCCGCAATACAGTCACCAATCACAAAACCAATTAAAAACTTTGCGGTTTTGGTAAATCAAAAAGTAAAACCGCACCTACACAGTAACTGATGTAAAATGGTCTTGTAATTAATGGACCGCACTTGAAATTTGTAAACACGTAAAACGCACTTCCACTTTATTTTATTTATTTATTTAATAATATATAATTAAATATACAATAAAATTATATAAATTAATGATTAGAATAAACTAAGGGTCCGAATGGTAATCGCAGATTTGATAATATAAGCGGTAGGGATGACAATCAAGGACCTGGACCGCGGGCCTGACCCGTAAAGGCTTGCTGTAGGGCGGGATTGGGCTTCCATTTGGCAAGCCCGCAAAATTGCGGGCCTCGCGGGACGGGTTCAAAGCGGGACGGATCGAAAACGGGACGGGTCGAAAGCGGGATGGGCTTAACCTGCGGGATTTTGAAGACCCGAACCCTAAATCCCCATTTTTTGTTTTCGCCTAAAACATTGAGAGAGAGAGAAGTCGATTCGACGTTATGTAGCTCCGGTGATGGTGGTTTCAGGGTCGATGATGCTTCCGGTCTCCCAAGCGCCTTCGATATGCATAGGTGGATCTTCTTCGAGACATCATAAGAAGTTTGAAAACTCACTTTCCACCGAAGAAGAAGATCTAGTTCCCGCTATGGGTTCTTCATAGTTTTGCCTATATGTTTTTGCTCACATTATCATACATTTTGGAGTTTTAGGTTTCAATATATCTTTAACTGACTTCTATTATTCTTATTTGCAGAAGAAGAAGTTGATGGTGAAAAAGAGAAATTTTCATCTTTTTGTCGCTTGTTGGTAATAAAGATGAAGAACAAGAAGTGTGATTGGTGTTTTCTTTTTTATTTGTTTTTAGGATTAGCATCTTTGATTTGGTGTTGGTTTTATTTAATTTTGGATTCAGAAAACTAAAGCTTTTGTTATGAACTTATGAGTTATAATATTTGGATTCAGCAACTAAAGTATTGTTTATTTTTAAAATGTTTGGAGTCTAACAAAAGTATTTAAACTAGTGTTTTGATCCAACTAAAATCTTCAACTAACAAGTATATTGCCTTATCCAGTTCAATCTTCAACTAAACTCACTTACTGATGCGTCATGAAACTGATAAAGCGTCCTGAATCATGTTTTGAAGCGTTCAGGAGCCATATGTTCGTTTGTAATTCTATGTCCCGCGGACCGATCCGAAAAGCCTACATGTTTTGCGGTACGGGTTTGGTCAGCCATTTTGAGGACCGCAGCCCGCGCGGGCCTGACCCGCCGTGACCCGCTCGAAGACGAGCCCGCTGCGGTACGGGACGGGACGGGACGGATCAACCTGTTTGACATTCCTAATAAGCGGTGCGGAATTAAAGTGCGGGACGGTTCAACTGCGGTTCGTGCGTTTTGTGGGACAAGTGCGGTTTTGATAAAATTAGCGGTGCGGAATTGTGTTTAATTGGTGAAAATATAGTTTGCGGAATTAAAAATAAAAATAAAACTGAAATGTAAAATTAATATATCAATATAATTTAGTGTTACTAGTGTAAAATTTTCTTTATTATTTAGAACTTTTAAATACCATAATTCATCTGAAATAAAAATACAAATTAATTTATATATAAAAACTAAATAAAATACAATAAATAATTATATTGATAAAAATACTTATAATTTGTTTCATCTAATAACTAATATTTATATAATTTAAAGTCACTAATCACTTTTGTTGATCATAAATATACTAATATATATATATATGATGAATAGATTTAGTTTCATCACTAGCGAGGGTGCTTGAGTTTAAAATAATTAAAAAAAAATTCCGAATAAAATAATTAATTATACTAACCAATTTTTAGTAACATTAGTTATTCTAGATTACTACATTACTCAAAATATACGTATAGTTAAACTCTATATCATATTATTTACTATATGTTTTATAAACTATGTAAACTACTCATCATACCTTACAAATCTGTATGTTGGTCTCTTTTTTTACAAAAAAGTTTGTATGTTGTTTGTTAAGTAAAAGATAATTTTTTTTTTAATTTAACATAACTCTAGAAATATTTACTGTGCAAAGACGTTTTTGTAGTGAACCATATGGTTTTGCGGTATTGAATGATTATTCAATAATTAAATTTAACTACTAAAATACTTTTGAAATAAAAATACAAAAAAAAAGAAATATTATTCTTTATAAAACAAATCATATATCATGCAGTAAAATATATTTTCTAATAATTTTATACTTCATTTCAGATAATATGATGTTATAATTGAATAGTTTTTATTTCAGTTTATATACTAGGGTTAACATGTTTACAAAAGAAATATACGAAGAACCTATGCACTGTTACAAAAAAAAGGAACCTATACTCATAACTGTGTATTTATGTGCCGTTATAGTTATACTACTAGTATATAGTATCGTAAATGCTGTTAAAATACTAGTATATAGTATCGTAAATGCTGTTAAAATAATATATATATATATATATATATATATAAATATGTTGGTATCTCTCCTGCTTTGCCACGTGGAAAGTCGTTCGCTGCAGAGGCGACACGTGTCCGTCACAACATTATTTGGGTTTCAGACTTATAAATTTTGGGCCTTATACAACTCTAATTTTTCAAGTCCGGTAACCCACAAAGTCCACTTCTGAACCAGCAGCCGTAATCAATTATATATAGATACATAACAAAAAAAATCCACGTCATCGTAAACAACTTTACCACTTAAAATATTTGTCGGTCTCTTTAGGCTTTATTATTTATGACTCTAAACTTTGATTTGGATCTATACAATAATATTATTCTTACAACTAGCAAATGAAAAATAGATTTGATTCATCCGCCAATTTATTTTTCTAAGTTAATATATGGTCAATAATTGTATTCCAATTTTAATTTATAAATAAATAGAATGACGTGAGGTTTGAGATCAAACATTAAAATCGATGTGCCGTTAACCAGTACTACAAAGCTCTGCACACATGAAATTAGCTATGTGTTTACCCGAAACTGAAGAATCGAACCTTACCAAATAAAAAACAAAATCGAAACTAAATCAAATTTCATAAATCAGGTATATTTCTATATATCATGTATTCTATATTTTTCTGAAATTAAAATATCAAAAACAAACGAGAACCGAACAAAAATCAATAAGTATCTCAATTTGAAATATAATTTACAAATCTAAAATATTAAATAAACTTAGTTTTACAGTAACAAATATCATAAATTTATTATTTATAAACTGAACTATCCAAAATGAATTATATGAATACCATTTCCCTAAATTATTTAAAATTATATAAACTAACTGATAATTTATCCAAAAAACTTAAATAACCTGTTTTTTTCCTCGCAAAAAACAAGTTATAAATAAAATTTACTAAAATTTACCAAAATAATCTAAAAACGCCCGAAAGAGACCCGATTTTGTTTTTGATATTAGCTGGTTCCCCACTTTGTTGTCCAAACTGAACAAAAAAAAACAAAATATCTGTACGAGAATTGAATCAAATTTTATAAATAACCGAACATATCTTATATCTGCAGAATTAAAAAAAATAAAATAAAATAAACCAAAACAATTCCAAAAAAAAATTATAAAAAAGTTTGAATTTTAAAAAAGTATAATTCGAAAACATAAAAAAATATGTTTTTTATTTAAATAATTATTTGTTATATATATATCAAGAACAAGGATATAAGAGTATTTTGCCAATTATTGAAAATATATTTTTAAAAATACTCCTTTAGTGATGGTAAAGATCAATAACGGTACCATGAATGTGGTAAACATGAAATTTCACCTATTATCTATTTAAAGTTAATATTTTCTTTTATTATGTCAAAATGAACTAAGAATAATAAGAAGATATATATATATATATATATATATATATATATATATTATTCTGAATTGTTTTTTTGCTAATTTTTTATTCTCTGAAAAATAGAATAATGAAGGATATTGTCATTTTAATTCCAAATCAAAAATGTTTATTAAAAATAAGGGCACTCGCACCGGTTGAAATTCATCTGTCTCTAACAAATTTAAAAATATTAAAAGCTGAAAAAGAAGAAAGAGAAAGCATAAAAAAAAGAGAGCAAAAATGGTACCTGTGGGAAGAACTTTCATACATTTCTAAAGAATCGGTGAATACATGTGGTATCATTTTACATGTTTTTTTATTTTAATTTTTTAAATCATTAATAACTAAATTATGTACAAAAATAATAATAAAAATATTAGTGAGGTACTCTACTTGCTATTTTACCATTAATGATGCCCTAACAATTTGATCTCAGAATTCTATTTATTATTGTTTTTTATAATATAGTTTTCAATCCACCATGATTTTTAAATGTTTCATAAAATTAATATAAATTTATATAAAACAGTTTTTATTATTAACTCCGGGCGGGCCGATCCTAGTTTAAATATATAAATGTGTGCGGCTTTTGAGAAAACACAGCTTCTTCATTGCGTTCGTGGATTTGATAGTAATACTGTTTATTTGTGAGACATCGAAATTTGTGTGCGTTTTTGTGAAGTTTTTGGAAAACCGCAAGAGAAAAATCAGGAAATATGTGATCGGTGATATTAAAGCGTTTTTTCTAAAACCGCAGTGAAATACGCGAATTAAATGTCGCCATTCATGCCCTAAAAAACTCAACCGCATCAATTTACAATATAATGCAGCATATCAAAAATACTTTGAACCTAACTGAAAGTCAGACATAAGTGTTTGGGTATCCCTTATGTGTTTTTGGATTCATTTTATTAAGTCTCATTTTAACATTTTATATATTAAAAATAATTGTATGATACATATTTAATTTAATTTAAGTTTCTAATAGTTCTCACAAATAATTTTATGAATTTGTCTTTTAAGAAGAATAAACTTACAATCATTTTTTATAAACTACAATAATTACTTTTAGTCAAAAACATATTATAAAAATAGAAATTATAATATTTGGAATTATAATTTTTTTTAAAATTATTTCAAATAAATTTTAATATTTGGGATTTGAAATATATAGAAAATATTATAACATAATCACTAAACACAAAAATAGTTCTAATTATATTAGTATATTTATTTCATATTTTTTTTAATCAAAACCGCACTACTTTTTCAATCAAAACCGCACTTATCCCGCAAACCGCATGAACCATTGTTGCACCGTACCGCACTTAAATTCCGTCCCGCTTATATTATCAATTTCGTTGTTACCATTGGAACCCTATATTTATAAATTTGCTTTTATTTTCATGGAAAACAAACAAAATAATATGTCTGAGGTCGACACAAAATAATAATTCATCATAGCAAAAAGGCAATGTATAATCCATCTTTTCAATTCATATAATGTATTTGTCCAAAAAAAAAATCATATAATGTACTACAACACGTGACAAGTTGGTCGGGCATTATAACGTCTTTCGAACCTTCTGCTATTTGATTGGCGGGGCCAACCCACTCATTGAACACGTTTTTTACTTATTTCTTAATTCAGTTAATTACTCAACTAATCAGTTCCTAAAACATTAATCATTTTTGTTAATGTCAAATGTCAATCATCCGTGAAAACTCATCCGAGCATACAACATTATCAAGAACTAATTGATGCCTTCTCAAATCAAGCAAAGACGAGATATTTACCAATTACCACTAGCAAAATTCAATTAAACTGTTAATTATTCACCTAACTATACGGTGGGGACAAACACTAGCTGGCTCAACTATTAAAGAACATTATCTCCGGTCCCCGCAAACCAAACTTTTCCAATCATAAAACGACACGTGTGAGATCGAAACTAAATATCCGAGATGATTAAATATAGGATGTGAAGCAGAGAATTAATATCACAAACCCATAGCCTACGGCTATATAACAAGTCCCAAGATTCATAATATTTCATTTTCAAAACCTCAGAGTCAGTTCTCTTCCTCTTATTGTCCTAATCCAAAACCCAAACTCGCGCAAGAACTGGATACTCTGGCGGATTCAGAGACCAAGAACCGAGACGTGGTTCTGAAACTGTATGACGCCCTGAGATCTCGAGACGTCGACTCAGTTCACCGCACACTAACCCCCGATCTCGACTACTGGTTTCACGGCCCGCCGCCGCACCAGTTTTTGATGCGCACACTCACGGGAGTCTCTCCGACGTTTGAGTTCGTGCCTCTCTCCGTCGTCTCATTCGGATCCACCGTCATCGCCGAGGGCTGCGACGTTGCTAGCTCCATCTCTTGGATCCACGCGTGGACCGTCGCGCATGGGATAATCACTCAGGTGAGGGAGTACTCTAACACTTCTCTCACGGTTACACGGGTCGGTGACGTTGTTGCTGGACGGTCTGCTGAGATTGCGCCGTCGCATTGTCCATCCGTGTGGGAAAGCCAGTTCTCGGGTCGGGCTGGAAAGTCCGTACCGGGTCTGGTTCTTGCGATTTAAGGATTTGTTCACGTCAGGGAATAATAATATATAAATAAAGACCGCTTACTGTTGGTTAATTATTTGTGGTTTGGGAACACAAATGGAGGTGAACTATATAGTTGGGTAATGATTGAATCGCCGTGCTTTGCTTAAAGAGTATTTCGACCGTATTCCAAGCCTTTGGGTTACACGAAATCCCTTTGTAGGATAAAACAATCAAAGTCTCATTTTTGTTCTAGGCTAAGATACAAAAATAACAAATAAAGCTTTAGTGCTTATATGTGTTTCTTCAAAGATCTTTGATGATCTTCGAATAATGAATATTTTTTTGCTCTCTTTTATTAACTATTAGTTTTTGATCTTCAATCTTGTTTTACAAGTTGTGATTCAAGTTGTGAAGTTATTATTTTTTATTGCCCACAACTACTTTTATAGAGTACTAAGGGTTGCAATGGTTAGCACCAATAGTTACAATGGTTAGTGAAGAGTGACGACCATTAATACCAATAGTTACATTGGTTAAACAAAAGTCACAATGGTTCATCACCAAAAGCTTTAACCACCAATGGTAACAATGGTTTATCACCAATGGTAACAATGGTTTATCACCAAAGGTTGCAACCATTTACCACTAATAGTTACAATCACAAACAGTTGCATTTGTTCATCTAAACAATTGCAATGCTTCACTTTAATGGTTACAAGGATTCACTTAAATATCCAACAATCCTCCCCCATTTAAGTGTAATCATAGATTCATTAAATAATTAATACATACATCAAACTCATGCATAAATGTAGGCATGAGCGTTCGGGTACCCGTTGGCATTCGGGTCTGGTTTTTCGGGTTTTCGGATTTTTGGGTTTACGCTTCTAGGTCCTATACTGAAATTTTATTAGTACGGGTCGGGTTCGGATAATAACACTTCGGGTTCGGTTCAAAATTGTATTGCATCATAAAACCCATAAAGTAATCATATATCGTACAGATTCGGATGATATCGGTTCGGTTCAGATATAACCAAAGTAAAAAATAAAATTTTGAAGTAAAACATAAAGAAAAACATCTAAATTAAATAAAAATTAATCAATCACATATAAAATAATAATAAAATGTTAAATCAAGCATGAAAACAAACATCATTTGTAAACAATATGTATTGCCTTATAGAGAGTAGACTTTTTATTTCAATGAACAAATTATAAAATACTTATTTATAACTAATTGTGTACTTAAAGCATTTATTAGAATTTTAATATTTATTATTATATATAATATTACCACAAATATTGAATTTAATAATTGGAATACTTATATATATTTCAAAATATTTATATTGACTATTAATTTCGGATTTTTCGGGTTACCCGTTCGGGTTCGGTTAATAACACTTCGGATTCAGATATTTTTTGTACCACCCAACAAGACCCGTTCGGGTATTTTTACGTTTCGGATCGGATAACGGGTCGGATTTTTCGGTTCGGATTCGGTTCGGATTTCGGGTTCTGGATTTTATGCCCAGGCCTACAAAAATGAAAATGTTCGAAGAATTGAATTTTTATCTTAGTGCAATACACATTCCAAATGCCCGAGAATCAGGATATCTAGGCCTGGGCGTTCGGGTACCCGTTGGCGTTCGGATCGGGTTTTTTGGGTTTTTGGGTTTTCGGGTTTGCGCTCTTAGGTCTCATACTAAAATTTTATTAATACGGGTCGGGTTCGAATAATAACACTTCGGGTTCGGTTCAAAATTGTATTGCGTCTTTTTTTTTTTGTCGTCAACGAACAGACTCATATAGACTCTGCGAACCAAACTGGTAGTTCTGCATCCATGTGAACGACGAAAGACGATTGTTTCCTTGCACATCGTGCTAAGCTATCCGCCTTTTGGTTCTCCGTTCGGGGTACATGAATGATCTCTGAACTAATAAAACTTGTCTTCAGTAACATTATATCGTGCAGGTAACTCTCAAACGCCGGCCACTCCTCTGGTTCCGAAACCATCTTCACCAATTGAGTACAATCCGTAGCAAATGTAACCTGAAACTGATGCAAATTCCTCATGCATTGCATTGCCCAAATCAATGCTTCCATTTCCGCATGGAGAGGTGACAGACATGCCCTAGTATTCCTAGCCCCCAACAAACCCTGGAACCCCTCGAGTGTACTATACCATCCTTGACCTGAGTAAGGCTCTTTGTCTTTCCAGGAGCCATCTATAAAGCACCAACGACCTACCCTCAGCTGACGGTACAAAACCTCACCCTGTTGTGGTAGCTGTTTTTTCTTCAACACCTGAGCTTCCGCCCAAAGCGTTGATTCGGTTTCCGCAAGCTTAATTGTCTCCCTTGGGTCAATATCCAAATTACTGAACACTTTATTATTCCTTCGTTTCCAAATATACCATAATAACCACGCAAAAAGATGATCCTCCATCTTCGGGAGTACCATCCAAAAGAGGTGATCCATATTCGTAAAGAGCGAGCTTGTACGAAAGTAAACTAGGTTTGACGGTATCTTTGACAAGGCCCAAACTTGTTGCGCAGGAGGGCACTCAAAGAACACATGGTTTATTGCGTCTTAAAACCCATAAAGTAATCATATATCGTACGGATTCGGGTTATATCGGTTCGGTTCGGATATAACCGAAGTAAAAAAAAAACAAAAAACATGAAGGAAAACATAAAGAAAAACATCTAAATTAAATAAAAATTAATCTATCACACATAAAATTGATAAAATAACAATAAAATGATAAATTAAGCATGAAAACAAACATTATTTGTAAACAATATGTATTGCCTTATAGAAAGTAAACTTTTTTAATTTCAATGAGCAAATTATAAAATACTTATTTATAACTAATTGTGTACTTAAATTATTTATTAAAATTTTAATATTTATTATTATATATCATATTACCAGAAATTTTTAATTTAATAATTGAAATACTTATATATATTTCGGATTTTCGGGTTACCCGTTCGGGTTCGGCTAATAACACTTCGGGTTCGGATATTTTTTGTACCACCCTACAAGACCCGTTCGGGTATTTTTACATTTCGGGTCGGATAACGGGTCGGGTTTTTTGGTTCGGGTTCGGTTCAGATTTCGGATTCCGGATGTTATGCCCATGCCTAAGGATATCCTACGGATTGAATCCCTCAACCCATTTTGAGTACATGAAGATAATACACACACGTGTTTCCACACTACTCTAAGTGTTTGTACTTGACACTATTGTAAGCCATGTGTCCCTATCCATTCATGAGCGCATACAAAACCAAGTCCCAGCTTATTGAAGCGGCATCACTTCTCACTCATATAGGTAAATGCATTCACTCATGCACCTGCAAATGCACTTTTCAAAGTATTTATTAAGAATAAAATTTCAACCTAACTCTTTCTTGCAGGTCCAAGCACATACACTGGGATGATATATAGACATGTGCTACAATCTTTAAGTGTAGGCTTTCCACATTGAATTCAGCCTCTAACGTCGTATTAAAAAGGAATTGGGTATCCCACCATTAAAGATTTCAAATAGACTTTAAACTTATCCCTTTAACAGACTCAATTACCAAGTCTTTAGCTAATCATTTCGTCAAATGATATGCTATATTTCTTTCAGACCGAACAAACCCTTATGGTATTCACCCCGTGAGTGATCAGCTCAGATAATGCGCTATATCTAACGCTAGGTGTCGCGACTTACCATTAATCACTTGATTATAAACCTTAACCAATATTACTTCACTATCATAAATAGAAACTGGTGGTAATATTTCGGTCACAACGGAATCTCTTAAATTAAATTCCCTTAGCTAATATGCCTATTAACCGGCATATGCTAATGCTAAAAAGTTTTATTCAATAGTCAAACTTTCATACAAATTTGCTTCTTGGAAGCCCATGAGATGGCACCTCCCTAAGCAAAATTACTCAACAACTTATAAAATAATGTTCTTCTATATTGATAATCAAACTTGCATCTAAATACCCTTCTACCATCGAAGAAAATCTTACATATAACAAATCATAATTTATGGTTCCTTTCAAACATTCAAGTTGTGATACTTCTTGTCCTATATAAGGTACAAGCTTCACTCTCACATATATGGGAGACTTCATTGGAGAACAATCTCACAATTGAACTACTTAACAACTTTCTCAATATAATGAAATTATGTTAACAATAGTTTTTTACTTATATGTTAAATTTTAACAATCACATCTACCTCCTCATGTCTTTCATTGATGTTACATTTGCACCTTATCGATGATGATCCATTCGCACCCTTTTGGTGATGATACATTCGCACCCTTTTAGTGACGATACATTCGAACCCTTTTGGTCCCAAACCATTCGCACCCTTTCGGTCCTGAACCGTTCGCATTCTACCCTTTCGGTCCCTAACCGTTCGCACCCTTTCAGTCTCCAACCGTTCGCATCCTTTCGGTCCCGAACCGTTCGCACCCTTTCGGTCCCGAACCGTTCGCACCCTTTCGGTCCCGAACCGTTCGCACCCTTTCGGTCCCGAACCGTTCGCACTCTTAGGTCCCGACACGTTCGCACTCTTTAGGTCCCGACACGTTCGCACCCTTTGGGTCCCCACACGTTCGCACCCTTTGGGTTCCATCACGTTCGCACCCTTTGGGTCCCGACACGTTCGCACCCTTTGGATCACGACCCGTTCGCACCCCTTGGATCACGACGCACTCGCATCTCTTGGTTCACGACGCACTCGCATCCCTTGGATTACGATATGATTGCACTTCTTCGAAAGTCTACTCTCTCAAGCATTTACAACTTTCCAAACTTTGATTTTATCTCTCGCACAAAATCATAAGTTATAGTTCACAACGAAAATACTCTTTAAGATTGTTGGTTAATTATTTGTTGGTTGGTAACACGAATGGGTATGAACTATATACTTGGATAATGACTGAATCGCCATGCTTTCCTTAAAGAGTATTTCGACCCTATTCCAAGCCTTTGGGTTACACGAAATCTTTTTGTAGGATAAGAGAATCAAAGTCTCATTCTTGTTCTAGGCTAAGATACAAAAATAACAAATAAAGCTTTAGGGCTTATGTGTTTCTTCAAAGATCTTTGATGATCTTCGAACAATGAATCTTTCTTTCTCTCAATCTTACTAACTATTAGTTTTTGATCTTCAATATTGTTTTACAAGTTGTGATTCAAGTTGTGAATTTATTATTTTCCATTGCCCATAACTCCTTTTATAGAGTACTAAGGGTTACAATGGTTAGCACCAATAGTTACAATGATTAGTGAAGAATTACAACCATTAATACCAATAGTTACATTGATTAGACAAAAGTCACAATGGTTCATCACCAAAGACTTTAATCACCAATGATAACAATGGTTTATCACCAAAGGTTGCAACCATTTACCACTAATAGTTACAATTACAAACAGTTGCATTTGTTCATCTAAACAATTGCAATGTTTCACTTTAATGGTTACAAGGGTTCACTTAAATATCCAACACTTACTTGTTGCTTTCTGGTTGGTTTGTTGTTTATGTGTTGAAGGATTTGTGCGGTCGAGACGCTGTGTGGGGGTAACAGCTAAACGCTGCGTTTTGGCTGTCGCTAGTCCTTCTTTTGTTGGATATTTGTGTGTTTTGTGTTTTTAGTGGGTCAAGCATGGGGAAACTCAACTTGACTTGTGCGGTTGTGTCGGATGGTTATGTTATAATTGAAACAAAATGTGCTTTTGGGATATTATATTAATTAAATGTTTTATAACACGAGAAGTTTTTGCATTTGATTACAAAAACAAATTAAAAACTGCCAATTTAGCTCATGTGTCTGAGTGGATAAGCTGTGTGATCTGTGTATCTTCACTTAAATTTTGTTTAGTTTTAACGGAGTTGAGTGTAAAGATATACATTGTTCTTTCGAACGCAAAGCTCTATATGGAGGCAAATTTCCTGAAGATATCAAAACTAGTGTTCCTAATAATGCATCTCGTATTGCACCTCGATCCTTTCAAACTATCAAAAGTTAGTTCCATTTAAGTTGCGTTTTATGTACCTCGATCATTGCAAAACAATTTAGAACTGATTAGATACATTAGAGTTCAGTTTATTTGGAATAAATATGAACTAAATTTGTTTTCTGATTTGGGTTAGAAAATTGTTAAGATTTAACAAGGTTTACATCTTTTATTGAAATAAATATAACGTTTATTAAATGTAACCGTGGACGCAAGCAACACAAAAAAAATTAACTGCAAAAAAACAGGGCCGGCTCAACACTATTATGGATCATAGGACAAAATAATTTTTTTTATCCTCTGAAATTTATATACAAATAATGTTTAAAATATTTTTTTTATAATTTAATCAGTAATATTTTGTAATGAAAATAAAACTATATACATATCAACTAATTTTGAATTTTTTTTTAATTTTATTTATTATATTTATAATTTTTTATATATAAAAATATATATTTATAAAAAAACTGGACTCCTTAATTATTATTATACGGGGGACACGGGTTTCGCCCGAATCGGTCACACCGCTTGTCCCTCCCAATGAACCGGCCCTGCGAAAGAGATTGATTCCGCCGAAGCAACGAGGAAGCTCACTTATGCGTCTTCTTGTGGACGTAGACACGCATTATCTTATCTTTTGGCGTCGTTAGGTCAAAATGAGGTGACGTTGAACGATATTAACAGAACTAATTAAAAAATAATTACTAAGAAGAGAGATGAAACCAAGAAAAGTTAGTACTATCGACGTATTCATTATTCAATTACCTCGTTATGCAGTGACGCAAATATCGACATTCATTGAAGTAGCTAGGTGAGTTTTTCGATAATGTCCCACGCCCACCAAAACATTCATAGTACGAAGATATACGAATCTACATATGTGTAACCATCTCTTTAATAATTATAAATTCGTATATCTTCGTACTGAATATTGAAGTGATTAATTCTATCAGTTTCTTGTAAATGTCTAAAGACTATAAACAAGTGGTACTATGATGTTTCAAATGTAGACAAACTTCAAGTCCGCAAAAAGAAAGAAAGAGTCAACAATATACAATCTGAATATCAGATAAAAAAAAGTAGACAAACCTCAAGTACTCAGTCTCAACAATATACAGTCTGAATATCTGATAACGATGTATGATTACTAATTTACAGCCCATTCCGATCTTATTCTTAAACCAGCTAAGATATGTAGAAACCAGCTAAGATATGTAGAAACTTCTCTAACGTAGATTGGATGTATCATCTGCAATTACAAGTAACGCGATGACAAATGCGAAATCCACATATGGATTAACTCTCACTTTGAAGCTGTAATTCCCTATTATAAGTCCTCCCCATGAGAAATCATGAACCACCTATAGAATTCAAGCTCACATTAATAATATGATTATAGTGTCGATTATAATGGGTGCAAAAGGTAGCTAGTTAGATAAATAAGCTGAATAAATTTAAAGCGTGACATAATCAACTAATTCTCGAATAAAACTCTTTTTCAGTTTGATCTACAGATTAGTCTCAGCAAGAAGTTAAGAATAGCTAGTGACGTACCTCAGCAAGAAGAGTATTATGAATTGGTTCAAAGAGTTTGAAAGAAGAACCAATGTAACGACCATAAGTTTGAAAATCTGGCTCGATAGTACTACTAATGTCCGTGGAAGGTTGTTGTGTCGGCAAAGAGACATCAAGTGATGTTCTGAAGGATAATAGATTTGGTTCCCTTACTGAGAAAAGAAGATCCTCGGATTCTGTGCTTTCTCCTTTGTACACTTCCCATTTGTATCTCATTGTTACAATACCCTGAAACATTATATATCTCTTCTATTAAACAAATAAACTCTTTTTTCTTTAAATTGTGATTTCCTGTAATGTAGTCAGTTGGTCGTGTGATGGAATCATGAAAACGACCTTTTCTGAAGATAAAGCATATTATGTTGTTAGACACCTAAACATATCTACGTAGATAATGTATTACTCTCTTTAGGATGTCAGATTAAATTTCAGTTAGTAGTTACATTCAACTATTGAATATCTAAGTATTTTGTTATTGCTGATGTAGTTAATCTGCCCACCGACTAATAGGATGTGTTTTGTCAAATATTAGGTGCTTATATTACATTACGTTTGAAATCAATTCAAGAATAATATAAACTGAAATTTAGAAGAAAAAGAGTTGGCAAGAAAATTTGGTTTTATTAGGCCATTTAACCTTTCAGCCGGTCTAATGACATCTACCCATTTTCTAAAAGATCACTTTTAGGCATTACTTTCAGACTTATATTTAGAGGCACGTCTTCCATAAAGTGTCCGATGTTAACCGCAACCAATTACACCGTATGGGCAATACGGATGAAGATGTTGCTTAAGGTTCATAAGGTGTGGGAAGTGGTCGAGCAAGAATCAACCAACGACGACAAGAATGATATGGCGTCGGCGCTCTTGTTTCAATCTATCTCGGAGAGCATGATCCTACAAGTGGGAGGACTTGATACCGCAAAGAAGGTATGGGAAGCGATCAAAACTCGCCATGTGGGAGCTGATAGGGTGAGAGAGGCACGACTTCAAACCCTCATGACTGAGTTCGAGCGACTAAAGATGAAAGAAACTGATAAGATCGATGACTTTGTGGGCAAACTATCGGAGATATCATCGAAGTCAGCTGCACTGGGAGAGAGTATGGAGAGTATGGAGTATGAAAAAAATTCCTGCAAGGCTTACCACGCAAGAAGTATATTCATATAGTTGCTTCTCTTGAACAACTATTGGATTTAAACACCACAGGTTTTGAAGACGTTGTCTGTCGCTTGAAAGCATACGAGGAACGAATTTCTGCGGAAGAAGAAGAGGATACACAAGAAAGCCAGAGCAAGCTTATGTATAGCAATACAGAGACACAAACTTACCGCGGTACAGAGTATAGAGGACGTGGTCGAGGTGGTCAATACTACGGCAGAGGAAGAGGACGCGGTAGGTCTTATTGGGAAAATAGAGATGCCTCCAGGATCACATGTTACCGATGTGATAAAGTGGGACACTTTGCTGCTACATGTCCAGATAGACTACTCAAGCTACAAGAAACAACTGAAAGCAAGGACGGAGATGATACTCATGAAGCCGATGGGCTTATGATGCATGAAATTGTCTATCTCAACGAGCGAAACGTAAAGCCCAAGGAGTTTGATTCCAGTACTGATGGTGACAGAATATGGTACTTAGACAACGGAGCGAGTAACCATATAACTGGAAATAGAAGCTATTTTATGAAGATTGATGAAACAATCACTGGAAAAGTTCGTTTCGGAGATGATTCGAGAATAGACATTAAGGGAAAGGGTACTGTGTTGTTTGTAAGCCAAGATGGAAGAAGAAAGATCCTTGCTGACGTCTACTTTATTCCAGAGTTGAAGAGTAATATTATAAGTCTCAGACAAGCTACATAATCGGGATGTGATGTAAGAATGAGAGAAGATTACCTTACTCTACATGATAAGGATGGAAATTTGATCGCGAAGGCACCAAGGTCCAGGAACAGATTATATAAAGTTATAATGGAGATAGAAGAACGCAAGTGCTTGCAAATTGAGATTAAGAATGATTACTCGCGGTGGCATGCACGCTTAGGACATCTTGGAGCCGAAGCAATGAAGTCAATGGTAGGGAAGGAGCTCATCACCGGTTTTCCCAAGATCAAAGTCGAGAAGGAGACTTGCGATTCTTGCTTACGTGCAAAGCAAACAAGACAGTCGTTTCCAGCGTCTACCACCTATCGTGCATCTTCTGTTCTAGAACTCGTGCACGGTGATTTATGTGGACCGATAACACCACCCACCGCAGGAAGAAGCAGGTACATATTTGTGCTCATAGATGATCACTCACGCTATATGTGGTCTATTTTGTTGAAAGAAAAAGGAGAAGCATTCGACAAGTTTAGAAAATTCAAAGCAATAGTTGAGTATGAGACCGGTAAAAGCATAAAGACGTTAAGATCAGACAGGGGAGGAGAATTTACAAGCTCTGAGTTTAAAGGCTTCTGCGAAGTGTCGGGTATACAACGTCACTTAACTGCTCCGTACACACCGCAGCAAAACGGAGTAGTAGAGAGACGAAATAGAACCTTGTTAGAGATGACAAGGAGTATTTTGACACACATGGAAGTACCAAACTACTTATGGGGAGAGGCTGTTCGACACTCAACCTATTTGATCAACCGAATTGCGACCAAGACTTTGGCTTCTTCAACCCCGTATGAAGCCTTTAGAGGAAGAAAACCAAACATCAACCATCTACGAGTATTCGGCTGTACTGCGCATGCTAAGGTAGAGACAGGGAACTTGAAGAAATTGGATCATAGGTCTCGTCCAGTTGTATATCTTGGAACCGAGCCCGGCTCTAAAGCATACAGGTTATTCGATCCCACGGTACAAAGAATAGTCGTCAGCAGAGACGTTGTTTTTGAGGAAAGCAAAACATGGGAATGGAATAAGAGTGGTCGAGATATAACAGAGAAACCAGGATCATTGGAAGTGGTACTTGGAGATCATGAAAAGCAAGAGAATGAAGGAGATAATAATACAGACAGCAACGTCCCCGAGAACCAAGACGCAGCCGAAGAAGATAACAACGAGACTACAGATGAAGAAACTGAAGAGTTTCAACCGAAAGGTCAGCCAGAATCAGTAAGAAGCCAGCTTACCTAGATGACTACATCTATCTCGCCGAAGTGGAAGGAGAACGTCTCCTACTCCTTTTAAATGAAGAGCCATGGGATTTTGAAAGCGCAAGGGGGGAGAAAGTATGGCGTGATGCATGTAAAGAAGAGATCAAATCAATTGTGAAAAACAAAACTTGGGATCTTGTTGATCCACCACCAGGAGCTAAACCTATTGGTTTAAAATGGATATTTAAGATTAAGAGGAACGCAGATGGGAGCATAAACAAGTACAAATCAAGACTGGTGGCTAAAGGATATATTCAACGGTACGGTATTGATTTCGAGGAAGTGTTCGCGCCCGTGGCACGCATTGAAACCGTCAGGTTTATCATTGCACTAGCTGCTTCACGAGGATGGGAGATTCACCACTTAGATGTCAAGACCGCGTTCCTTAATGGAGATCTAAAAGAAGTAGTATTTGTAAGCCAACCCGAAGGCTTCGAAGTTAAAGGTCAGGAGCATAAGGTATACAAACTCAATAAAGCCCTATATGGTCTAAGACAAGCCCCAAGAGCTTGGAATGAGAAGCTAAACAAGGTTCTTGAGAAGTTAAGCTTCAATCGGTGCTCGAAAGAACCTTCCTTGTACCGCAAGCAACAGGAAAATCGCCTTCTCCTAGTTGCCGTATACGTTGACAATCTACTGGTTGCAGGCTCCGACCAAGACATGATAAGTGAGTTCAAAAAGGAGATGTCAAGTAACTTTGAGATGAGTGATCTCGGGTTATTAACTTACTACCTAGGAATTGAGGTTTGCCAAGAGAAAGGAAAAATAACTTTGTGTCAGTCAAGATATGCAAATAAAATCTTGACTGAAACAGGTATGTTCGAGTGTAATGCTACACAAACACCGATGGAGTTCGGTTTAAAGGTCTCGAAGGATGAAGAAGAAGAGAGTATTGACAAAAAGGATTATAAGCGAAAGATTGGATGTCTTCGCTATTTACTTCACACGCGCCCAGACCTTGCGTTCTGTGTAGGACTACTCAGCAGGTACATGCACAATCCCAAAAGATCCCATGGAGCCGCGTTAAAGCACGTTCTGAGGTATCTTAAAGGATCAACGACACTAGGCCTCGTATACAAGCAAGCGACTACAATGGAGATCCAAGGCTTTAGTTATTCAAGCCATAATATTGATGATGATGATGGTAGGAGTACTACAGGCCACATCTTTTACTTGAATGATTGTCCTATCACTTGGTGTTCTCAAAAACAAGAGACATTAGCACTATCATCTTGTGAAGCTGAGTTTATGGCTGCAACTGAAGCTGCAAAACAAGCCATATGGCTTCAAGATTTGCTCGAAGAGGTTACGGGTTAACCAAGGCAAAAGATAGTGGTACGGCTTGATAACAAATCGGCTATTGCCCTCACCAAGAATCCGGTCTTCCACGGTCGGAGTAAACATATACACAAGCGCTATCACTTCATTCGAGAATGCATCGAGAACGAGCAAGTTGACGTCCAACATGTGCCAGGAGCAGAACAAAAGGCAGACATGTTAACTAAAGCTTTGGGAAGAATCAAGTTCAAGGAAATGAAGGATCTTGTTGGAGTTCTAGATATTGAAGAAGTTAACTTTAAGTTTAAGGGGGAGAATGTTGGAGATAAACATAAAGATAGCTTAGGAGTTAAGTTACACCAATCCTAATGAGTATAGGATTGGAGAAAAAGAAATATGTATTCCTAATGAGTTTAGGAAATATAGTCTCTATATAAAGAGTTGCAAAAGTGTTGCATACCTTTGTGAGAGTTTCAGAGATTGTGTGTTTTGTGTGCTTAAGCTTTGAGTGATTCTTAAGCTAATAAAGAAGAGTTTCTTTATATCGAGTTCATACAATTTTTAGACTTATATTACCATCAAAAAGAGGTTGTCTAAGCATTTTGTTAAGTCATTCATCAAAATCGAACCAATTATATATACACACAACATGACGCATGTGATGAGGTACAATTACACGGTTTTGTGGAAATAGATATGGAGTTAATTAAGTAATGATGTGTGTTTGTGTAAGTTACCTTGGTGCGCATGGAGAGAAGAGAAAGACCTGTGGCGTCACGGAGGACACGTTTACGGCGGATGTTCCATGTACCACCGTCGATGGTGAAGATGAGATTGTCCGATAGATCGAAGACGTCAAAACGATCCCTTTTGAGGCTCTCACGCCGCCTTCTCACCACTAACTCCGTCGTGTACGGATTACAAAACATCTCTCCCACAACACTCACCATAATTATTCAAACAAAATGTCAATATTCTCTTGAACAAGTCTGTGTCTGATACAAGAAAACTAAGATGGATTCGTATATCAAAGGGATAGCACTCTCTTTGATCTTTCAATAATTTTTTATTTATTAAGTAAATAAAGAAAATAAAAGTAGAGTTTACTTGACGCGGTTCTTAGATTGCTTGTAGAAGGAAACAATGATTATTCATTTATTCTCTTTGTTGAAGTACTTATTCAGGGCTTATAAATGTGACACGAAGAGGGAAAATGTATTTAAATTAGTTTTCTAATAAGCTTCTTGATCATGTCCATATCCATCTGTTCATAGCCAGTTTTCTTCATTGACTAAAATAATAATATGCTCTTTTATTTTAGTTCTTAAATTGTGACGTCAAACTGTCTTCACAAGATTAACTTCATCAGCAAATCAGTTGCCTACATGATACGTTGTTGATGAACGTGTATGGTTTAGTCAATTATTTCTGCTAAGAAAGCTGGTTTAACCAACTCGTCCGGTTCCATTACAGGGTCAATAATGGCCTTAAAATATGGGGCCATTAATAGCTGAAGCCCAACAAGCTGTTTAAGTACGCAGACAATTACGCAGAGTCTGTCATCATCGTGAGGCCCTGAAACGTAAACAACGTAAACAACACTAAAGAGGCATCTAGTTACTACGTAAATGTTGCTAAAAAAAAAAGTTACTACGTAAATATACGAAAGTGGACACTTGATGTTACATGCACATTTGTAACCTGGACCAGGTTACGGGCTTACGGCTAATGAATCTCTCTTCACGCTATTAAGATACAACGAAGAAAACGCTTCCCTTCCCACCTTTCCTTTTTGGCTTTGCAAAGAAAAGAGGGTAATTCTCTAGAATATTTTTTTTTTTAGTTTTTGTCACAAAAATAATCAATAAATAAATTGATCAAAATAATCATTTTTCATTTTCAAAATTTTAATTTTAATTTTATTTTTAAAATTTTGAAACCCTATTTTCAAAATCCCATCTCTTAGTTCTAAACCCTAAATCTAGATTAGTTAACCCTAAAATATAAATGTATTTTTACTATTTAATAAAAAAAAATTTGATCATTTTTCCATTGAAAACTATTTTTGCGACAAAAACTTAAAAAGAGTTATCCTAAACAATTTTTTAAGAAAAGAACTTATATTCTTTTTTTTCTTCTTTTACTTATTTTACAAAGAAAAAATGTCTAACTAGGACTAGGTTCCGGCTAACCAGTGCCGGCCCTGACCTAAAACTGGAGAAGCACCAGCTTTAGGCGCCAAACTGAATTATATATTTATGGGCATCACAATGACCAAAACTTTCATGTGCCCTAGTGGTTGTGTACCTCTTACCTGGTTTAAAGTTGACAGGTTCAAATCTCTTGGGGCGCCAAATTTGGTTTTTGCTTTAGGCAATATTATAGACTGCGCCGGGCCTGCGGCTAACCATAGACGTTAAATTAAATAAAACTGTTTGTAAATAATGGAGCTTTTGCATTATATTACGAAATGTAACTGGGAATTTCGGTGATAGATAATTTTGTTTTGGTCAAACATCTGACTTGGTTAGAAAGCTTTATATGTTGATAAGTTAAGAATCTACTATTCTTAAAAATGTTCAATTTTACCTTTTATAGAATACTAGGGTTTCCGCCCGTGCTATGCACGGTTCAGTCTATTGTTTTTAAACTTTGTTTGATTATCGTTTTCAATCAAACTAAATTATTACTTTTATCAAATATTCTATGAACACTGGCACAAAATATTAGAAGTGCATGTATTCAAACAAAGCTGTTGAAAGCTGTACAACAATAACTATGAAATTATTTTAAAATGGATACATGTTTGCAATACTTATAATTTACATACATTATTGTTGATGTTAAAATAATATATATACACACCAAACTATAAAATATAGTTTACAATATTTACATATATTATTCTGATATAGATTTTTTAAAAATAGTTAGCAATACTATATCTGATCCATTACATTTTTTTGTTGATGATTTCAGAATAGAAAATACTAAATTTAACATACTATGAATTTGAAAATATTTTGCATTTAATACTTTTATTTTTAATTTTTTTATTATTTACACTTTGAAATAATGATTTTATTTTTTCATTTTAATTGCCTAACATTTTTCTTAAAAAGCACACAATTAAATAAAATTAGCCCAGATTACTTATTTTGCTAGTTTGGATTTTTAAGATTAAATTTCATAAACTTAGTTTCTTTTAATTAAAAAGAAAGGTGCTTTCTTGAATTATTTTAAGGCTTTCAAGAAAATTATTGGTTTTAGCTAAAAATATTTTTAATGTTCTTAGATAGTTGTTAAACCTGATGAAAATTTCCAAAATTAATCACAGAAAAATCTAAACAATATTGTTGATTTATCACAGGATTGGCTAAGAAACTTTTACAACCTTAAATGGTCAAGCAATAATTTAAACCATTAATGTAATTAAGTGTCAAAAGTGATCCAAGATGTAATCTATACTAAAAAAGTACTTAAAACTGTTTCATGATGTAATATTCTCTTAAATATTAAGCCCCTGATTTTCTTAAGGACTGTAAAATAGATAAAATATTTTCACATAAATGGTTAAAACGTTTCTGCATTTACCTTCTTAATCCATTCGTTGATGCTTCTTCAAAATCAGTATCAGCTTTGATGCTTCTTCTGAAACTCGTACATGTCTGCAGCAAATTAAAAGAATTTGAAAATTATACAATAGAAATATTTATGCTATATTTTTTACTTTGATTTTGCAGCATAAATTTCATATGAACTCCTTATACACTTCCATTAATACATGTAAATTTTGGAAGCTCTGCAACAAAATCAAGGTTAAATTAATTTCTCCAAAATCACTGTACCAATATCAATTTCTTCTCTACACGATTTTAAACTCGATCTTCACAATCCATGATGCTTTGAAATAGGTTTAAAGACGAATGTATTACGCCATATCAATCAAAAAAATTGTTGAGAATGAACATTTAACTATTAATCCAGACAATGAAGAATAAAAGTTTCAAATTGATTCAGAAAAGAGTTGCAAAGAAACCTGGTTAAGATCAAAACTGAAAGCTTAGGAGAGAAAATGATTAGTTGTTTTGCTTTGTTGAACAACTGGACATTGTAAAAGAAACGTTTTAATGAATCTCAAGAAGAAAATGGTTGAAGAACTGATTTAAAGTTCATTTATTTTTTGTCATAATTAAAAAAAACAGTTTAGATGAAAGAGGCTGAGATCGTGGTCTTGAGAGAAACAAATTAGAAACTGATGATACAATTTAATTTGAGAATTACTGTATTAATGATGCTTTTAATTAGAATTTTAATTAATTTTGAAGCACAAGCCTTGTGGCAAATTTTGATTGGCCGTGTGACTTGTGCTTTAGTATACAAGAGATCTTGCGTAATAGATTCTTTACAAAAATGAATATTTTTTTGCTAAAGAAAATCAATATTTGCTAAATCTGTTGAATTTATGAAAATATTAACAATGAAATTTTTTTAAAACACATATTTCCAACTAATATTAAAATGACCATTTTTTATATTTAAAGCTACTTTAAGTCCAACTAAAATGTGTATTTTTTTAGTCAAAGATATGTTTAATCTACTAATAACTTGAACTTTTCTTTTGTCATTATTAAATTAGATTAAATACCCCCTTGGAGGCTTGGACTCTTTGTTAACTACAGTAAGCATTCAATTACTTACTCGTATCGCGTGCGTGTTTTCCATGGTGTGCATTAAGCCACGTGTCAATTACTTGGTACATCTACGGTCCAGCTAGTGAGTGACAAGTCACCAGTCCCATAAAACAACAAAATATCAGAATTATCCAGAAAAGTTTATAAATACCCCCTCGACCCCCTCCGGTCTCTCAGAGATTTGATTTTGATTTTGATTTAAGCTTAAAAAAACGTAAGAAAGAAGGCGAAGAACTCCGAAGAAGACGATATAACAAATCAATCACAAGGAAATGCCATCGGACGAATCGAATTCCGGAGTTATCAAATCCCAATCGGTACGTTGATTTATCGATTACTCTTTCTTCCTTTTCCTGGGATTTTTAGCTGATTCCGCGATCTCACGATCAATGCCTATTTTCTAGGGTTTGGGTTGATGATTTTAGGGGTTTAGATTTTCTTGTTGTGTTGATTGGTATGCGGAATATTTCTGAGAGAAAATCGGGAATTTTTAATAATTTTCGCTAAAAAAAGGAAAACTTGGGGAGCAAGGAAAACAAACTTGGTGACCAAGTACTTTTATTTGCCTTTATAAACCCCCTTCGATTTGATAATTTTCCTGTTTTCTTGATTCGTTTACTTATAAAGTTCTTATCTTTGAGTCTTTTAGAGCGAGAGAGAGAGAGAGAGTTTACAAAGCCCTAAATCTTTTTTGATCTCTTGTAGATGTCTGTTAATGAACAAACCGGAACCGATACATCATCAAAGAAGAGGAAATCTAGGGCACGAGCAGACGGCAAGACGGTGGCTGATAGGCTAAAGCAATGGAAAGATCACAACGAAGGAGAGGAGAACAAACCGAGAGGGAAAGTTCACGCGAAAGGCTCCAAGAAAGGTTGTATGAAAGGCAAAGGAGGACCGGAGAATACTAAGTGTAGTTACAGAGGAGTTAGACAAAGGGTTTGGGGTAAATGGGTTGCTGAGATTAGGGAACCTAATAGAGTGAGTCGCCTTTGGCTTGGGACTTTCCCTACGGCTGAAGAAGCTGCTTGTGCTTATGATGAAGCGGCTAAGGTTATGTACGGTCCCTCGGCTAGGCTTAACTTCCCTGGCTCTGAGGTTGCCACCACGTCGAGTCAGTCTGAGGTGTGTACGGTGGAGGATAAGGCGGTGATTGGTGGTGATGTTTGTGTGAAGCAAGAGGATGGTGATTGTGAGTCTAGAGCAGTTAGTCAGATTGTAGATGTTAAGGAAAGCTGTGGTGATAGTAGGCTGCAGGACAGTTGTGTGGATGAACGTCGAGATGTTGTGAATAGCAGGCTGAGTTCTTACTTGCTGGATGAGTTTGAGTTGGATTATCAGAGCAAGCTAACGAAGGAGTTGGAGGAACCGAAGGAAGAAGAAGATGAAGTGATACAGCCGGAGCCGGAGCTTACTGTTGCGGATTATGGTTGGCCTAATGATATGCAAAGCAGTGTTGCGGATTATGGTTGGCCTAGTGATATTCAAAACGAGCTGGGTTTTTGGGATCAGGATGATCTTTTTGATGTTGATGAACTCCTTGGTGATCTGGATGTAGACCTGCTAACCGGTACTGATCCATCCCAAAACCAGAACCAAGAGCAGGTACACCCTGGTGGTAATGATTCACATCCTTTTCTGCTGGAGCCACAAAATGATATTTGCCAAAACCAAGAGCAGGTACAGCCTGGTGGTGATGATTCACATCCTTTTCAGCTGGAGCCACGCGATGATCCTTGCCAAAACCAAAACCATGTACAGACCGGTGGTGATGATTCACATCCTCTTGAGCTGGAACCACACGATGGTCATGAGTTCTTTGACTTGAGTTTCCTGGATCTTTGAGAGTTCAGAGGCGATGAATGGGTTTGCGAGACTGCAATAGAATCTCTGTATTTGATCAATGCATTAGCAACAAGAGATGGGTGTTATTGATCTGGTTTCAAAATGAAAAAGTATAATAACTTCCTCGTCTTTACTCTTTTCCTTGGATCAATGGGTGTTGAATCTCATCTATAGAGTTTACTATAAGATAACAGATAGTGTTGCATACTTTTGCAATTATAGATCTAAAACAAAAACCAGGCAAGCACCAGTTTGTGCGTCTTTCCTATAGCCAGCCTGAGAGTTGTGTAATGTTCAGTACTAGATTCCTATAAAGCTATACAAACTCTTCTTTTAAGCTAGTTTCTATATGACTTCTTGTAAAAGCTTAAGAAGTTACCGACTTGTAATGAGTATGGGACATGGTAAGCATCTTCGCTCTCCATCTCAACGACTCTTCTTCTCATCCTTGAATGAACTTTCCCTTCAAATAATAACAAATTCAAGAAAAAATCAAACCACTAGTATTGGAGTATACGTACATGTATTTTAGAAACAATGTAAATGTTTGAGCAAAGTTTTTGATTTCACGAGTAGTAGTAATATGCAAAATTTTCATCTTGGTGTAGTCTTTCCTCACAATCGGATCTGATACTCTGTGAACAGTAGCGTTATTATCACAGGGAAACAGATGAACGGTAAATCCTAAAAAGTTAAAACCCTAGAGATCATTCTTACAAACGAGACTGCACTTTCCTTTATGCTTACTCAACTACGTGCCGTTTTGACAAATTGAAACGACATGGCGTTTGTACAAATATTATTTTTTCTTTCCTTTTCATTTTTGGAAACACAAAACAAATCGAATCTCTTTTATTAGAACAGAAAGAACTGAAATTTTTTTATTTGAAGTTTAAATTTTAAAAATCTAACTTTATTTTCAAATCATTTTTAATGCATGTAGATACTTAAGATACCTAAAAAAATATATAAAAAACAAATTAAACATAAGATAAAATATACAAGATCTTCACTTTAAAACCTCACTAAAATCTAAAGCAGAACCAAAACTAGAGAAAATGAAATGACCGATTCCCTTTCATACTCATGATTCTCAAGTATAGAGAACACTTTATTGAAATAACCAAAAAGCTTAAACGAAAGAAAAAATTATTCTCACACACACTTTTTGTCTTTTTATTTACTCAATTAGACATTTTGTGGTGGACACACACTTTATGTGCGGTGAAAGAGTAATGTATCCTTCATCCATCTTTATCTCTCTCGTTACTTCAAGACGAGAGGAAGATGGAGGTTATGGTGATTACTCGAGAGGAAGATGTAGTGGTGGATACAGTAGAGGTGGAAGACGGAGATGGAGGTTATGGTGATTATGAATACGGTGGTGATATGGTTACTTGAAAAGAGGAAGATACATAAGAAGTGGAAGTCATGGAAATGGTAGATACGAAAGTGAAAGTTATGGTAGAAAAGAAAAAAAAACTGATAAAAAAATTAGGAAAAATAATAAAATTTTATCCTTTTCTAACTACAAGCAATTTGCATTAAATCAGTTAGGGGCAAATATGTTAAAAAAACACCTCGATTTCATCGTGTGCACCAAGTAAGATGTGTCTAATTGTATAGTAAAAGAGAGAAAAATGTTCTTTTGTGTAACTCACTCTAAACCAAATAGCCATATGTTGAAAGTTTTTTCTACACGAGAACGAAAATCTTATTGAAATATCCAAAACCACAAACTTGAATGAAACAACACTTTCAGTACATGTTATCGTTATCCAAAGCATCAGCCTTTGCCACTCTCTCATCCCATGTTTCTGTCTCATCCATCTAGTTATATTCACTACCTCATGGTCATGACCATACGGAATTGTAGCGTACTTGAATATGGCAAAAAGTAGAACGGTTGCATAGCCACATATTATGATCATGATTTTCTTCGTTAAATGATCAATCTTATCTTTCTTTACTACATCATCAAAATTCACTGCTTCAATCTTGGATGAAACCATTACTCTTTGGTTGCTCAAAAATGTCACATATTATCCAAAATTAGACGTCATGACTCATATTTACAAATTTAAAAATAATAGTAATTTTATTATATAAGTACTGTTTATAAAAAAAAAAATATTATAAAATTTATATAAAAATAGAAACATGATTCATAGTGAGTTTAAAGAAAATGAAACATAAAATATATTCAGCTATCACAAACATAATTTATATTTAATTTTTATGAATGTTATGTAACTGTCATAGGCTATGGTTCCTGGTTCTGAAGCGGTTATATTTGTGATAGCTGAATATATTTTATGTTTCGGTTTTACAAGCCTATAAATTAACTAAATAAAAAAAAATGCATACATGTGTCATAAAATAGTTGTAGAGTAAACATATTATTTTTCATAACGGACTAAAAAACTTACTAAACCATATTTTGATTTTTTTTAAAAAATTGTTTTTAAAGGATGTAGATATATGATATAACCTGAAAAACATTAAAAAGGACTAATTAAGCACAAGATAAAATACAGCATGTATTATAATATATTTAAGAACGAATAGAAATCAAATGTACTATTTCATTTTATAAAATTATTAATTGATTATAAAATATTTAATTTATAAATATATGCAAATAACACCTGAATTATGAATTACATGCATGTATTCATTAAACTAATTTATACAAATATATTAAATAAGTTAAATAAAATATGAAAATGCATACTTATGTCATCATATACTTCTAGAAAATAAGTGAAGTTTATACTAATTATTATTAATGTAAAAATAACTTATTTTTTAAAGATATTAAAATTTGCATAATTCATTGAAGAAAAAAATTAAAAATGTAACTTGATTTTCAAATTATTTTCAACGCATGCAGATATATGAGATACCTGGATATATAAGAAAACCAATTAACCATAAGATCAAATATTATTTCATATATTTTTATATAAAAAAGTGTTAAAATATTATATATAAAACGAAAAATACAAAAAAAAAATTGGTTGTAGAAGATTTTTGGTTTGTGAATGAGAGAAATGAAGTATTTTATTTTTATAGGCAATAAATTAAAAAAAGCTACACATGCATTGACCATCTGGCCATCGCCAACCCACCTTCCTTCTTTACATGCAAGATAATTACTTAACACACAAAATAATATGCATACTAGAATAAGACATGCGCCTTGCGCGGGATGAGATAAATTTAAAAATAATATATTTAAAATACTTAATTGTATTTTGCATGGTTAGTATAATATAATGTGAAGTATATATAATTGAACGGTATATATTCAATCAAATTGAAATAGAATGCAATGTCTTAATTATGTAGTATATATTCAATCAAATTGAAATAGAATGCAATGTCTTAATTATGTAGTGGATTTTATTTCATGGACATTAATTCATAATTCATAGACTTGTGGGACCATATTTGGTGGACCTTACGTATATTAGAATTACTAAAAGAGAAATTCCTTTAGATAGCTCTTTTAGTTTATTTTCATAAAAATAGACCCTAAAAAAAGAACCAAAATAGGGTTTATTGAAGGGTAATATGCATTTATACCATTAGGGTTAACTAATCTAAGACTTAGGGCTTAGATTTAAGGGGTTGGGTTTTGGAGATGAGTTTCGAGGAATATGTCCATTAGATCCATTTTTTAAAAAACACACATGAATCAATGTTGTGACATCTGTTTTAATATATAAGACTAGATCTCGATCCGCGCAACCGCGCGGATTTTTGTTTTTATTTTTTTATATAAATATTTTGTTTTCAATTCTAAATTGGTATATATTATAATATATATGTGTCAATCAATTTTTAAAACATAATAAGTTTACTGTATATTTTTTTCATTGAATAGATTGTTTCAAACTTTCATATGTATTTGTATCTTATTATATATATATATTTTCGGATTATTATTTTATTATTAAAATCGTAACTATATATATAAAGATTAGTAAAATATTTTTTATTGTCATATTCAAAGATATAGTAATATTTCACAAATTTTGAAAGGTTTTTAAAAATTAAACTTTTCGCTTCATAGATTTATATTATCGAGTAAATAATTAAACATTTAGTTTTTGTTTGATTTTTAAAATAAACTATATAGTTTAAAATTTGTTTTCATTGGTTTAAGGTAGTAAAGATTAATCATTGTTAGATAATATGATTTTTGTTATTTAAAAAAAATCTTTATAATTTTAAAAGTTAATATCGACAAATATTTAAAAATTTACCATATAGAGGTATAGTATTATAACATTAAATTATATCTATTTAATTTATACTATCTATAAATTCAATGGATCATCTATTGTTTAAATCTAATTATTGATAGCCCAATAAAATTTTTTGGTAAGCCCAAAATTTAAATGATAAGATTAGAGATTAAATGTAACATGACTTTCTAGGAATAGATCCATTAGGTTTTTTTTTTAAAAAAATCACACATGAATCAAAGTTGTGACTTCTGTTTTAATACATAAGAAGGGATAATTAATCTACATAATTAATTTATTTAGTATACTAGGGCCAAGCCCCGCGCAAGCGCGGGGTTATTGTGTATGCAGTTGTTGCTCAGTCTTACTTAGTGTTAGCGTTGTTAGTAGTGTTGTTATTACACTTGTGTTGGTGCGTGAAGTTATTTGGCAAAGCAGAGGGTCGGAGGTGGTGGAATTAGCACGGAGGCAGCTGTTTGTTGTTGATTACGTGTAGGACGCTTTGTGAACGAAGACCACTTGATACATATGTATATTTTTTTGTATTTAGTTGTCTGCATCCTAGTTCCCACCGAATAGGAACATATGATGTGTGTTTGTGTCAATTTTTCTGCGTTTTTTGTTTTGTTTCGGTGGCTATTGGGTTTTATTTTGTTTCTTTGTTATGGGGTTCAATTTCAATATATCGAACTATTAATACATTGTTTTGTGGGCTATTTTGGGCCTTAATAGATTGTTCAGCAACGTTATTTATTTAGAAGGTTGTGGTTGCCAATTCATATGTTTAGGTTGTTTTTACACTCTGAGTGGTTTTGGATCGTTCAGCGATTTTCTATTCTATCGTATAAGTATTAACTATTGACGTAAATAATATCAACAAAGTTGATAAATTTATTAACCGGCAGTATAAAAACAATGTTTGAGTTTAAGGCTTTACTATGGAGACTTGCAGGAAATAAGTCTGGTCCTTTAAATTTAAACCACAAGAGGACTTACCTTATGAATTTAGTTCGATGCTGCGATTCATTAATCTTTGGGTCTAAAATAAAAATAAAAAATAAAATAAAATACATTGAGTCGAACTTAATTTAGGTATTAACACTATTAAAGTCAACAAACTTTCTTGAGCAACAATTGCGTCCTAAGGCGTACTCTCTGAAATAACCCAACATGAGACTGTTTTCATTTTCGAGGTTGTTGCATGTTTTTAACGTCGATGCCATGTAACTTCTGAACATGTTCTCATGCATGAAGCAAAAGACATGCTTATTTTCACGAAATGCAAAGACCCGTCAACGTTCCTCTTTATTTAAAAACCAAGTAACTCTTCTCCTGGTGGGAGATAGTTTGCAGATAATTAAAGACAACCAAAGTTGAAAGTAGGAAAAACATACGAAAATGGTTATTTCATTGACACATAAGCTAAGTGGGGATGACGGTTTGATGGACATGAAACAATCACTCACATGGGCTTTTGCGGCTCTTTTCTTTGTTTTCAAAGCTTGGCATTGTTTCATCAACTTCTTCGGCTCTCCTGGGCACATGAACCGTGTAGCTAACAGATGCTGCTGGTAGTACAGATTGGGGATCCACGTCTAGAGTTTTGTTGCTGCTGGCAGTCTGAAACACAGTTGTACATGTGTGTTATTTTAGATCACCCGGAAGGATAAGTTAATAAAAACGTAAAATACCCCACCTCTAGCTGAGTGCTGAGTAAGACATCTTGACTGATTGCAGAAACTGTTAAGGTACGGTGGAAAGAGTCTGTTACCTTGTCGTTAGACTTGGAGAGGTACGTGTGAAGATCTCCTATTGTCACAAGTTCTTTATTTTTTTATTTCTTTGCAACATGTAGGAAAATCTTCGTTGCTGCGCCTCCCAAGCTACATGCAGCACATATGTTGTACAAAGATCAACAATCACAAATTTTAAATATGCGTTATACTCAAGACAGTAGGGTAAGGAAGAGTTGAGTATGTAAGCTTTGTTTAAGAAATGATGTGGAAATTTCGGGTGTCTAATTTTGTGTGAGACTTGACTGACCTGCTTGTGAACTCCTTGATGGGTGGAATGGTGGTCTCAAATTAAAATTTGGTGGCTGGTATGGAGTTCAAGTAGAGGTCACCTTCAGAACGGGTGTTTCTTAGATGATCTTATTCTATTAAATATATGCATGAAAATACTATATTCAGCAGAAATTGATTAGCATCAACATGTTTCTTGCGAAAAATAGATGATTATCCCCAAATATTTTTTTGGATTGACCGTGGTGACCACCATGACAAACTGTTTTATATTGTCTGAGTTCATAAGACCCCTAAAGGGGCCGCAACATCGTCACAAAGCAAGTACACGACCACCGTACTGGTGTATAAGATTATATAAGGTTTCTTAAAGCAAGAGCAAATGGATAAAAACATGAGAACTATGTAAAAGCGAGCTTACGGGTCAATGAGAAAACATACCATAAGTCGCGTCGTTGTTGAGGCCTTTTTGAGGTCGGTGCCTAGCAGAAAACGTTCTTGGTCAAACATCTAAAAGTTAACAAATGGAATTAAGAATCAGTAGCTAATATGAATGTATGGCGTTGGAGAAATTTGACTTGAGAAGGATATATAAAACTATACAGGGAGTTCTAAGTTTGTGTTTGCAAGAGCCTGGAGATGGTCGAGCTTTTGTACATCGTCCAACTTCAAACCTATCACCTATCAACTTTGACGATCGCCCCAGTTCGTAAAGATTGTCGATACTGATTGGCACAACCAAACCTGAATTCTGCTCAGTTAGACAGAAGTGTTAAATCCGTAGATCAATAATTTTAGTTTATATGAAACATGGAAGGAAGAAATCATTCATGTTAGACTGAAGACGGAGATACCTTTTATTCTAGCAAAAAGAGGGTGATTTCCATAAATTCACCATTTTTATTGATGTTACACGAATCCCAGTAGTGGAGGAGACGACGAACAACGAACTTGAGAAGACCGACAAAGGCGGAGAGCGTTGAAGGTGGTGGGGAGGACGGCGATAGCATCAGAGACAGACATGCTCAACAATTGAAAAAAAAACAGTGCCCAATTGAAGAAATCAATTAGAGGTTGGACTCCTGGATCTAGCATGACCTATATATAGCGAGACCGTTCGTATCAGTTATGAGAAGCTACCGTTTTTGATGGTGTGCGTAAAGAGGGGGAGATGAAGAGATAAAAGGAGACTAAGAGTTCTATGGATTTGATTGGAGAAGTTTAGATAGCAACGTTGTGTATTGGAGGTGAAGCGCAGGATTGAGAAAACCCTAAGTCTTAGTCGAAGACGAAGAGCTGACGACTTGCAGGCTTTTTAAGCCAGTTTTATGGTTTATTAAGACAGTTTAGGCTTTAATCAAATCTATAAACTGATGCAAACAACGAAAGCCCAAATGAATCACAGATTATTAAAACAATGGGACACGTGGCAGCTTGTCCTTGTACTATTTACTTAGGTGGCAAGAGGAGCTTTCTTTATATTAATAGATAGATAGTTACTTTTTTGGTTCGTATTTAAAAGTGAATGTCAATTAAATGCGTCCTATCTGCATGTCCATCTCTGCGCACATTCAAACCCTACGTGTCTTTTGACATACCAAGAACTGCGTGGCTTTAAATTCCAAAGCATACCTTAACTAGAGAACAAGAAACGACACCAATGCTAAAAAAAATTGTAAAATGGCAAATGTTTCAGCTTCCTCACCGATCAATCCACACTTTCTTCAGCCTCTTCTTCCCGGATTCCACAGCCACATTGTAATCTCTCTTTTTTTTTTCTCTATGTGTCTCTCAATATACATTAAATCGTTTTGTTAGAACTCTCTCTTGGTTTCTTTTCTTGCAGAACATTCCCATAGCGTTCTACTCAAAGCATATAGAGGGAACAACCAACGACAGCAATGCAAATGCGACGGTAAAGCTGAGATCAGACGCTTCTGATGTAACCTGGGAAGTGAAGATGGACGGTCGTAGACTCACCCAAGGCTGGGAAAAGTTCGCCACCGGTCATGCTTTCAAAGTGGGAGACATAGTCATTTTCAGACATGATGGAGATTTGTTGTTCCATGTCACACCCAGTGGCGGATGCAGAATCATATTTAGATAGGGACACAACATTTTATTTCATTACGTTTCATTGTAGGATTATAAAAAATTTCTTAAATTAAAAGTAACTACCGAAGGAAAATAAAAACTAGTTGGGGGCACGTGACCTCATTCCTCATCACTTGCGTCCGCCACTCACACCTTTTGGGCCTAGTTGCTGTGAGATTCAATACAATGATGATGGTGATGGTACAAGCTCAAGTACTTTGAACTCAGTTTAATATTGTTTATTTCCAAGATTCTGTTTATATTCTCATTTCAAAGTTGAAACAGACTCAGATTCTGAGAAGTATCAACAACAACACACAAGAGAAACAAGATATTCATCAGACAACTCTTGTCTTGTAGCTCGTGTCACCGAGTCAAATCTAATAAACGATGCACTGGTGAGTGGTGAAAGAATGTGTAACGACCCGATTCGGCTAACCGGTTTGGAATTTATTTCAGTTTTAATTAAATTTTCGATTTAAATTATAATTCGTTTTCATTCAGATTTACTTTATTAAAAAATTTGATATTTTATTCGTTATTATGATTCGATTTAGTTTGATATTTTACCAGAAGTAACACTCCATTCTCAAGAGAGGATGAGTTGGGTGTTGCAAAATGATTATGCATTTGATTTAACATCTCCTTAAAAACCAAATCATAAACTAACTACTTTTAAAAAAAAAACTTTGCAGTTTCTTCCAGGACACTTTTGAAGGTCTAACGGTTTCGTGAATCGTGAATGTGAGATCATACTGATGAATGAAGATGGGAAACCATGGACATTGTTTCTGAAATACTACGACACAAGTGGTCATGTTTACATCAGACGCGGCTGGAGAAGTTTCTATCAAGCTAACCGAAAAAGAGCCAAGGATGTTTTGACTTTCAAGCTTGTGAAAACGGGTACAAAACCTGTTCTCCAATTGCGTGCGTACTCAGTGTACAACCGACGTTCTTCTTCATCGTCTTCAATAAGCCAAGACAGATTCGTGACACTAACTCTCCGACCATACAACCTCAAGAACTCTAAACTGGTAAGTATTCATTAATCGTTTTTAACATTTTATCAGAGTTGTTTTACTGTTTTGGTGTGCATATGGCAGTGTCTACCGGTGCTATTTGTTAAGGCGAATGGTATCAAGAACGCAAGGGAGATAACTCTTATTGACAGATACGGTGTAAAAAGGACAACGAGTCTTAAACCTGATGACAAGTATGGAAGAGTGAGATTGGGTAAAGAGTGTATAAAGTTCTGTGAAGTAAAATCCTTGTAACCATTAATGGAAGGAGGATCGGTGAACAATAGATACCTGAGTGCCGTCACTGCATAGAATATTAGGAGATCTTGGTGATTACGAGATCACCTAAAATATATTTCCATGTAACTATTAGGAAAGTTAGCATTAATGTATAAGTTAGACTTCATATTCTATTATGTAAGGAACTTGCTAGACAAGTTATGTATTTGTATAAATAAGCCTATTTGCTAAGTTAATAAGATGAGAGAAACTATTATACTACTTAGGTTTTCTCCAAACTTGACAAATGTTGTGGCACTCACCGCGCCGTCCCTGAGGAAACGAGACGATGCTGGTGACTTTCCCCCAGGTGGCCACAGAAGATTGAGTGATATGGAGAGGCCAAAGAGCGGCGAGAGTAGAGTCATTACATACCATATTCCTCTGCATACAATCACTTCTCTTCTATTCATTTCAGTCTTCTCCACATATATATCTACTTTCTTCTCTTTTTTTTTTTTCTTTATCCTAGCCCTTGTTATACATGTATATATATATATAGTAAAAGGCCGTGGGGAGGTAGGAACTGATTAGGGTTATTGAAGGTTTTAGATGATGCAGTACTATATCACTACAAGAAAATCTGTCATTAGCCACAAATTAGCTGCAAAATTTTTTTTGGCTATAATTATTAAGTCATAAATAGCCAAAAAATAACAGCAATTTTCAAAACCCCAAAAATCCGTAGCTATTTTGCAGAAATTTGTTGCTAAATAGCTACAAATTTAATGTTGTGGCTATTCGAAGAAAACAAGCTACAAATAACTGCAATTGGTGTTGTAGAAATGTCTATCCACTATTAGCCACAAAAACAATCGTAGAAATATATAGAAACAATGTATTTTGTGGCTATTTGTATAAAATTTAAACCCTAATCTCACCCTAAACCTCATGTTTTCAATATTTATCATAAACACTATAAATACAAGAACAAATAATGTGACAAAAAGAAATGTAACACTAATAATAATTTAAACAAAATTAAAATTTATAATTTTTATCTCCAATTCTAAACCCCATACTCCAAACATCAATATATATATATATATATATATATATATAATTTTAGTCTTAAATCATAAAATATAAAGATTAGATCTAAATTGTTAAATATAAACAAAAAATAAAATGTAGAACACTTATAACAAGTTTCAAAGATAATAACTAGTTGGATTTTATAACACTCATGCTCATTTATAATTTTCAAGTATATGTTTCAAACTTTAATATCCCAAACTTTAAACCTAAACTCCAAACCCTGTCTCCAAACTGAATATCAAATATTAGTCTTAAACCCTGTATGCTTCCTAAGTAAAAGTGTTTGGATTTCATATTATGTAAAAGTACGAAAGTAACTACAAACTTTTAACTCCCGGGCAAAAAATTTCATCAAAATATTTCCCGGGTAAACCAATTACAGGAACGCGGTTTAATTCACAGCCACCCAAATTTTCATTAAAAAAAAGTGTAAACCTAATATCTTCTCTTCCTCACCGTGCGTTCTCTTCTTCCCTCTCCCACTAGATCTGTCTTATCTCTTCCTCTCTCTTGCTCGATTTGTCTTCTCATCCTTAGCTGATCTTATAGTCTCAATGATCGTATATGAACTCAAATAAGTATAAAACTCAATAATAAAAATAACTCACTTATTATTCTCTTAAATAAAACTCACTTATTATTCTCTTAAATAAAACTCACTTAAAAACCTTAAGTCTCGCACAATCACAGAACTCATAAGTTATGCAACATGCATCTCCTTATATATAAATCAAATTTACTAAACTCATTAGAAAACACATATTTCATTTTTCCTAATCCTAAACTCATTAGGATAACTTATTTGGATATTTCCTAATCTTTTAAATCATAACTCGGTAGAATTATAAGTTAACTTATTTCTCAAGTTTTCTCTTTCTTTCAAGCTTAATCTAACATTCTCCCCCTTAAGCTTGAACTCCATTTTCGATAAGTCTTCAACACCTCTCATCTCTTTGAACTTCAATCTTTCAAGTGCTCTCGTCAAGATGTCGGTTCTCTCTTCTTTCCCGAGTATACCCCGATGTAACTCTCCACGCCATATACCCACGTTTGTGGCTTCATTCCCTGTTATCAATGTAGCTTCACATGATGATAACGCAACAGTCTCTTGTTTGATCGGACACCTCATAATTAGACTTCCATCAACATAAAAGATATTTCCTTCCACGTTCTTACCATCCTCAGGGTCAACTCTATGTCCACTCTTTCTTTCTCCAACAATTGGTATATGAGAAGTTGCATGTAACTTTATTACAGTTTCACGAGACTCTTTGGATCTTTGTATATCCCGACTTAACACCCAGAAGAAACCCATTGTTTTCCCTGCCTGTTGACAAGCCAACAGACTTCCTGAGTTACTGTACCGCACACCCACAACTCTATCCTTGGTTTGTCTCTGGATTTCACAGCATGTAAAGAATTGGCCTCTGTTTGTATCAACTCCACCAAGAGTAGTTTTACATACACGTCCGGACCTCGCCTTTAGTGTTGGACTGCTCAGTCGATACATGCATCAACCCAAGACATCTCATGATGTGGCGTTAAAGCAAGTGCTGCGATACCTAAAGGGAAGTACAGGCCACGGATTGACTTTCAAAAGAGCAAGCAAGATGGAGCTAGTTGGATATTGTGACAACAGTCATAATATAGATGAAGTACTACAGGGCATATATTTTACTTAAACGATTGTCCTATTACATGGTGTTCACAAAACCCTATTGTTTCGACAAGAACGTTACAAGGGCGTTCAAATCTCCGTGGAGGAATGCAGTTTTGACGTCTAAGTGATGTATCTCCCACCCGTTAGAAGCTGCAAGGCCGATGATGAACCTGATAGTCTTAATACGCGCAACAGGAGCAAATACTTCTTCAAAATCAATGTCATGCCTCTGTATATAACCCTTTGCTACCAATCTGGACTTATATTTGTTTATGCTTCCATCTGAGTTGCGTTTGATCTTGAAGATCCACTTCAATCCTATTGCCTTTGCTCCTTCGGGAAGGTCAATAAGATCCCATGTCTTGTTCTTCACATGCTTTCTTCCACACCTTGTATTTCACAGCTTCTGTATATTCCCATGGCTCTTAATTTATAAGTAACAGAAGGCGTTCTCCTTCAGCCTCTCCTAGGCATACATAGTCGCTTAAATAGCTCGGTGTTTTGCTTACACTTGTTGACCTTTCATAGATCCACGTGCTCTATGATCGCATCTGTAACTGGAGCTTCTTCATGACCTTCATTATGTGTAGCATCAATGTTACTTTCGTGGTCCTCTGTTTCCTCTGTTTCTTCTTTGGTCTCATTCTTTCTGATACCTTGGTTTCCGAAGTCACCAAAAGAAAGTCTGAACGCGCCCGGTTCTCCTTCGTTCTCTAAAGATGAGTTGCTCCACTTCCAACCTTTGTTTTCATTGGATATAACCTCTCTGCTGACAACTATTCTTCTGTTTGTCGGATCAAACATCTTGTATGTAAAGATGTCAATTGGGCTGTCCATGTCCAAATGGGCATGTCCAATTGGACAAATCAGTTTATTGGACATTATTTGTTAAAGTCCAAATTACACCAAGTCCAAATTTTCCAAACCCAAAATGGACCATTCCAAATGGGTGGTCCGCGATGTCCAATTAAAAAATAAAGTTTAATATACAAAAATTCATATTTTTTTTTTGTCAATCAACTACTTCATTACTTAAATAAAAGTTTTACACTGCATTCAAACGTTCAAGAGTTGCTCGTGCCAAAGAGTCAGCTTGACGATTATCTAAACGAGGAATAAAATTGAAAGATAATGGACAGAAGAGAGTGGCAAGGTTCCTGATGTCATGAAGGACACCTGCAATCTCTAACACATCCAACCCTGATCGCAGGGCCGACACAAGGACCTGAGAGTCCGAGAATAATTGGATACTCTGAAGGTTGAGTTCTTTAGCTTTGATGAAGGCCTCTCGCATTGCTAGAGCTTCTGCCATAAGGGCAGAGCAGACAAACAACCGGTTGCTTGATCCTCTGTGTAGCACAACACCATCCTCATTCTTGATGATCCAGCCCATGCCTCCAGCTTTTGAGGTTTCCTGCCAAGCTCCATCAGTCCAGCACATTGGAACAGCGTGTAGTCTCAGCTTCAATCCCGTTGTCTTCGCATGCTCCTTTTCTTTTTTTTGAGATTAGCTGCTTCCCATTCTCTTGCGTCAGCAATGGCTTTCGAGATGATCTCTTTAATCTGAAAAACTTTTCCTTCAAACACCAATTTATTTCTTGCAGTCCACACATTCCAGAGTATCCATGGTATCGTAGGTGAATAGCTTAAACCTACTGTAGGTAACACCTGAGAAGTTGTCGTTCTTTGCAACCAAACTTTGAGGCTCTCTATACCCAAACTATCTGGCAGCTGTGGTGAAACATGGACTTGTTGCCAGAGTTCCCCTGCAAATGGGCACTGCAAGAACATATGCTGTAAGGTTTCAGCCTCTCCACATCGCTTGCATTGTAATTCTGCCTTAATGCCTCTAATTGCAAGTAGCTCTCCCACCGGTAAAGCATTGTTGAGTAGCCTCCAAAGAAAGTGTTGAATCTTTGGTGGGATGTGGATTTTCCAAACAAACCGCATCCAGTCAAAATCAGGGTTTAAGTCATTTTTCTCCTCAAAGATGGTCTTGTACCCTGACTTTGTAGTATATACTCCTGAGTCCTCAGGTAACCAGACTACTCGATCTTTTGGGGCTGAAGCGCTTGGGATGAGTAATCTGATATTCTCCTCATACTGAGGTAAATGCTGTCTAATTTTCTGCAAGTCCCAATCGTTGGTGACTGGATTCATTAGGTCCTTGACCATCAGTTGTTGATTGATGAAGGTTGGAGGTCCTATTGGCGCCATAGGTTTTGAGGTAGAGAGCCAATTGTCTGACCAGACATGAATGTCGTGGCCATTACCTACTACAAAACCCATTCCCTTCTTTAGAACTTCCAAGCCCGCCATTATGCTTGTCCAACCATGGGAAGAGCCAGAGGTTTCTTTACTCTCCAGGAAGGTGCATTCCGGGTAGTACTTGCGTTTCACCACTTGGGCCAGTAGAGACTCCGGCTTGGAGTGAATTCTCCAACTGAGCTTAGCCAGAAGCGAGTCGTTATAGTCCTCAAGGTTTTTAAAGCCCAGTCCTCCCAAGAATTTTGGTCGTGCCATTGTGCTCCACGCTACCCATGATATTTTCCTCTTGTCAGGTGCACTATCCCACCAGAAGCGGGTGAGGATGGACTGGATCCTGTTACAGAGGGAGGTCGGGATCTTGAAGCTAGACATGGAGTGTGTTGGTAGGGAAGTGAGCACCGACTGCAACATAACATGCTTCCCTGCTCCGGATAGGAACCGTGTAGTCCAAGACTGAGACCTCTGTCTAATTTTATCCACAAGTCCTGTGAACACATCACACTTTCTTCGACCAAAAGTTTCAACCCTAGATACTTGCCCATACCACCTTCCTGCTCAATTCCTAGAGCTCTCTTTACTCTGTCTTTGATGTCGCTTGGCGTTCTGGAGGAGTAAGTTATTGTAGATTTGCTCAAGTTGATGCATTGCCCTGAGCTGCTCTCATATCTACGGAGTATCCCCCTCAAAGTCTTGCAGTTTCGCGCATTTGCCTTGCAGAAAAACATGGTATCGTCGGCGAACAGGAGATGGTTGATGAAATGGCTTTTCTTTGCCACTTGAAGACCTTGGAGCCGACCATTCTCTTGACTATTTTTGCATAATCCTGAGAGCACTTCAGTGCATAATATAAAGAGATAGGGGGAGAGGGGGTCACCTTGACGTAGTCCTCTCGCTGGTACGACTCTCCCTTGTGGTGCTCCGTTTATCAGGAAGGAGTACGAGACCGTTGTGACACACTCCATGACCCAATTTATCCAGATGTGCCCAAATCCCATTCTCTTCATCACCTCCTTCAAGAAACCCCATTCTATGCGGTCATAGGCCTTGCTCATGTCAGTTTTAATGACCATGGAGCATCTCTTCTTCGCCTCTGATTTCTTGAGGTATTGTAGGGTTTCATGCGTTATCATCACATTGTCTCCTATAGCTCTTCCGGGGACAAATGCAGTTTGGTGCTGCGTGATCAGGTCAGGTAGAAGCCCTTGGAGTCTCGACGTCAATATCTTTGCAATAATCTTGTATCGAACGTTGCAAAGAGCTATCGGTCTATACTCTGCTGCACTCCTCGGAGCTGTTGTCTTTGGGATCAGGCAAACGTGTGTTTCATTGAGACGTGGGTTCATTTTTCCTGTAGTGAAGAAGCTCCGTATTTCACGGTAAACATCAGGACCTAAAGTGCTCCAGAAAGACTGGTAAAACCCTGCTGAAAAGCTATCCACTCCTGGTGCTTTATCAGCATGTACTGCGAAAATTGCTCTTCTTACTTCTTCTTCATCCGGAATGGAACATAACTCTTCGTTTATCTCTGTTGAGACGCGCACAATGATTGTTTCCTCCACCGTTTTGTAGTCATCGCTTCCAATTGATGAGAAGAGCTGTTGATAAAATTTCGCAAAGACGGCTCCTACTTCCTCCTCTTCGTGCACTGGGATTCCATCTTCATTTTCTATTGTTGTGATCCGGTTGACTGCTCTCCTTTCCTTTGTCACTGCATGGAAGAAAGCACTGTTCCTATCCCCTCCGTGAAGCCACAAGACTCTACTCCTCTGTCTCCAAAATAATTCTTCCTCCTTGTAGGCTTTAGAGAGGGCTTCCTTCAGCTGCTCAATCTTCTCCGAGTTTGGGAGTGGGGAGGAGAGTTCTTCTTCTAGCTCCATTTGATTCCTGGTGATCTCACGGGAACAGGCTTCTTTTTTCTCCTTGGACCACTTGATAATTTCATGTCTACAACGGCTGACTTTGAGTTCAATTTCCTCCAGTTTTTCCTTTGCCCATGCTTTCTCTATGACCCTTCTAGCTTCTTCATTATCATTCAGCCTTCTGTCATATCTGAAAGGCCTTCTTTGCTTTGTCTTTGTGGTGTCCAAGTAAGTAAGTAGTGGTCTGTGGTCAGAACCCTCAAAACGGAGGTAATTGCATCTGCTAGCCGGGAATAAGTCTCCCCACGCAACATTTGCAAGAGTGCGGTCCAGTCTAGACCTGATGTTGTGCGTGTGTCTTGTTCCTCTCCAAGAAAGGTGATCTCCTGTATGCTTGATATCCCATAACCCATGCACTGATACAAAGTTGCGAAATGGAATGAAAGAGCCCTCACACCGGGGTGGTCCTCCCACCTTTTCTGAATTGTCTATAATATCGTTGAAGTCTCCTGAGATGCCCCAAGCCGAGTCTCTGTTCAGGCCCAATCCAGAGATCTCGCTCCAGACCCTTTCTCTATTCTCCTGTTGTGGCTCTCCATAAACGAAGGTTATGAAGAAGGAGTTTCCTTTGTGGTCGATCTTTGTATCGATGTAGTTAGGTGATGCCTTCAGGACTGTTAGATTCACATCTGCCTTCCACAGGAGAGCGAGGCCTCCACTAAGGCCAGTGGGTGGTATCATGAAGTGTTGAGAGTACTCAGAAGAACTTAGATTCTGAATTACATATTCATCTTGGTTCTTTGTCTCCATAAAGTACAAAATGTCCGGGGCATGAACACGTTTCAGCTCCTGGATTCTTGGAACTGTCAAGTCACCTCCCAAACCTTGACAGTTCCAACTTAAAAACGCTAAGGAATCGGGTTTGGTGGATTTTGAAAATCCACCTTGTTCCTAGCTTTCCCCTGTGTATTCACTCTTGACGGTCCTGCATCATCCTTATTAAAAGGTAATTGTTGAATGTGTTCACTCCTGTCGACACATAGTCTTTTTCGAGCTGCAGAGGCCGCTCTTGTTGTCATCTGTCTGGTAAACTTTGTACCTTGCAGAGGGCTTCTTTTTCCACGAGTTCTTGTAGTCCCTTTAATGCTTGCTGGGGCTTTTTTCTTTAGCGTCTTTACTTGAGCAGTCCTGTTGGAGGCTGGCTTCGAGGTATTGAGCTTCCTCTTAGTGCCCGAGCCTGAGCCCAGTCTTAACGTAGCAGGAACTCGAGAGTTTTGCAAGTTCCCTGAGTTTGGGTTCATCAGGGTTCCTCTGCCTGATCCTGCTTCCACAATAGGACTTAGATGCTCATTCTCTGCATATTGAATCTCTACATCTTGGAGTCGTGCTAGTAGTGAGCTAGAAAGCCCTGTAATTCTTGGGGGCTCTTCTCCGGGGATCTCAATCCGATCAAGAGCTGGAATTCTCACTTCCTCCTGGTTAATTCCTTCTTCAATTCTTGCCAATGCTGGAATTCTCTCCCTAGCTCTGCTACTTACTTTGTTATGATCCGGAGCAGCCGGTACGTCCATCTCTTCTCTAGGAGGTCTCGGTGGCGGGGTTCTCGAGCTCTGAGTCCTTTGACCTGAATTCTGGGCTCTCCTTTCTCCTTGGCTTCTGTGGTTTGGAGATGCTCTTCTAATAGGGGAGTGATTACGCTGCGATGGGAAGCTGTGATGGGAAGAGTGATCTCGTACTTGAACTCTTTCTCTCCCATTACGGTTTCCTCCACTGTACCGGCGTTCTTCTTCTCGGGAGTAAAAGGATCTTGATTTATCCTGGGAAGCGTAATGTCTTCGCTCAGGCTTCTGCAGACGAGATTGTATTGATCTTTGGCTGTTCCTTTGGTATTCTCTGGAATCAGCGTCTCTGTCTTTTGAACTCCTGGTGCCTGATCTTCGAGAGTCGTTCCTGCGCCTACTTTCTTCCAACTTCCTTAATGTATTTTGTTGACTGATGCCCTGGTTTCTCATGTCAACGGAGTTACTATCCCTATTTAGGGGGCATGACTCTTTCTCATGCCTGAGGGAGAAGCAGAGGAAGCAGTGCTTCTCAAGTTTTTCATATTCCAAGTTCACCTTGATAACGTCCCCTAAGGGTAGTTCTATAGGTAGTCTCATTTCCAAATTCTCAAGGCCATCTATGAGTACTCTGACCCTCCCACGATCTACATCTTTGTCCAAGATCGGACCTAGTTCTTTACCGATGGCCATAACTGTATCCTCGTGCCAGTAGTGGAGAGGAATGCCATGGATTCTGATCCACAAAGCTATCTTGCTTGGGAATGTGTTTGAGACCACAGGTTCCCACCGTTGGAGCAAGATCATCCAGCGTTTATAGTGGTAAGGTCCCTTCTTAAGAACTGATTGGAGCGTTTCCTCGGAAGGGAATCTGATTTGAAAGAGGTCAGGTCCCAGCTCTCTTCCAGTTAGGCCTTCCACATTCCAGAACTGAAGAAACCATTCAACCACCCATTGGGTCTTCTGCACTGTTGGGTTGGTGACTCTTCCTATCAAGGTGAGCTTGTTCTCTTCTATAAGCGCTGAGTTATCTCTGTTGGGGATTTGTACTGGATGCCTTCTCACTACAAGAAAACATGTGTTTTCCTACTGCAAAATTAGTAGGAAATTAGTCGCTAAATCCATGTTTACGACTAATTAGCGACTAATTTGTGCTGTCGTAATAGTGCTCGTCGCTAAATATATTAGTCGTAAATCAGTCGGTAATTATCTACTGATTTATGACTGATATATTTAGTCGTACCGTAGTCGCTACTTAGTCGTTAAATTTAGCGACTGATATACGACTATTGTAGCGACGAATAACTACTAATTAGTGACTGGTTTTGCTACTACTTAGGGACTGTTTTATACTGATTAATTTTACGACTGCGTATAGAAAAAAGAACAAAAAAAAAATTAAAATAATATTATTATTAACTTATTAAAAATGTATTATTATTATTTTTTGTCCCAAACCTGAAATGGTAAGTGGTTAACCGTTTAACACAAAAACTCATAGCTCATCTGTCTTCCGCCTTGTCACTGCCGCTGCTCCGCCGCGTCTTCTTCCTCAGCCACCGTCGCGTCTTCTTCCTCAGCTGCCGTCGCGTCTTCTTCCTCATCTCGGACGTGCTCGCTGTTGTCATCTCCACCAGATCTTCCTCTCCTCCAATCTTCTTCCGCCATCTCGCCGTCGTTGCGTCTTCTTCCCCTCCCTCCTTTGCAGAGGTGGAAATCCATTTCCGGCTCTGTCTTCTCTCCGTATCTTCTCGAACTACTCAAGAGTCTGTGGAGGCACCAGCTCTTCTAATCCGGTGAAACTTTTTTCGTAGCCCAGAGCATTATCCGGTGACTTTTGGGCTGCACATCCCTCTCTGTTGGGATAGCTATTTTAACAACCTGGTACGGATTCAAAAAAAAAACTGTGAAGGAAAGATAAAAGCTAAGGTCAGATTTGACTAAGACCAAACTTAATACAGCAACAATTGAGACATTTGACAGAGAAAGGATTAAGAGGAGTTTTACCTTGAAAGCACCCATTTTCGTCTGGAGGGAGGCAGTGGGATGAGAGAATTGGACAGAGGAGAGTGAAGAAGAAGAAGACTTGGAAACAAAAGAGAAGATGGAGATGATAGATCTGTCGTAGAAGGAAGAGAGGAGAAAACAAATGAATGTTTTCAATGAATGATTTCTAGCCATTAGATTAACATCAATCAATGGCTAAGAATATCAATCTTTGTGTTAGAAAATCAGCCAATGACAAGAGAGGAGAAGAACCAAAAAAAGAACAGTTTTGGCCATTGGATTAACATCAATCAATGGTTAGAAGTTGTTATCCTTGTTTTCAAGGATTAGCCAATGATAAATTTTCCTTTTTCCTTTTTTCATTTAATATTTGTTTTTAGCTGTAAAATTGTGATTTGTGATTTGTATAATTTAAATACTTTGGTTTTTATTCTTCTAGTTTAATTTTATAAAACAGTTAACTTACTTATATACATTTTCAATGAATGATATAAGGTTAATAAAGTTATTAGCTAGATCTTGTAAGTAGTGTTTAAAGATTATTTTATTTAAAGTCATATGTAATGGTTTTGAATAGAAAATAGGTTTTTATTGGGTTAGATCTTAGTTAACTTAAATTTTTTGCGTGTATATAATAATTATTTTAGTTGAAAAGTTATGAATTTTGTGATTTAGTGTTTAGAATTTAGATTAAAGATTAAATATATAGGGTTTGACGGTTAGGTTTAAGATTTGAAAAGTTTATAAATTTTTAATTTAAACTACAAATTTTATAGAGTTTGTAATATGAAATTAGGGTTTAGAGTTAAAATTGGATTTATAATTTTATATAATATTATATCTCTGAAGTTTTAGGATTACCAATGAGTTTGAATGAGGATTTAAGGTTTGAAAGTTATAGAATAAGATTAAAAATATAAAATTTCGGTTTTAGTTTGAAGATTCGGGGTTATAATATAAAAAGATTAGAGTTTTAAACTTTATGTATAGATTTTAGGATTTTTCAAAATGTTTAGGGTTCAATGTTTTGAGTTGTGGAAATATGGTTTATGATTTTGGGTTTGAAGTTTGTATCTTAAAAGTTATAGATTAAAATTAAAAAGTTTAGATTTGAGTTTAAGTTTGAGGTTCATTTAAAGTTATAGTGTAAAAAGTTTTGAGTTTAAAAGTTTATATTCAAAATATAGGTTATCAAGCATGTTTAGGGTTTAGGGTTTAGGGTATCAGATTTAGGTTTAGGATAACATTTTCCGACTGTTTTTCGATTGATTTTGCGACTGATGTATTCAGTCGTTAATTGGTGACTGAAAAGTGATTGTCAAGCCACCCAATAATTAACCGGTTATTTTTTTTTTAAGTTTCTGATTTTATGTTTGGAGTTTTGATTAAAAGCTATGATACAGGGTTTGAGGGTTAAATTTAAAGTTTGGAATAGTATAGTTGAAACTAATAAAATTTTCTTCTCCATTTATATACAGTTTGTTTAGAAATTTTCTAAATTTAAAGTATTAGATATCAAATTTAACATTTGTAAAATATATGTTTAAGATTTGGCGTTCAAATTTTAAGATAGAGTTGTTTGGGTTTAGATTTGGGTATAAGGTAAGTTATCAAAAAAAAAAGAGCCTAAGATTAATTTATAGTATTTGGAGTTTAATTTTAAATTTAATGTATATAGCATATACGAGGTTTATATTTTGATTATATCATTTAAAACGTATTTAAAGTTCAAATTTAATTTAAATGATAAGATTGAAAAGATTAGATTTTATAATGTTATATGCAGGTTTAAATTTGGGGTTTAGGGTATAGATGTTAAGATAAGAGTTTAGGGTATAGGTATGGAGTCGCAAAACAGTCGCTACTTTTGTGACTGTTTTGCGACTACCTACTGTGATCGACATCTATAGTCGTAAAACAGTCGCAAAATTAACGACTGTTTTGCGACTACGTATTATATACCCTATATGGAGTATGTAGTCGCAAATCAGTCCTTATTTTACGACTGTTTTGCGACGACAGTTGCCGACAACATTAAATGGCCGCGAAACAGTCGCTAATTAATGACTGATTTCCGACTGATTTGTTTAGTCGCACATTAGCGACTGATTTACGACTAACGTATTTTAGTCACACATCAGTCTCAAAACAGTCGCAATCCGGTCGCAATATTTTGCAACTGCACGATCAGTCGCAACATGCAGTCGGTAAATTCATGTTTTCTTGTAGTGTCTTTCTGACCTCGTCTCGCTTACTGTCCACTTGCCTTTCTCTGCTCTAGAGTAACGGTGAGCCATGATAAACTTCTGAAACTAGATCTATCCTCACACTGAGGTAAATATAAAGAATCTGCACTCTTGCAGTAAGGTGACTCGTTGCTTTCTTTTACTCTCTTACTTCGTTGCGGATCGCAAGCAATAGCTTGTTTGGTGAGGAGGGTTCCCTGTGAGGAGGTAGGAGGGGTTGCCTCTATTTTGGGCCACAGGGGGGGGGACAAGCCATGTCGGGATCTACAGATTGACCGAAGGATTTCTTGAATCGATGGTTTTAGGTCATCGGAGATATCTTTGCGGTGGGGATCTGCGGTTTTTGCGACGGAGAGAGAAGAGTTTGCGGTGAGAAGTCACTGTTCCGGGGTTAGGTGAACGGGCATTGGGACTCGTTCATATTTAACAAGACTTTATATAACATTAAAGCATATAACTTAAATAGCCGTGTGAAAAATTTGATTTCACGGTTTTGGCGGGAAAACGTGATCTTGTAGTTTTAGCGGGAAAACGTGATTTTGTGGTTTTTGGCGGGAAAACGTGTTTTTACGTTTTTGGCGGGAAAACATGTTTTGCGTTTTTGGCGGGAAAACATGTTTTACGTTTTTGGCGGGAAAACATAATTTTACGGTTTTGGCGGGAAAACATGATTTTGCAGTGTTGGCGGGAAATTTTGATTTTGCGGTTGGCAGAAAAACATAATTTTATGTTTTTTGTGGGAAAACATTTTTTTGCGATTTTGGCGGAAAACGTGAGTTTGCAGTTGTGGCGGGAAAACATTGAGGTTTTGGTGGAAAAACGTGATTTTGCGGTTTTGGCGGAAAAACATAATTTTGATGTTTTGGAGGAAAAACATAATTTTGCGTTTTTGGCGGAAAAACGTGATTTTGCGGTTTTGACGAGAAAACATATATTTTACTTTCTGATTTTTATTTTCTAATTTTTTCTTAACTTAGAAAACCCTATATTTTTAGGTTTATTGGACGCCCATGTCCAAATGGTTTTGTCCATCTCATTTGGGAGTTAATGGGTTTTAGTCCAATTGGACAGGTTTGATTTTTGGTTCTAATATGGTCAGACCATTTGGTTTTGGACTTGGCTAACCCATGGTCAGTAAGCCCATTTGACATCCCTACCTGTATGCCTTTGACCCGGGTTCAGTACCAAGATGAACCAAGGTTCTGGAACGGTCGTCGAGCTTCTTTACACGAGGAGTCTCTGTTTTTGCATATCTTATACATCCAAACACTCTTAAGTGTTTAACGCTAGGTTTTCTTCCTTTCAACACTTAGTATGGAGTTTGTTCTTGTAACGCTCTTGTCGAAACCCTATTGATGATGTATGTAGAATGCCTTATGGCTTCTCCCCACAAATAATTAGGTGTACTCAAGTGTTTAAGAATACTCCTAGTCATCTCAAGTAAGGTTCTGTTTCTTTTCTCTACGACTCCGTTTTGTTGAGGTGTGTAAGGATTCGTCAAGTGTCTTTGGATTCCTGATTCTTCACAAAACTTCTGAAATTCTTTTGATGTAAATTCTCCTCCTCTATCTGTTCGAAACGTCTTGATATTCTTCTTTACTTGTTGCTCCACCATTGCTTTGAAAGTTTTAAATTTTTCAAAAGCTTCGCTCTTCTCTTTTAAGAGAATTGTCCACATATACCTTGTGTGATCGTCTATTAACACGAATATGTACCTATTTTTCGCTGGTGTGGCTGGAGTAATAGGTCCGTAAAGATCTCCATGGATGACTTCTAATGGTTCTTCAGCATGGAATGAAGTTGATTTTGGGAAGGGTTGTCTTGCGTGCTTGCCAAGTAAACACAACTCACAAAGTTCTTTCTCGATGTTGATATTTGGTATGCTGAGAACAAGCTCCTGCTTGACCATTAGCTTCATTGTTTCGACCCCTATATGACCTAGTCTTGTGTGCCATCTTGTTGATTCGCTTTGAACATCGAGTTTCAGACACTTTTCATCGACTATATCCATGATAACCTTGTAAAGTCGGTTTCTTGATCGTCTTGCCCGTGTGATAAGGTTTCCATCTTTGTCATGAAGCGTTAGGTAGTCTTCTTTCATACTCACCCTCGCATCCCGACTCGGTAGCTTGCCCTAGGCTGATAATGTTACTTCTCAACGCAGGTATGAAGTATACATCCGCGAGTAGTTTCCTTTCTCCGCCTTGACTAATGAAAATAATGGATCCTTTTCCTTTGATGTCGATCCTTGAATCGTCACCAAATCTCACTTTCCCGGTGATTGTCTCATCAATACTCTTGAAATAGTTCCTATTACCCGTAATGTGGTTGCTAGCTCCGTTGTCTAGATACCATATCCTATCACCATCCATACTTGACTCAAATTCTTTAGGCTTTACATTCTTCTCGTTAAGGTATACTACCTCATGCATCATCATTCATTAAAGCATCAGCTTCCTCCGTATCTTCTTCTTTACCTTCCTGTGTTTCTTGTAACTTTAAGAGGCGATCAGGACATGTCACGGCGAAGTGTCCGATCTTGTCACATCTATAGCAGGTTATCCTCGATGCATCTCTGTTATCCCAGTATGCTCTTCCTCGTCCTCTTCCCCTGTTGTAGTAACTGCCTCCTCGGCCCCTTCCTCTGTAATCTCCTTGATGTTCTCGATGGAATTGGGCTTCTGAGTTACCGTACATGAGTTTAATCTGTTCCTGCGAGTCTCCTTCCTCTTCGCATATCCTTTCCTCATACGTTTTCAACCGTCCAATTATGTCTTCGAAGCTGGTGGTGTTGAGGTCAAGGATTTGCTCCAGTGATGCAACAATATGAATGTATCGTTTGCGCGGTAAACTTGAAAGAAATTTCTTAACCAGTTTGGCTTCATCTATGTTTTCTCCTAACGCTGTTGATTTAGACGAAATCTCTGAAATCCTGCCAACAAAGTCATCAATGGTGTCTTTATCTTTCATCTTGAGGCGGTCAAACTCAGCCATCAGGGTTTGTAACCGTGCTTCTCTTACTCTGTCTGCGCCGACATGACGAGTTTTAATCGCCTCCCAAACTTTCTTTGCAGTGTCCAAGTCTCCTACTTGAAGTGTTAAGGTTACAAGAATTGATTGGAATATAATAGCTGTCGCCATAATATTTTTCTCGACCTCATTCGTCTCAGTTTCCGTAGCTTCCCATACTTTGTGAAGTTTGAGCAGAATTTTCATTCTTATTGCCCAAACCATATAGTTGGTTGTGGTTCGCATGGGGCAACTGATCAAGAGTTTTCCTCCTTCCTTCTCTTTGCTCGTAGCTGGTATAATATCACCCATGGTTATCGATTTCTCTTCTTCTTATTGTGGCTCTGATACCAAATATAGTCTCAATGATCATATATGAACTCAAATGAAGAACTCTCTGTTATGAACCGTTTAAGTGAATGCCATAACCAAAGGCGGTTTAGACTTTTTCTTTTCTCATGGTTTTCCTTCTCCTTGTATGATTAGGATTTCCTTTTCCTTATTGGTTTAGGATTTGTAATCTTTCCATTTATCTATGACGGTCTATACGTCTTGTAATTTCCTATATATAAAGGGCACATTATGTTATGAATAAGAACAACTAATTCCCTCTTTCTCTTTATTTACAACACGTTATCAGCACAAAACTCTAAAAACCCTAAGCTAAAGATCCGACCACAAAACCCTAATCTCTCTCTATCGGCGATAAACCCTTACGGCGAGAAACCCTTACGGCGAGAAACCCTAATCCCGATCGTGAAACCTTCATCCTTGTTCGACGAACCGACGATCTCATACCTTGTTCGATGAACCGTGAATCTTCATCCTTGTTTGAGAAACGACGATCCGATCTCACCGTTCGACCGACGATCTCGATCCTAGTTCACGATCTTCTCTTTGGTGGTCCATTCAACCCAAATCGGAGGTTAAAGGTAAATATCGAAACCCTAAAGTTAAAATCGAATCCATAAAACATGAAACCCTAACTGCATATATGAAATTGCATATTATGCAAGTAAATCGTGAAACCCTAATACTAAATCATGTCCGATTTGTTTCAAACCCTAATTAATGTTTTTCAAATTGAAATTGATTGAATTGTTTGAGCCGATTGAAATTGAAATTGCATGATCGATTGATTGTTTGATTAAAACCCTAATTGAAATTTAATTGATTGATCCGATTATATGTTTTGAGAATTAAGATCATATGCTTGATTGATTGTTGATTATAATCGATTGCTTGATTGATTGAATATGTTATATATGATCACATAGAATTTGTATGCTAGGATTGCTAAATTCATACTTGAAATTGATTGATTGTTTGATTAAAACCCTAATGCTTGAAATTGAAACCGATTTAATTGATAAATCCGATTGCATGTTTTAATATTGAAATCGTATGTATTGATCAAATTCGACCAATTTGTTTATGTTTCAAATTGCAATTGGAACATAATCGCATGTTTTATATACAGCTTTATATTTTTATTGTTATTTCATATAGCTGTGTGTAGTAATTATCAGTAGCTATTGTAAATATTTTAATACAGCTGCATATTATTACGATTGTATAAAGTATATAGCTTTTGTAAATTAATTAAGTTGACTTCATATGAGTACTCTATGGCTGCATCCTACTTTACGGCTACATATCAACTATTTGCATATAATTTGCTTTGTTTATTGATAACCACACATATACATATCATTATTAATAGCACATGACTATAGTTTCACGTTTGAATACTATTAAAAATGCATATAATTTATTGTAAGAGCATATTGATTGATGTTTCTAAAGCATATAATTTATGGCTGCATATAGATTTTTTTTTTTTAGACAGCCGTGTATTGTTCAAAGTTTAAGATTACATTAATCTTCTAATTCTTTTAGGGTTGTTAAGTTAGTAATTTATTATTATTATTACTATTATTTTTTGGCAGTTTATATAATGACTTGTGAGAAATGTAAATATTGATACTTCCTTATAAGTTTTATACACAAATCTATGCATATATAGGTTACGTTCTAAATTTACTTTTTTTATTATTAAAGATGATTGCATTTTCCTAATTTCATTTAAGAAATTTGATTATTATTTTATAATTTCAGTAAACTATGTCAAATTTTATTAGTTTTGAATTAAAGTTTTTGATATTATTGGAGATAACTATTTGGCATTGTACATTGATGTTTTACTAACACATTAGCCATATTTTATGAGCAAATTTTAAGTTTTCCAGGATTATATATTTTCGACAAAGGAGAAAATATTATATGAGATTATAATCAGCTGAAAACTTGATCAGTTGGATCTTCGATCTGCATTACGATTAAGATAAGTATTTTTATTTTTCATACTTTATATCCAAATTTAATTTATAAATGATTATTTTCTTGATATAATAAAATGCTTCTGTTAATACATATCTCTATATAATTTGAAATAATTTGATTATCATATTTCATTACCATTTTATATATATGAGGGTTTTAAGCTTAAGGCTTGGTCTTAAAAGATCCATCTGTTTTGGAGAAAATCCAAAGAAAGATATAATCACCAGAAGTGATTATTTAAAGCTCATTATTTCTTTTGCTTCTAAAGATTACAAGGCCTGAAGTCTGTAATATATCCTAACTATGTTGGATGTTAAGTTAAAAAGTAAAATTTCTCAAGGAAATTTTAATGATGCATATATATGGGGAAATATATATTTTCACATAAGTAATGTTGTCCAGCAGACACATGATTGTGAAAAGAGTATTTGTATCTTGTCTCTTTGAGACTAAGAAAAACAATGAGATTTTGATGTAAGGTCAAAATCAATGAGTTTCTTTATAGAACTCATATTGAAGTTGAGAAAATAAAGATGGTTTTAAAGAAGAGATATAAATCAATCATCTGAAGATGAAAGAAAATTATTGTAAGTACAATACAAGGTAGTAAAACCTTATTGAATGTTCAAGAAGAGGATATATATGATGCTCTAGAAGAGTACATAATATTACCGCACATAAGAATGCAATTTATAATTCTTATTGCATCATATTCTTATAAGTCTCAAAAGTTAAAAGGATCTAAGAAAGAATACATGACTCATGTGGGTATATTGTTGATTCAAAATGTGATTCATTCGAGATTGATAAATTTGTAGTATTATCATCTCGAGGGGAAGAGTTAAAGAATCTCACATTTTATGATAAATCAAACATCCAGAAGATTATGTTTGCACTAAAACTAAGGTTGATGAATCCTTCTCAAAGTAAATCCGTGGGATTTTGAGACACTTATGTTGAGACAATAAGCAAAAGAAATGCTATATACATTTCAAATCAAAAATATTTATCAAGGCAATATAAGTATTTTAGAGAAAGTCTCTATAGCCTCTTATATATTGTACTACACAATTATTAGAAAATGGAGATAAATGTAATAGTAAACCAGAAGTTTACCGAAAGTGAATGTTTGGCAAATCGGTTATGCCATCCCGGTTTAGTAATAATGCAAAATATAATCATATAGACATTCGTTGAAGAACCAGAGGATTCTCACGAATAATCTGTCATATGCTGCTTGCTTATAAGGAAATATAAGAATACGGTTTTTACCAGTCAAATAGATTAGAATCTATTTATACAAGGAGATGTTTTTGGGCTTGATCACCCACTGGTGGACTGAACATCCACCATATACATCGACAAGAAGGTCGTAAGTATCCTTGTCATAGATCTGCAACATGATGTTTGTGATACTAATTGGTAATACTAGTGAATTTACAAGCCTTTGATGATTATTTTATGCATGTGATGATACTTGATGAACATCTTGTAGCTAATGTTCATATTTAAGATGCAACAGCATTGATTCGCATGATGCCAAAGAGTAATTAAGAACTCTCCCCATTAAATTGGTTTGGGTCAGGAACCAAAGATCTCCATCTAGAAAAATTGAATAAGTTGTAGTTGCTCCACCTCACCGCTAAAAGATGGGACCTCAAAGGAGGTTATGAATATGTTGGATATGATCTCCATTGATGATAAAATCTATAAGGTTTTATAAGATTTATTTAATGACTCAAAGTTAGTCTATCCAACATTAGGGAGAGAAAATAAACAGCTGGAAATGAATGAGTTGAATGAATTATCATTGATCATCGGACTAAAGAGCTCGAATAAAAGTCCAAAACTAAATGCATGGACATAATTCTATTACAAATATTAGCATATGAGTTGCCAGACTTGATTACTGACCCTAAAAAGTGATTAAGTCACAAAAACCAGCTGTAAATGCTCCAGTTAAAATGGATGTCCAGAAGGACAATATCAAACTGCTAATAAGTCTAAAGATCGCCTGAAGCGTGATAAACCTATCGGTTTCAAATCCTCAAAAAAGGAGCATGAAGGAGAATGACATTAATGGAGGAATGAGATATTAAAGATCTCGAGAAGAGATAGAAAACATGACAAGAAAGAAATTCAGGTACCTGAGAATTACGAAATCTCAAATAGCTATGTCATGTCTGAAGCAATATGGAACTGATATTAAATCGACGTCGTGAATACTTATGCATGCAATATAGTAGTTGATGAGAATGAGGATCATGAACCATCTATTGAAAAGTAGTAAATACTAGTTCTCGAGAACATTACCGCGAGAGTATTTTGAGTATATAAAAGAAATAATTCTTACTCATGAAGTACCATGAAATTGGAAAATTTACAGATCTCTTTCATGATTGAAAGATGTGATTTTGTATGATAAGATGAATGGTCATACTATTTAATTTTATAAGAAGAGGGAGAATAACTCGTATGTACAATATACATGTTTAGAAGATTGTCTATAAAAAGGAAATTTGGACATGGATTCCAAATAGACCAATATATGATCTTGTGTGAAAGTAATGTTATGGGCAAGAGTCCAATGGTCTAAGAGATTATCTCACAATCAAACAAGTTTATTCTCTAAGAATATGTTTATAGCAATTCCTAAAAGGATTATATATATGATGAGAATACATCTCCCTAAGATGATGCTTCCAGGGAGAGAAATATGATGATGTTTCGTAGTTGTACTATTTTTCCTTATCATGGTTTTTGTCCCATTGGGTTTTCCATGTTAAGGTTTTAACGAGGCAACAAAGAACACTTAATGATAGATACCTAAAGAGTAACGTTATCGCTTAAGTGATAAATATATCAATATTCTAATGTATTTTTGAGACTGAGAAGAGAATGATCAAAGATCAGTCATACTTTAAAAGGAATCAAGGTATGAACACATTCTATTCGCGGGACAGAAACGAAGGTCAAATGTTTACGAATCAAAAAAGACCTTCTAGATGGAATTAAAATATGGACTTGGCGTCCAGAGAAAGATCTTTGAGTCTACTTTCATCTCCAATTTGAATCAAGTCATTCCAGATGATATAACTTGAGATATGACTGTTTTTGTGAGACATGTACAAGCTGTCTCAGAATACCCAATTTCGACCGATATCCTAAATATTGCTAGATATTACCATCTTCCAAGATCTAGACGTGTGCCTGAAGTTATACATGGATGTTAGTTTCGATTTCCAAGTGTTTCGAAGTCATTTGGTCCTACGGTCATCAAGATATTCAAGTTTCAGTGAGGAGTGTCAAATCTGCCGGCGAGGTCCAAGTGCTACAAGTTCGTTCAAGTGACAATTCAGCCGACCTATTCACTAAGTCACTTCCGACCTCTACATTCAAGAAGCTTACGCATCAGATTGGGATGCATCGACTGAAAGACCTTTAGTGAGGTACAAATCAGGGGAAGTAATACGTGTTGTACTCCTTTTCCTTAACCATAGTTTTATCCCTTTGGGTTTTACTGGTAAGGTTTTAATGAGGCAACATCCAAAGCGTATTACGAGCTCTGAATGGTTATAACATTCAAGGGGGAGTGTTATGAACCGTTTAAGTGAATGCCATAACCAAAGGCAGTTTAGACTTTTCCTTTTCTCATGGTTTTTCTTTTCCTTGTATGATTAAGATTTCTTTTTCCTTATTGGTTTATGATTTGTAATCTTTCCATTTATCTATGACGGTCTATACTTCTTGTAATTCTCTATATATAAAGGGCACATTATATTATGAATAAGAACAACCAATTCCCTCTTTCTCTTTATTTACAACACTCTCTTTATTAATCTCTCTTAAGGAAACACTCACAAAAACCTTAAGCTTCTCACACACAATCTTAAGACTCTCAAAGGTATGCAACACTCTTGCAACTCTTTATATAGAGATTATATTTCCTAAACTCATTAGGAAACTAACTATCCTAATCCTAACTCAATTAGGACTTGAGTAACTTAACTCGTAAGTTAACTTCATGTTTATCTCCAACAGATCTATCTTCTCTCTTCATCTCTGTCACTCAATCTATCTCCTATCTCCCTTTGTTTAAAGGTACGATCTATGGGGCAATTACTTATAAGTACATTTTGTGCAACAACTCTTCCTATCTGATAGAAAAGGATCCCATGATCCTGAACCGATCTTACCTGGGATCGCAAATCCCAAAATTTTGATTTTATAAGAAAACAAGGTGTTCCTCGACTAGCCTATTCCCAATTCCCAAGCCAACCCAAACCAGGGAAGCTAGGTCCAAGAACTCCCCCCCCCCCCCGAACACAGCTTACAACTTTTATCGTACTGTGCTCTCCAAAGAGCAACTCTTAGGAGGTGTTATTGGTTTATATATTTTGATTGATTTAGAAATATATATATAGTATTTATAAATCCAAGTAAAATATGCAAATCCGGAGGTTTTCCTTCAGATTTGAGTCTTTGTATTTTTAACTAAAAAATCCAAACAAATCCATTATAAAATAAAATATATTAGTAAATCCGTATGATTGAATAACACTTGATTTGATACCGAATTTATGAATCATTAAACAAATAACACATGATTTTAATACAGATTTGAAAATCATAGAACCAATAACACTAGATTTAGTTTAGATTTTCAAATCCATTAAAATACAACAACCAATAACCCCTACTTATTTTGTTGTTTAATTTCCCTCTAATACTCATAGATATAACAAATTTGCGTTTCTGGGTTTTCAAGTTTGCTTGTATTGTTTTGTTCTTAGTGTTCGTTCTGGTTGTGATTTTGCAAAAGTGTGCTTTTATATATATGTACCCAAATCTCATCTTACATACTCCCTCGTCTTCTTCTTTCTCTTACAGCAAACGGACATCACTAATGTCAGACAGCTTGCTCAAGACAAAGGTAATTTGTGGTTATTTCCATTATTATTTCCTTGAAACTCTGCACTCTCTTTTAGATTCGTTTACAGTAAGTTATAAACCCAGAAACATTTCATGTTAAAGCTAGCCGCTGAATAATTGATTGTCGATTTGCAGATGAGTATTTGAGGTCCTTCTCCATCACAGGGAACTAACCAGACTTGCCAATGCCTCCTAGTGAGGTCAGCTCGTTCTACCTCTGTCAGGGATATTTCCTTCCTATACTCCCGTTTGCAAGTTAACATACTCATATATTATCTCCCTGTTAGGTAAGAGATTGTGATTTTGTTTGCTTTGTCCAGCCGATTTCTTAAGCTTGTTCTTTCAAGTAGATTGGTTAATCTTTCTTCAAAACTTGTAGGTCGATTCTTTATCTGATTCTGGTGCTAATCTAAGGATGAGAAGGGATATGAAAATAGCTCATTCAGATGTAAGTTGAGTAGAGATTGGATATTGCTCCTTAATTAGGAGCTAATCTCTCCCTGATCTGCACTTGATGGTGTAGTGATAAGGGATCTGAAACAATAAATATATAAATTGTTGGTTGCACTTTATTAGGAGCTAAGCTCTCATTGATTTGCTCTTTGAAGTAGTGATAAATGTTCTGATAACAATAAAAACCAAAATGTGTTTATGCGCAGCAAGAAATAATGGAGGAGAAAGCTATAGTTGGAGCTTAACTGTAGAAGACATCTGAAAATCATGAGGTATATATACTTGAACCTTTAAATAAGATTTTCTTGTTCTCAATTTGACATTTCTTTTGAGCAAATGACTTCAAATTTAATTTCTACTCTCTTATGTATGCAAGAACCCGCTTTGAAAAGCATAGCATAAGTTTAGAAGGTTAATTGTGAACTAGTTTAATCTCTTTTTTTGTTTAATAATTATTTAGTTTTATTGTAAATTGTAAAAATAAATATATTTTCCCAGAAATGTAATACATTAATATATTTTTTATAAATCAATACTAATATAGTATATTGAAAATATTATTATAAATTTATTTTTTTTTGTTTTTTATTTTTAAAATATCCACAAATTAGCAACAATTTACATAGTGGTTATAATGCTACAGATTGATATGTAGCCAGTTGTGGCTAATATAACCATAAACATTATTTGTAGCTATTTGTAGATAGTAGCCACAAAAAATTGTTGTGGCTAAGTCGTAGAAGAGGAGCCCAAACATGAAAGAAAATTGCAAAGTAGCGCGATGAAGAAACCTAAGGGTACATATGAAGCTAATGTGGTTGGGAGGGACATAAAGAATCAACAGATGAAGAAAAAAGAAGCTGATGTTAGACCTGTGAGGCACTCATCACCCGCTCTGGATGAGCGTATAAGACAACCAAAACAAACCAGAGAACAAATGGTACATGCTATCCAAAGAAAGCCTATTGTTGTTAATCAATAGAACAAATGGTACATGCTATTCAAAGAAAGCCTATTTTTGGATCTCAACAAGATGTTAGTGTTTGGGTTAATCAAGCGATGATTTTATTTTATGTTCTAAGTTCTAACAGCAATTGTCTTTGTTTCTTGTCGCTATAAGAAACTCAAAGCTCTGGATCCAGAGGCCAAGTTTGAGAATGCAAAACGGAGACTTCAAGAGAGCCACAAACAACATGAGAAGGGTTAGTCTTTCTCTTCTTGATATTTTGATATTTCTACTCTTTTCAATTTTTTGACTCTTGATGCCTCTTTAATTTTTGACAGCCAAGAGAGAAAGGACGATACAAGTACTGAAAACGATCCCAAATCAAAGAAAAGCCCAGAGACTGCTGTGATATTGAATGCTGAATTACTTGTAGTATAAAATTATGGAACATTCTAGAATCCAAAAAGAAAATGTTCTTATCCCAGTTACAATATAACCAAGGACGAAGTTATATCTTTGTAAAGTCCTCGTTAGGCAAAATTAAAGTTATACATACACAAGTCACACCTCATCCACTCAATATGAGCCATTTGCAAACAAATACAAAAACTCATCGTACCGTACTATAAGCAAATAAGAAAACAAAAAATAACATGTATCCAAAAGAAGAAGAACACACGACGCGAAGCTCAGCACGGTATCCCAACAGTCCCACACTGCGTTTCAACCGCACAAATCGTTGAACCCATAAACAACAGACCAACTAGAAACCGACGCGTAAGCAGCTTTATTATTTTACTTTTCTTGGCTGTTACTTTATCCTGAGACTGCAGATAAATTTTGTCAGTTAGTGTGAGCAAAAGCAGTCAGCAAAAAGAAACTGTAAGAAACCGTACGCTTCTCTCTCTCGCCATGGCTGACGAGCATAACGAATCGTTGCACCAAGATCAACAAGGAGCTGAGCTAAAACAAGTAATGCAGATGCAGAAAGATCACACGTCGGAGCTAATAGTACAACGGTTCAAATAGCCACAAAATTTGGGCGATATCCACAAAAAAAATATGTAGCTATTAATAGGCCGTGGGGAGGTAGGAACTGAATTAGGGTTATTGAAGGATTTTATACTATGAAGTACTAAGAAATCTTTACAATCACAACTGATAAACAAATCATAACTAACTAAATCAATAGACTTATCAATTTGACTACTAGAGAATTAAAGATTTCCAAGGGGATTTTTCGATGATCACAAAATTTGGGCGATATCCACAAAAAAATCTGTAGCTATTAATAGGCCGTGGGGAGGTGGGATAGGAACTGAATTAGGGTTATTGAAGGGTTTTATATTATGCAGTACTAAGAGATCTTTACAATCACAACCGATAAACAAATCATAACTAACTAAATCAATAGACTTATCAGTTTGACTATTAGGAGAATTAAAGATTTCCAAGAGGATTTTTCGATGATCACAAAATTAACCAAAACAATTAACAAATTTATCTACTAAGTCATTATAATGTGAAGGAAAAAAAAACGGAAAATCTTATTTCAGAAAATCCGGAACGGGTATTTAACACAGAAAGCTGAATCTCTACCTAGGTACTTTTGATTATTTCAGTAAAGTGTGGTTTGGTTGAGAGTAATATTTCTTGAATGTGTTTGCAGAGGATGTGACTCCAATTCCCACCAAGACAGCAGTACACGTTGTGTTATTGTACTTATCCATATTGGATTCTCTTTTCTGGCTTTATTAACTTTATCCAATGCAATTTTGATCATTAATCTAATCTAACAACAAATCTATAGGTTTACGTCCGACCGAAACATTAAATCAAAATGTTTACGTAAAAGTTGTTTGACAACATTGATTATGTTTCTTTTCTGACCGAAGTGTGGCTGACACTTCTTTTCATTGATTATACTCTGGATGAATTTGAAATAAACTCTAAAAACTTTAAACGAGTTCCAAGCTGTCAGAAAAATGGCTAGAGCTGTTTGTGAAATGAAACTGAACATTAATAGTTTATATCTCTATTTGTTCAACAAGGGTGTTTGGTCTAGTGGTATGATTCTCGCTTCGGATGCGAGAGGGTCCCGAGTTCGATTTTCTGTGCACCCCTAAATTTTGTTTTATTAGGTAAAAGGCTTTTGAGCCTCCAACCAGTAAACAATGGGCTTCCTCCATGAACGACGACGTCTGAGCCTCTCAAGATTTTCAGCTCCACTTCCAATATTCTCGCTCTGTTGAGTTCTGAGCTGAGAAAAACCCTAAATCTATTGTAAAGGTTTCAATGTGACTCTTAAAAAATGCAATGGGCAAACAATGGCTAATGACCAGCATGTTTTAGTAATCAATGACTCTTAAACAATGCAATGGTCATAAACTAATTAAGCGTATACTTCTGCTAATCTCAAATCAGTGTGAACAAGGTGTGTGTGTGCGCTGACGAAGATTCGATTACAATACCCCTGGGAGTATGATTCTATTAAAAATGCAATGGTCATCATTAAAAATGCAATGGTCAGGACAATGACGAAGTAAATCAATAGATTTGCTAGTAAATTGAAGAAAGATGAGTACTTGACTATCCGATAAATCGGAATTTTATAGCCATCAGATTCCCCCAACCGTTGAGCAGTTACTTCATCACGAAAGAACATGGGTTCATTCGTGGAGAGAAAAGACATCGTGGGGAGAATCCAT